>NW_006921670.1:10684335-10687736 GCF_000298275.1 Orycteropus afer afer
TGTCAGTCTTCATGGAAGCAAAGCCCAAACCACACCCACTGCCGTGGAGTTGATTCTGACCCACAGCGCCCCTAGAGGACAGAGAGTTTCTGGACTCTTCACAGCAGTAGACTACCTCATCTTTCTCCCACAGAGTGGATAGTGAGCTGGTCATCAATGTCATCGTCACCACCACTATCATCAGTGTCATCATGACAACCCCATCACACCCTTAGAACCTTGCTCAAGGACTGAAGAGCAGATCCCATGTGGTTTCTAAGCAGCAGGCCCTGGTGAACTTGGAGCCCTGGAGCCCAGCACAGGGAGACACCAGTGAGGCCAGGAGGAGGGATGCCCTCCATCCTCCGCTCGAGGCTTCTCTCCCAGCGTGTGGAGCAGGAAGAACCAGCCACACAGGCACCTGGAAACACTAATGTGAACCTGGACTCCAATCACCGGTCTCCCTTGCGGCGGGCAAAGCCCAGCACACGGAGGACACTCACAGTAGTCTTTGCAAGGCCACTGGCCCTGTGTCTGGTGGCCTGTGTTCAAGAACCTCAGCCCCGTCCAGCTGTGGGAAGGGTGTTGTCACCTCCTCATCAGTACAACAGGACCACCGAGAACATCTGTTTCACAGGGCTGCAGGGGAGATTTGATGGGTATATGCATGCGTGTACGCGCATATCCAAGTAGGGAAGTGTGTACAGCAGCCCAGTAGTGACAGACACACAGAAAAGCCGGGAGCCAGTCCCACCTCCTGGCAATCCCCAGGTGCACAGAACTGTGCTCCATGGTTTTCACGCTGCAACCTGTCAGAAGTCACCTCCAGGCTCCTCTTAGGAGGCTATGAACTGCCAACCTCTCGTTTCGTAAGCAAGCCCTTAATGGTACCATCCAGGGGCTCCAGCAAACACACAGTAAGAGCATGTGTGAAAATGGCATGGTGGCGGCATCAGCGTCTGACCTCCGTCTAACTTCATAAGGGGGGAGACTCAAGGTCATCAGCCCAAGTGTGGTTCCTGTGAGGCGGAATCAGACACATCTCCACCCTCCAAGCTTCTGACCAGTTCTGACGCCAGCCCCCTCCCACGGCACTCAGGGTTTCCCTGCTGGGTTCAATAATCCAACGCAGCGGCCACGCAGAACTCGCAGACCATACTCACGATTACGGGGTTTATTAGAGACGTGACAGGTTACAATTCAGGATCAGAAACCTCTCAGGATGTACCTCTTTGATCAGAACAGCCGCTTCTCTGCCGTGCTACAGGCAGCCTCTCTCTACCCTCAGCCCCGGGGCCCTGCCAAGGGGCCCTCAGACCAGTATTAAAGTTCCACCAGGAAGTGCCCGGGGCTCCCGCTCCTCCAGGAAGCATCTTGCCTGCAGGTGCTCGGCTGTCGCTCCGTGGGTTGGCACGCCCATGCTAGCTGCCTTGCTCAGTGGGCTGGGCAGCCCGCCATACTGTCTCACGCTGATCTCCTGGTCCTGTGGCTATGCCCCTCACTGCCACCACTGCTCAACCTCTCTGGTGTTACAGCTCTCCAGCTCCTGGGTCTAGGAGTTTCTCAGCACAGGGACCCCGGGTCCAAGGGACACACTTTACTCCTGGCTCTTCTTTCTTGGTGATAGTGGGCTTCCCCCCTTCTCACTCAGGGACTGCTCCTTTTAAACCCAGCAGGATGGCAAAACTGACCAACCCCCTGCTAGGGTTCCACATGCCTTAGTTGCATGGTGCCACCCCTACCAGGCTGCCATGCACCTTATTTGCAGTCTCACCCCATCATTTGGTGGCAGTGATGAGTCTATGGCATAAAAGGCCCTATAAAAGCACCATCACAGCACAGCACGATACACTAATGTTAACCAACACCTCAATCAACTCTCTGTCCATAAACAACCACTGCTGTCCCTGAAACACAGCCCCACACGGAGACGCGCTCAGCAGTCCGTCCCCGAGGGCCTTGCCTGGCCCACCTCCAGGTCCTCGTGCCCCAGGCCCGGCCGAGCTCACTGTCGCACCCTGCCCGCGCCCTCCATCCTGTCTCTTTGGCGTCAGCTGCCCATTCTGCAGAGACTCGCTTTGCACCCCCATCTCCAGCGACAGCAGCTGCCTCCCCAGCTCCAGGGTTACATGGGGCAGTTCTCTGTCCCCCAGGGTGGCCTTAGCTCTCTAGTGCTACCACAAAGAAAGTACCACAAGTGGATGGCCTCAACAAACAAACTGATTCCCTCACAGTTCAGGAAGCTAAAAGTCCAAGCTCAGACTGCTGGCTCTGGGGAAGGCTTTCTCTTGACCTTGGAGGCCCCTCGACCTTGGGCTTCAGCTCTGCCTTCCAGGCCCACGGGACCAAGTGGAAGGTGTCTCCTGAGTCACACAACTTCAAGGACTGACAACCTCCAGATTGGCAGCCAGTATAGCAGGCTGCTGGCTGCAGAGGCTGACAAATCCAAGGTCAGCAGTAAAATGGCAGACTCTTGGCTCACAGGCGGCAAAGGCAACAGTCCCAAGATCAGCAGGCAGCACGGGGGGTTGGGTACTGGTTCAGGTCCAGAAACTGGACGGACCAAACGCAGGAGCCTTACAACATACACTGGAAGCAGGCCACACCCCGAAGGCAACTCCACGTCCACTAACTGCTCATGGCAACTTCCACCACGGAGGTGATTACACCACATCCAGTCTCATGCTGAGGAATAACTACATCCAGCTGCCAAGTCACTCAAAACCACGGCCCAGCCACGCGGACGTACAACCTCAACTATCGGTGTGGCTGTGAGTGTGTTATAGAGTTAATGACACTCCACAAGAGTTCTGGACTGTAGGTCCTGGAGAGAGTGGGAGAAAAACGTGGAACAGAACTCAATGTCATAAGAAAGACCAGGCTTACTGGTCTGATAGTCATTGGTGAAACCCCCAAGACTCTGGCCCCTATTCAACCCTTTGAGTCTGGAATTGAACACCCTCCTGTGGCTTCCAGCCAAACAACCAACAGGCACATAAGGTGAACATTTACACCAGGGAGGTACTCCCTAGGAAAACCAACCATGGGAGATCAGAAGGGCAGTGTCTGCATGGGGAGACGGTGCAGACCGCAGGGATGAACAGGAAAGAAAGGCACAGGGAGGAAGTGGGAGGAGAGCTGTTACACTGTGGGGATCGCAGTCAATGTCATGAAACAAAATTTGTATGAACTGTTGTATGGAAAATGAAGTTGCTCTGTAAACTCTCACCCAAATCATAAATAATAATAACAATTGACTGTGTGTGTGGAGGACACCCTCAGTGAGATGGATCGACACAGTGGCTGCCCCATGAGCTCGAACAGTACAATGGGGAGGTTGGCGCAGGTTCAGGCGGTGTTTTGTCCTGTCGTACACGGGGTCACAGGCGGTGTTTTGTCCTGTCGTACACGGGGTCACAGGC
>NW_006921670.1:10687846-10695402 GCF_000298275.1 Orycteropus afer afer
GTGTTTTGTCCTGTCGTACACGGGGTCACAGGCGGTGTTTTGTCCTGTCGTACACGGGGTCGCCAAGAGCAGGGGTCCACTCGTGGCCACCTCTCACCTTCTCTTATAAGCTCCACTGGACCTGCTTCTTCAAGCCGTTTGCTTTTTCTGGAATCAAAATGGCCTCCCCACATGCATACGGAATAGCTGCTCAGAAAAAACCTTACGTTCCAATTGCAGCGAGTTTGGATTCTTTTTCAACAGGTTAGGCAATCTGCTTCCGTAGTGATACCACCTCAGAAACCCAAGAAGGGTCACTGTGAGTCAGACCCAACTCGGTGGCAGTGTAGTGCGTTGCGTTGTTTGCTCCTGAGCAGTGGGCTTCTGGGCAAAAGCTACGTCACCCCTGTTGTGGACTGGATTGTGTGTCCCCCAAAAACATGTGTTGAAAACCGCACCCCCGGACCTGTGGGTTCAATCCTATTTGGGAACAGGGTTTTCTTTATCATGATAACGAGGCCCCATCGGTGCACAGTGTGTCGTAAACCCACTCCCTCTTGGCGTATAAAAAGAGCAGATCAGGAAAAGAGATGGAACCTTGGTGGCACAAGGTTAAGCCACGAGACTGGAGGTTCAAATCCGCCCAGGGTAAAGTCAAGTCCAAAAACCCAACTCAGCCGGTGCCCAGCTCCTGTGCTATGAGGCTTCACAGGCCCGCCTCCACACAGCGACAGTAACGTCCCCACTCTGTGACCCGCCCTACAGACAAGGGCCCGCGAGGCATCTTTCAGGATGAAGATCCCAGCAACCCCCAGTCCATTTGCAAAGCCCCTGGGCCGATGCTGGTGGACCAGGGCTGCAACACCTGTGCCAGGTGCGGGTGCAGCCAGGTGTGAGGGCAGCAGCCTTCGCCCCACCTCTCCACATCTGCTTCCCGACCCTGAGCTGCCCCCCAAGCCAGCTGCGTGGATGCACCCAGGCCTCACGTGGTCTGACCTGTGCCCACCTGCAGTCTCACCCCTGCCCAGGCAGGGCAGCTGCCTGTCTGAATGGTGGTCTCAGCACCGCTGCCACCTTCAACAATTCCCAGGCCTGAAGCTTAGGCCACCCTGGAGAGAATCAGTGTGACCAGGGTGGGCCTGGGCAGCTGGGTGACTCACCAATGGGTCCTGGGAGGTGGGTACTCCACGGCTGCCCCTCCACACGCTGCTGTGCCTGTCCCCAGGTCATCCTATATATCTTGTCCCTGCCCCGTCCTCAGTCAGGCAGGAAGCAGGGACGCAGCTGCTGATGAACCAGTAAGGAACCATTCTCAGCCACCAGAGAGGGGATGAGGGTCACACTCCAGATCCCTGGGTTCGGGCAGGGTGACCACACGCTGTGCAAGGGGCATCTTACGGTGAGTGCCAAAGCCACGCCCATCCAGCTCCCTGGACCCCTGGTAGAGCCCTCCTGTGAGTACAGTCAAGAGACAGAGAGGCTCAGCCTTGATGCCCAAGTTCTTTGCTTTCTTCAACCTCTTGCCGGGTGCCGGGTGTTTCCAGACCTCACTGCTCTGAGGCTGTCAATGGAGATACAGGGGTGATGGAGAACAGAAATACAGAGGTGATGGAGAATGCGCGCTCTCTCTTTTTTCTGCCTTGGGACAATGAACGAAGACTTCCAGGTCAAGGTACTGGGCCTGAGGTATGTTTTCATCACTCTATTAAAGGAGGAAAAAAAAACCTTGAGAAGCCAAAAAGCTGAACCCAAGTCTTGGCTGAGTGACTTCCCAAGCGGGTAGCAGTGGCCACACTGTTGAGGACAAGCCCCTCAGTGGAGGCAGCTCAGGGGAGCTCCGGGCACTGAGCAAACAGAGGCAAGAGACCAGAGGTGCAGCGAAGGGGAGAGGGGCGCCTGCCCCTGGGAGCAAGCCCCACAAATATGAAAGGCCTACAACCGAGGCAGCCGGCTGGGAGGGGGAGGGCGTGTCTGCTGACGCGTCACCCCATCAACATCTATCCATCTTGAAATTGAGGAGGGTACAACTCAGAGGTCGCCCCTGCAAGCTCACTTAATGGTTCTCATGAGGAACCTGTACGTAGACCAAGAGGCAGTTGTTTGAACAGGACAAGGGACACTGCGTGGTTTACAATCAGGAAGGGAGTGTGTCAGCGTTGTATACTCTCACCATACTTACTCCATCTGTGTGCTGAGCGAGTAACCTAAGAAGCTGGACTAACTGAGGAAGGATGGGGCATCAGGATTGGAGGAAGGCTCATTAACAACCTGCGATATGCACACAACACAACCCTGCTTGCTGGAAGTGAGGATGTGACTTGAAGCACTTGCTGATGAAGATCAGAGACCATAGCCTTCAGTGTGGATTACACCTCACCACAAAGGAAACAAAATCCTCACAACTGGACCGATAAGCAGCATCACAAAACATGGAGGAAAGACTGATGTCAGAGATTTCCTTTTGCTTGGATCCACAATCAACACCCATGGATTCAGCAGTCAGGACATCAGAGGGTGTGCTGCTCTGGGCAAATCTGCTGCCAAAGACCTCTTAAGGTGCTGAAGAGCAAAGACATCTCTTTGAGGACGAAGGTGCCCCCAAGCCATGGTATTTTCCATAGCCTCGAGGTGTGCAACAGCTGGACAATAAGAAATACTGAAAGAAAACGGATGCCTTTGAATTACGGTGTTCATGAGGAATACTGTATGGACTGTTAGAAGAACACGCAAATCTATTCTGGAAGCTGCACAAACACAAAGCACCTTAGAAGTGAGGATGGTGTGCCTTCATCTCAGGCACCCTGCACGTGTCCTCAGGAGGGACCGGTCCCCGGAGAAGGACATTACGCTTGGTGAAACAGAGGGTCAGCGCAAGAGGAAGCCCCTCGGCGAGACAGACCAACGCAGTGGCCGCAACAATGGGCTCAAACACAGTGACGGCCGTGCAGACGGCGCAGGACCGGGCGGTGTTCCACTCTGTCGTACGCAGGGTCGCTGTGAGTCGGGACTGACTCAGGCACCTGACAACCACCTTTACAGAAGCAGACCGCCACGTGTTTCTAACCAACTGCCGACCTTTCAGTTCGCAGCTGAGCGCTTGAACCACTGTGCCACCACAGCTCCTTTCCCTTCTGAATGGTATCTTATGAAAGGGGAGGACAGATACGGAAACAAGGTGAGACACACAGGCAAGACGCCACGTGAGGATCCGTCTACAAGCCTCGGGATGCGCGTGGCTGTCGGAAAACTGACAGCAGGGCAGGACTGTCCTCAGAGCGGGCAGAGCACGGTCCTGCAGACGCCCAGAGCTCAGAGGCGGTTCGTTTATTTTCGTTGAAAACACCCACATCAGGACATACGCCAATCCAACAGCTTCTACGTGTACAACTGGGTGACAATGGTGACATTTGTTAAGTCAAGCACCATTTTCACCCTCTTTTTTCTGACTTGTTCTTCTCTCATTAACATAAACTCACTGTCCCAATGTTCCCTACTAATCTTTGTGGGGCTGCTGGCACTTTGGTCCCACATTGATAATTCCTAAAGTGCACCCTGCTCAAGGGAGACATTCTTGACTAGTTAAGCTGAAGTAGTGTTTGGTTTTAAGATGACTTCAGAGGGTCCTTCTGGTTTAAGGTTTAAAGATGATCTCAGGGCAACAGTTTCATCCAGCCTCCTTGGCTCCAGAAAGTTAGGATTCCACGAACATTTGCGATTCTGTTCTACATTTACCCCCTCCTTTTGACCAGGATTCTTCTGTAGCATTTTTTCATCAAAACACTCAGTAACGACAGCCAGGCACCATCAGTTCTGGTCTCACAGCAAAGGAGGCGGTTGTTCATGGAGGCAATCAGCCACACATTCCATTTCCTCTTCTAATTCCTGTTGGGCCAGCTCTTAAAGGATTAGCAGGAAGGCAGAAGAAGAGACACAGGGAAGGATAACTTGGCAGGACTCGCTGACACCAAGAGACGAGCCACACTCGGCAAGGTGGGTTTTGGCACTGACAAGACACCCCAGCCTGGGGCTCAGGTTGCGGAGACTGCCCCCGGACTCCTGGCCTCGCTGACCCGCCTCCTTGCTCCAGAGCCCTCTATGTGCTAAGTTGGGGCCACTGTAGCTGTGACAACAGACAGGAGTGACACACCCACTCCATCCTTTCCCTGGGGTGTTATGTGATGTGGTAAACACGCATGTGCTCAGGACACAGGGGTCTGTTCCAACATGCCCCAACGTGACACACAACTACACACACACAACTACACACACACACACACACACACACACACACATGGCTGGTACTGTGGCAAGAGTCCTATATCTGAGAACTCATGCCAAGCCTAGAGCCAGACAACCAGTCACCTCTGGGCATCTCCACCCGAGTGGCTCCTGCAGGCACGGCCTGATCAAGGGCTGCCACTCAGTCAATCCCGACTCAAAGGGCCCTGTGGGTGCGGACAGAACCGCTCTGTAGGGTTTTCAAAGCTTTCAGAAACGGATCACCAGGCCTTTCTTCCAAGGCGCTTCCGGGTGGTGTGAATCCCCAGTCCTCTGGTTAGTGGTTGGATGTTTAACTGACGGTGCCAGTGCACGTGGCCAACCAGACCAGCAACCTGGGCGACGGGCGCTCCCTCCTCACCTGTAGCACTGCTCCGTTCACGCTGGGCTTGCGGTTCGACCCAGAGCCACAGGGGGAGACTGTGACTTGGATGTGACAGATGAGGTGGGAGCCAGTAAGGAGCCCCGTGGCGCAGTGGTTAACGCACTCACAGCTGCACAGATGTGGCAGCGTGACGACAGCATGGGAAGCCTGGGACAGCTCTACTCTGTCGTGGAGGGTTGCCATGAGTCTGAATCGATACAGCAAAGGCCTGGGAGCCAATCTGTTCCAAAGAACGGCAGCAGGTCCTCTCTGCTACTGCAGGGTCACAGGCGCCCAGGAGCCAGCCACTGAAGGGCTCCGTCAGCAGTGGGGGGCCCTCACCGAGGGGTCTGTCGGGTAGAAGCCAGTGTGCCGGCTGCCGCCCTGGAGGCCGCCTGTTCTCGGCCCCTTAGCAGCACTTCCCTCCCCTGCAGCTCAGAGCCGCCATCCTGTCCTCCTCACACCTCCCCCTCCTCTCCGCACCTGCACCCCTAGCCGAGGGTCTTGCTGCTTGGGTCACTAGGAGAAGAGATGAACAGGATGCCCCCCGTCTTCCCATCCCCTGCACCCGAGCCCCCAGTCCCTCACCTCCAGGGCCTGGGGCTTAAGGGTCCACGCATCTGGCTGGAGCCACCTGCTCCTGGGACCTGGGTCCCTCCCTCCCTCACCTAGGCCTGTGGCTGGTGACCTCAGCTCAGTGCCCCAGAAGTGTCAGGGTAAAAAAAGCCAAAACTAAACTCACTGCCGTCGAGCAGGACCCAACTCATAGCAGCCCCTCCTTGGGTCCAGCCACCAGCGCTCCCACCAGATTGCCCAGCCTTCCTCCCGAGAAGGGGCTGGTGGGTTTGAACCTCCAGCCCTGTGGTGAGCAGTCACACGCCTTAGGCACGGTGCCACCAGAGCGTAGGATTTTCAAGGTTTGAGTTTTCAGGAGTGGACCACTAAGGCTCTCTTCCGAGGCACCTAAGTGGACGTGAACCCCAAACCTCTTGGCAAACAGCTGAGCGTGCTCTCTGTGCGCCTCACCCAGCCATGGCCCCCATGTCCCGGCAGTCCCCATCTGTCTGTCCCACCCTGCTGAATCAGTCTCAGACAAAATGCAGGGTCTCTCACATTTTGCAAATCAAAACAACCCCTCCTGACCTCACTTTTCTCCTCCCCTCTGGTGCTGGACCGCCTAAGGCATCTGACTGCTAACCAGAGGGCAGTTCAAACTCACCAGCCACCCCACAGGAGGAGGACTGGGCAACCTACTTCCGTCAGCATTTACCACCTCGGAAACCCAGTGGGGGTCACCAGGAGTCGGAATCAACTCTATGGCAGTGAGTTTGGTTTTTGGTTTCCACTCTGGAGAAATTTGAGTAACTTCTCTGAACTCCTCCACAGTCCCCATCTCTGTATCCCCCCCCCACCCTCTCACAGCTGCTGCAATGTGGCTTTGCCCCCCGCAGCCCCATAACCACTCTCAGTCAGGCCAGCTTACTACAACGGAGGCAGCAGCTGATCACTTGCTCCTTCTGGAAACTTCCTCCACTTGGCTGCTGGCTGGGCTCTGTCTTCCGGGCTCCTCTTCCTGCCCTGGAAGCATGTAGTGCTGCCAGGCACAGCCCCTGGCCATCTCCGCTTGTCTATCTGCACCGAGAGTCTGAAGTAACAAAGCTGTACCCCGGGTGCTATGCAGAAACAGACTGGGGGGCAGGGCCAGAGCCACAGAGCTGGGAGGCAACTCCTGCCCCAGCCGTGGGGGAAAGGGATGGTCCCAGATCCGGGCCCTGAGCAGGACGTTGGGTCAGGAGTGCCCCTTTGTCCTCATGACGGGCCCAGTGCCCTTCCCTCACACCCGACTGGGAAGCCCTGGGCAGCGAACAAGTCTGCTGAGGCACGCGATTGTCATCAGTGAAGCAGGATGGACAAAACCAAACTCACAGGCTCACCCCAAGTGTCAAATGGGGTCAGACAGGAGGTGCCCCACAGCTGCTCATGGACTCTTCCAGAATAATGGTCACAGACTCACACTCCCTCCCCTCGTTCCTTCTGCCAGATGGTTCTTTAGAACAAGGAACATTGTTCAACCACCATGGCCCATGCTGTCAAGCCTCAGGATAAGGGAGCTCATCCCCACCGCCCTCAGTGCCAAGTTCAAGCTCACCACAGTCACGAGTGGACACATTAACTCAGATGATGATCCAGGCTCAATGCTGATCTTCCCCAAGAACCACTGGTCATCTTCTCCAGCACAGTCAGATCCTGGACCCATCCAAGGCAGCAAAAACATCACCACCACCACCAACAACAACAACTACACCATCAACAACTCCACCGCCACCGCCACCACCACCACCACTACCATCACAAACTCCACCATCACAACCATCACCACTAATTCTACCACCAACTCCACCACCTCCATCAACAACTCCACTACCACCACCATCACACCCATCACCACCAATTCTACCACCACCACCATCACAACCATCACCAACTCCATCATCACAACCATCGCCACCAACTCCACCACCACCATCACAACCATCACCACCAACTCCTCCACCTCCACCACCGTGACCTTCACCACGACCTCCACCACCACTACCTCTACCACCACCACCTCCACCAACTCCTCCACCACTAACAACTCCACCATCACAACCATCACCACCAACTCCTCCACCACCACCATCACAACCATCACCACCAACTCCACCACCACCACCACCTCCACCACCACCAATTCCACCACTACCTCCTCCACCACCATCTCCTGTGGAGAGCCCTAAGTCTTAAAGGACTGTTGGGACATGGTGAGTGACTAATTGAGCAACGGCTCCCAGAAATAGGTTGATACTTTTAAGTGTCCCCATAAGGACTGATGGGCCCTAAGTCTTGTGGGTTGATGCTCTTAAGTGTCCCTGAAGGTTGAGCCCTGCTTTTA
>NW_006921670.1:10696287-10704096 GCF_000298275.1 Orycteropus afer afer
GTTTTGTGATCTGATGTGAGCAGCCAATCAGTTGAAAGAGGCGTTTCCTTGGGGTGGGGCCTGCCTTCAGTACAAGGCTGCCCTGGAGCAGCTTGTGGTCTCTCGATCCTGCAGCCGACGCATCATCCTCTGGCCTCGGTTCTTGAGACGAGAGCCAGCTGCCTGCTGTCTGACCTGCTGACTTTGGGTTGGTCAGCTCCTGCAACCACATGAGTCAGGAGAAGCCTCCTACCTGATGTCTGACCCATAGATCTGGGACTTGGCAGCCTCTACAGCTGTGTAAGCCATGACCTTGAGATAAATCTCTGTGTGTGTTTAATTACGTGTACGTGTGTATATGTTTCTCTGGTTCTGCCCCTCTAGAGAACCCAGCCTAAGACCTCTGGTACTGAGAGTGGTTCTAGAGAACACAATTGTAAGGATGAGCTTTCTGAACTGGTCTCAGCTCTGGATGGTCTTAAAGGCACTGATGACGCTGCCTCTGGTAGTAAGGAGGGCACTGCTAATCCATGAGTGACAGGGCAACAAGGAAAATATCGCCACAAATACCAGATACTTGTAAGGGACAGGGTTCCAGGTGACAGCATGTTTGACACTTCTCCACCACCTTGTAAGAATGAGAAGCAGAGGGAGGCTGGGTGGCTGGGCCTCCCCTCACTGGACAAAGTGGTGACAGAAGAAGATGAGCTCAGGGCTCAGAGTCACAGCTCAAAGCCACATAAAGACCTGAAAATTGTCACTTGAGCCCTGAAAGGAAGCCGTATTTCTTGTAGTCACAGAGTTGGTACTGCCCCAAAACAAACCCAGAGTCTTACTGTGAGAGTGACTGAATTATACCACCCACTGAATTCTCAAACTCAAATGTGTCTAAAGTTAAAGTGAGGGTGGGGACTGGGAAGACCATGGGAACCAGAAACTTGGGATGGGGACATATGGGCAGTCAGGAAGTTGGGGACCCAGAGCCCCTACATTTCACTGAATCACTCCTGCCAGCAGAGCCAGGCCTCTTACTCCCATCTGAAGCGATGACTCCATCTTTGTCTCAGTAAAACATCCCTTCCACCCCATCTGATGAGATTAACCCAGCTGCGCCTGAAGAGTCTTGTCTGGGGCATCACCTGGGGCACTGCCTGGGGCAGGGCCTGAGGCACATGCTTGACAAGACACTGCTGCCCATCCCCAGGACCCAGCGCCACCACCCACTGTGGCTTCCAGACCTCTAACAGGTTGAAGTCCCAGTGAGCCCCAAAGTGTGATCCTGGAGGGGGATGTCACACTCCAGAAGAACCGCTTGATTCGTCTAATCGTAAAAGCTGGGGCCCCCTGTGAGAAGGGGAAGTAAGGGTGTGGGGCAAGGGTGCAGGAATGCACAGTTGGATTGGTCTGGGTTGATTGATTTGGGCCCACTGAGAACAGTCTTCATTCAATGCTTCAGCTCAAGAGGTTCGGAAATGATCTACGAGTTTATTTGATTGATTCACTGAAGCATGGATTATGTGGTGGGCGGCTACACCAGGCAAGTTGAAACACCAGACCTGCCTTGGTAGACTGTAGAAGAAGGTATCCAAGGCTCAGGGAAACTGGCATTAGAGCAACAATTAGAGCAGATTTATTCAGGTTGAACCCACACACTCATCCATGGAGAGCCCAGAGGACACACCTTTCACCACAACAAAGAGGAACAAATTTGTGAAGGGAGCCCCAGCATCCGTGAAGGCTGCTGTGATTGGCTGTTAGCAAGTCCGATTTGGCCATGGGTACTGCCCTAACTGGATCAGGACACCTAACTACAACAGGGCTTGACCAGACCCCATGGTGCTAGGGCCCAAGTGACAGGCACTTAATGGACAGAGACAAGGTGGGCATGGTTGCTGTGAAGGAGAGAAGAGTCAAAGCAGTGATCAGAATAGTCTGACTCGCATGGACTTAGGGCGCTGACTACTACAGCATGGTGTCCTTAGGAGTGAACTATATGGGAAATTCACTAAACATTCACTTGATCTATGCAAGCAGAGGAGTTCCAGGTCAAGTGAACGGCAGAATTGAGTTACCACAATACAGACCCTCAATCAATTCCCAGACTTGAGCCAGTTTACTGACCCACAACCCTCTGAATGAAGGGGAGACCAGTCCCCTTGAGGAAGGAACCCACCACACTGCCAAAAATCCACACTGTTAATCTTCCTTCCGGCCTTCCCCAAAGGGATCTAGAGCCTTTTATGAGGGTTCACTGGGGACAAGGAAATAATCAGACTTTTCAGGGATTACTGGATACTGGCTCTGAATGACACTAATTCCAGGAGACTTCAAACGTCACTGTGACCCACCACCAGTCAGAGTGGGGGCATATGAAGGTCTGGCTATTCCTGGAATGGTGGCAGGCATCAGTGAATCACAGCACAGACTCAGGAATTTGGCCCAAAGCCCTGCCAACCTCTGCAGATAATAATTACTCTTCTTTTGAGAAACAGCTTTTGGCTTGTTACTGGGCTTTAGTAGAGACTGAATGCCTAATCACAGGCCACCAAGTCACCACGAGCCCTGAGCTGTCCATCATGAGCTGGGTGTTGTCTGACCCACAGAGTCATGTGCACAGCAGCACCGCAGCATTAAATGGAAGTGGTATATCAGAGATCGGGCTCGAGCAGGACCTGAAGGCACAAGTAAGTTGCATGGTCTCCACTGCAGTCACATTACCTTCCCTGTCCCAGTCTGCACCTATGGCCTCATGGGGAGTTCCTCATGGTCAGCTGACTGAGGAAGAGAAAACTCGTGCCTGGTTTATGGATGGGTCTGCCTGATATGAAGGCACCACTCACAAGCAGACACCAGCAGCACCACAGCCCTTTCTGGGCCCTCCCTGAGGACAGAGATGAAGGGAGACCCTCCAATGGGGAGAACTGTGAACAGTGCACTGGTTGTTCATTGTGCATGGAAAGAAAGACAGATTTATCAGATGTGCGACTCTATACCGATTCATGGGTTGTGGCCATGGTGTGGCTGGATGGTCAGGGACTTGGAAGGAACATGACTGGAAGATTGGTGATAAGGAATTATGGGGAACAGGCATGTAGGCAACCTGTCTAAATGGGCCAAAGTGAAGATATTTGTGTCTCATGTGAATGCTTGCCAAGGGTGACCTCGGCAGAGTTGGATTTTAACAGTCAAGTGGACAAGACAACACCTTCTGTGGAAAGCAGTCATCCTCTTTCCCCAGCCACTCCTGTCGTTGCTCAATGGGCTCATGAACAAAGTGGCCATGGTGGCAGGGATGGAGGTTATGCATGGGCTCAGCAACACAAACTTTCACTCACCAAGGCTGACTTGGCTACTGCCACTGCTGAGTGCCCACTCTGCCAGCAGCAGAGACCAGCAGTGATTCCATGACATGGAACCATTTCTCAGGGCAGTCAGGCAGCAATGTGGTGGCAGATTGACTACATTGGACCACTTCCATCATACAAAGGGTAGTGTTTTGTTCTTACTGAGACACTTACTCTGGATATGTATTTGCCTTGTACAATACACTGCTTCTGCCAAAGCGACTATCTGTGGACTTACAGATGCCTTAACCACCATCATGGTATCCCACACAGCACTGTCTCAGATGAAGGAACTCACTTCATATCAAATAAAAAAACTCATGGAATTCACTGGTCTTACCTTGTTCCCATCATCCCGAAGCAGCTGCTCTGGTGGAACGATAGAATGGCCTTCTAAAGACATGAGGCACCAGCTTGAGGGTTGGGGCAGTGTCCTCTAGGAGGCTGTATAGGCTCTAAATCAGCACACAACACAGGTCTGTTTCTCCTATAGCCAAGATTGATGGGTCCAGGAAGCAAGGGGTAGAAATGGGAGTGGCTCCCTAGCAATCCACTTGCAAAATTTTTGTTTTGTCCCATGACCCTGTGCTCTGCAGGTCTGAAGGTCTTAGTCCCAAAGAGAGCAACACTCCCACCTGGAGACACAATACGATTCCACTGAACGGAAGTTAAGAATGCTACCAAGGCACTTTGGATTCCTCATAGCTCTGATTCAACAGGCAAAGAAGGGAGTTACCATCCTGGCTGGTGTGACTGATCCTGGTATTACGTAACGGAGGTAAGGAAGAGCCTGTCTGGAAACAGGAGATCCCTTAGGATGTCTCTCAGTCCTACCACACCTTGTGATTAAAGGCCCCTCAACTCTGATACAACTACTAATGGCCCAGACCCTTCAGGAATGAAGGTGTGGATCACCCCACCAGCCAAAGAACCACAACCAGCTGAGGTGCTTGCAAGGGCAGAGGGAACAGAGAATGGGCAGTGAGAGAAGGCAGCTGTAAATACCAGCTCTGACCACACAACCAGTCGCAACACAAGGACTGTAATTGTTTTTAGTATTTCTTCCTTGTATCGTCATGTGTGTGACTGCGCATATATATGCATATGTGTGTGTGTTCTTCTTTTATTCCATTACTTGTTATAACATGAAAGATGTAAATCAGGTTGGTGCTTTTGGATCATGTTAGGCACAGGGATAACTTTGTAATTGTCTTTAATTAGAGATTATGCAGGGTTCAAGGAGATGTGTACAGGTGCAAGTTGAAAGGAGGTGGCCTGTGATGGTTAAGGTTATGTGTCAACTTGGCTGGGCCATGATCTCAGTGGTCTGGCAGGTATTACGTTATCATCTTCCATGATTGGCTCTGATGTGAGCAGCCAATCAGTTGAAAAGGGAGTTTCCTTGGCCTTCAACCAACACACCTGGGTGTTCTGGCAAAGCTTGCCCCTGGATCCTGTGTCTGACTCATCATCTTCTGAGCTCTGGTTGTTGGGATGTGAACAAGCAGCCTGCCATTTGACAGCACACATTGGGATTTGCCAAATCCCAAATTCCAAAGCCCTATGAGCCACCAGCTTGCCATATGACCTGCTGATTTGGGGTTCGTCAGCCTCTGCAACCACACAAGTCAGGAGAAGCCTCCAGCCTGACATCTGGTCCACAAACTTAGGATTTGTCAGCCTCCACATTTCCTTGAAATCAACCCATCTATCTACACATACATTTCACTCGTTTTGCTCCTTTAGAGAACCCAGGCTAAAATAATCACCAAGTCTACCACCCTCTCCCCAAACAGCTATATGACAACTGCCACCACCTCTACCATCAACACCAAGTCCACCACTCCCACAGTCAACACCACCAAGTCTACCACCACCTCCACCACAATAACCTCCACCATCAACACCAACTCTACCACCACCTATCTCCACCACAATAACCTCCACCATCACCACTATCAAAGTCCATCACCTTCTCCACCATGATAACCTCCACCATCATCACCACCTCCACTTCCACTACCACCACCTCTACCCCATCCAGCACCACCAGCACTACCAGCAATTCTAACCCATCCAAGACTACTGGCATCACCACCACTTCTACCATCAACAAGCATAATCACTACCATCATTGCCACTTCCACCAACTCTCTCTGCCCAACCACACAACTGTTCTGACCACCTCCACCACCATCAATACCACACACCCCATCATCATCACCACTACCACTCCCTCCCCCCACTAACACAATCACCTCCACCAACTCCACCCCCCATGTCCACCATCAACTCCATCAAGTCCACCATTTCCACAACTAACTTTACCACCACTTCCACCACCAGCAGCTATCCCACCCAGCACCACCATCACCGCTACTTCCACCAATAAGCACAACCAACATCATATCCTCCACCACTAACTCTAGAACTACAGTCTCCACCACCATGACCAACACCCCTTCCACCTCTACCACTACCAACGCCACTGCCACAAACATTATCACATTACCACCACCAGCAGCCACACTATCATGTCTACCTCCACCACCACCACACCATGACCACCACCATCTCCACTACCACCACCACCAGCAGCCACACTACCATGTCTACCATCATCACCACCACCATCTCCACTACTATCATCACCATTTCTACCACTGTAATCACCTCTACCTCCACCACCACCACCACACCATGACCACCACCATCTCCACTACCACCACCACCAGCAGCCACACTACCATGTCTACCTCCACTACCACCACACCATGACCACCACCATCTCCACTACCACCACCACCACCAGCCATACTACCATGTCTACCACCACCACCACCACCACCTCCACCACCACAATCATCTCTACCACCACAATCACCTCCTCCTCCACCACCACCACCACCAACATCACCACAACCACCAGAGTCACTGTCATTGTGACTTGCTGGGATGCACTGTGATGTTCAGATCCATGAGACTGTGAAGATCAAATCCAAAGGAGGAGGTAATGGAACACTATGGGAGATGAGGTGGGAAGGAACCAGCGTGGAATGAGCCTGAAAAACTGCTGCCCTGTACGACCTAAGGAAAGTACCTTAACCCCTCTGAACTTCAGTTTCCCCACTCATAAAAAACAGGCTTGATAAGACAGACTCTGTAAGGGCACTGTGAACACTGGAAACAAACAAAAAACATGACAACCGTCATATAAGCTACCACAACCATCTCTTCCAAGAAAGCCACACGCCTGGGCCTTCCCTGCACTTGGCAATGACCTGCAATCACAGCCCCATAGCCCCTCTCTCCCCAGGCCCCAGGCAGGTCCTGCCATGAAGGTCTGTGTGTCTCTCCTCCTAGACCAGGAAAGGTCTGGCCTGAGACACTGTTGTTCCTTCCACCTGCCCTACAAGTGGGACACGCCCAGCACCTGCCTGGCCGTGGTCTTCTCCTCTGTGGCCACCTGGGAGCTGGCTCTGAGCAGGAAGTGAAGGTGGTTGGATGGACAGGGACCTTGAAGAGCCACACTGGGGCTCCTGGCCCCTCCTGCTGCCAGCCAGCCGGGGACGAGTATGAAGTGTAGATGCTCACTGAGCCTGGAGACCCAAGCCATCGGTCATGAGTCCAACAAGCAGAAATATCCAGTGCCTCTCAGCCCTGACCTGCTCGCTCCAGCCCCCTTCACCATCCCTCAGTCCCTTCCCCTGTGAGAGCAGAAACGACGTCCTAACTAGTCCCTTCCCCTGTGAGAGCAGAAACGACATCCTAACTAGTCCCTTCCCCTGTGAGAGCAGAAACGACGTCCTAACTAGTCCCTTCCCCTGTGAGAGCAGAAACGACGTCCTAACTAGTCCCTTCCCCTGTGAGAGCAGAAACGACGTCCTAACTGGGCTATCATCTTGGGGGCACTGCTCACAGGCTGTGTCGCCACCCATCTTGTTCAGTCCCAATGACAAGTCCTACCGGGAAGACACAAGAAAACTGAGGCCTGGGGATCTAAGTGACTTGCCCAAGGACACAGGCCTAGTAAGTGTAAGAGCCAGAACTCCAACCCAGGCTCCAGACACCCCCAGGATCCATCCGCCTTCCCCAAAGCAGCCCTGCTTCAACAACTCCACCAGAGGGCGTGCTCACCAACACCAGCAAGAGGCTGGGGGAGGCGCTGTCCAAGGTGCCGGAGGCTCTCCCAGCCAGGGACGCCCAGGCTCCACTGGGACTCACCAGAGAGTGTGCTAATCAGGTTTGCTTCGTTCCAGAACTGATCTTGGTTAAACCTTAAAAATGTGGCTTTGATACTACTTTAGTGGAAAAAATACAACCATTTATGCAGCTGGTTTCAGACACTTTCGATTGTTGTATCTCGTTGCTAAGTCACACAGCTTTTCTTCTCTGGGCACCTGCACCTGCTCCAATCCCAGCTGCTGCGTGGCCAAGGGCAGTCCTGACCCAGTCAGCTTGCCCGGAACCAGGGAATCTCACATTC
>NW_006921670.1:10705681-10706609 GCF_000298275.1 Orycteropus afer afer
CTGCAGCTCTGGCCCGGTGGCTCCTTGCATTGCTGTCAGTGGGCATGGAGACTGGCACCTCTTCTGCATGTTGGCTTTGTGTTGTGTTGGCTGCTGGCAATGCTCACATCTCCTGGCATGCTTCTGGAGGAACCTCCCTGTTACATAAAGTTACCTACTTTGAGGCGTCCCTGGTGGTGCAAATGCTCCCAACCTTAGCTGCTAACTGCAAGGCTGGAGGCTCGAGACCACCCAGAGGCACCTCTGAAGACAGTGGCTGGTGATGTCCTTCTAAACAACCCGCCACTGACGAACCTACAGAACCCAGCTCTCCTCTGACCCACCCGGGTGGACTCAACGGCAGTCAGCTCATAGTCCTTGAAGACAGGGGCAGGTGAGGTCCTTCTAAAGAACCCGCCACTGACGAACCCACAGGACCCAGCTCTCCTCTGATCCACCCAGGCGGACTCAATGGCAGTCAGCTCACAGTCCTTGAAGCGGAATCTCCGGCTCAGGGGATACGTGTGCCTTCAACTTTGTTAGATGTGTCAGTTATCTTAAAACTTTGCTGAAGACAATTCAAAAACGGTTGCAGCACTATATTGACAGGGAACTAGCAGAAATGCAAGCTGGATTCAGAAGGGGACATGGAATGAGGGATGTCATTGCTGATGTCAGACGGCTCTTGACTCAAAGCAGAGATACCAGAAAGATGTTTACCTGTGTCTTACTGACTATGCAAAGGCATTCGACTGTGTGGATCATAACAAACTATGGATAATACTGACAATAATGGGAATTCCAGAACACTTAATTGTGCTCATGAGGAACCTGTGCATATACCAGGAGGCTGTTGTTTGAATAGAACAAGGGGATACTGCATGTTTTAAAATCAGGAAAGATGTGCATCAGGGTTGTATCCTTTCACCATACTTATTTGATCTGTATG
>NW_006921670.1:10708467-10715430 GCF_000298275.1 Orycteropus afer afer
GGGGTGACGACCACAGACCCGGGGTGACGACCACAGACACAGAAGGTGATGACCACAGACCCGGGGGTGACGACCACACAGAAGGTGATGGCCAGACACGGGGGTGACGACCACAGACACGGGGTGACAACCACAGACACAGAAGGTGACAACCAGACATGGGGGTGACAACCACAGACACAGAAGGTGACGACCACAGACCCGGGGGTGACAACCACAGACACAGAAGGTGATGACCAGACACGGGGTGACGACCACAGACACGAGGGTGACGACCACAGACCCAGGGGTGACGACCACAGACCCGGGGTGACGACCACAGACACAGAAGGTGATGACCAGACACAGGGTGATGACCACAGACACGGGGGTGACGACCACAGACACGGGGGGTGACGACCAGAGACCTGGGGGAGACGACCACAGACACAGGGGTGACGACCACAGACATGGGGTGACGACCACAGACACGGGGGGTGACGACCACAGACACGGGTTATAACCACAGACACAGGGGTGATAACCACATATTCTGGGGGACATACACAATTCAATCCATGACACTTGGAGGCTCCAAACTGTTTTCCAAACTCTTCCATCTTCCCGCCCACCAGCAGTGCTGAAGGTCTGGGGACTCCCTGAGTTCACAGCCCTCGGCAGGGTCAGCATTCCCAGTCAGGGCTTATCAGGAAGAACGAGACGGACCTCCACTGTATTCTCACAGCACGCCCTGACGGTGGCCAAGAACTAGCCCTGGGCTCACACAGACTGACCAGCATCTTCCCACTTCTAGAAAGGCCTATCCGATCCCTGGCCTCCCCACTAAGCCTGCACCACTTGGTTTCACTCCAAGGAACAAGGACGCATACTATGGGGACGGGACCAGCCAGGCCTCTGAGTGGACCCTGCCTGGTGCCCTTGGCTCTGGAGACCCCAAGTGAGGTGGGCCCATCACCCAGGTTCTTTGCGCCCTCATCCCTCACCCCTAATAATGATAATCCCTTAGACTTAGACTAAAACTGGAGGAGCCCTGGTGGTTCAATGAGGAAGCGCTCAGCTGCCAACTGGAAGGTTGAGGGTTTGAACCCACCCAGTGGCTCCGGGAGAGAGAGACACGGTGACCTGCTCCCGTGGTGATTACAGCCCAGGAAGCCCAGGGAGCAGCTCTCATCTGGACACATGGGGTCTATGACCAGGATTGACTTGTTGGCAACAACAGACTGAAACCACACTCTGAGCTCAGTGTTTCCTCAAGCATGGTCCCTCTCCGGTTCCCGTAGACTCCCCTGCCCCATGGCCTCAGCAGCCCTGGGCTGGCAACTCTTGTGGCAGATGTGTCTGTGACTCTCCCCTGCGTCTGCAGAGCCTGGCCCAGATCAACCTCTAGAGGTCAGATGAGCTGGGGGACAAGGAGGACCACGGGTGCCACCGTATGATGGGCACAGCCATGGTGACCATGTCCAGCCCACAATGTCAGACCCTCCAGTCTCCTTGGATGCCCGGGAAAGGGCGGCTGGCATCCTGGGGCTGCTGCAGTCTCTGGTTTTATACTGCGGCTCCCACACATGGGGAGGTTAGGAGGCGCCTTAGGACAGGCGGCCACGGGGCTCAGCCAGCCTCCTCCCAGCCACTGAGAGCCCACAGTGCCCTGCCCAGAGCCCCTTGGAGGACAGCCAGAGGCGGGAAGGAGCTGTGGTCTTGTCTCTGTTCACCTCCCCAGCCTCTGGCTCACCCTGCCGAGTGTGCACTGCACTGTCCGGCTGACACTTCACCCTGGTGGGTACCCCGCCTCGCCTCACCTCCAGCTCTGACAGCTTTCTGGTCAGTGCAGGACTGGCCCGTGGCTTCCAGGAGCTTTGAATGCACGCACAATCCCCCCGACATGGCCCGGCGCCCAGTGCTGGGGCCTCAGGGAGACTCTCCCTACCATGAGGTGACATCACACAACAAAATGAGCCATGGTGACAGGACACGCCTGTGGCCTTCAGCGCCTTCACGGTGCTGTGTGACCACCACTGCCACCTGGTTCCGGAACGTTCCCAGCTCCCCAGAAGAAGCAGTTGGCTCCTCGCTGTAGAATATGCATGCATGTGTCTGGTGGCCCCGTGGGAGGCTGGGATGGCGTCTCAGGCAGCCCTGATGTCCAGCCCTGTGCACAGTCAGTGACCACACACTGAAATAAGCGAACCTGCAGCGACATGGTCTTGCAGGTCCCAGCAGCTCCTGAGTATACCCCAGCACCTCACACAGCCACCACGCATCCCACGGATGCCACAGGGGGCGGCCTCACTGCAGCTGCGAGCTGTGCCCAGCAATGAGGGGCCCTCACCCCAGAGAAAGACCCACAAGTCAGCGCAGACCAACAGGCTTTCAAGGTGCTGGGCCATGACCCAGACACACAGAGAGACGTGAAGGCACACGGGAAGCCAGGAAGTGTTGGCTCCCGCCGCTGCCATCGACGGTGCGAAGCTGGGGCAGCCGAGCCACACCTGCCTCCCAGAAGTCAGGCCCACCACGCCCCAAACACGCAGCACTTGACACTCAACACGGGGGTCCCGGGACACACGTCTCCGCCAAGCGACTAATTAGCAATTAGAGTCTGCGCAGGATCCTGGCCCCCGGGGAGCTGGGCACCGGCACAAGGGTAAAGCCCCCTCCCTCTAACCCTGGACCAGGAAGCAACACCTGTCACCCCACACCGCCGCCCCGATCACGAGCACGGCTGATCAGCACTAACCGCAGCCTGGTTCCTGTCTAGCTGCTGACACGTGGAGACTGGGATCAGATCAAACCACTCGAGCTGACTGTGCTTCAGACGAACATTTCTGCAAAGCAGGAAAGAAAGAACGGACCCCCAGCTCTGCTCCCGCCTCTCTGTGGCCCCACCTGCAGAGCCCTGGGGATGGGGGGCCTCTGGGGCCACAGGCACAGAAGATTCCAGAAGGAACCAGCTGCCATTGGCCCAAGTTTCCTGTGAGGTTGGAGCGAGAGCGAGTGAGTGCCCAGGGTGCCAGGAGCTGAGCCCACCATCTACCCGTCAAGCCCTCTTCCCACAGTGGTGGCCTCTCCCGTCTCCTCGGGATGCTGCCCCCACAGCCGCTGGGCTGGTGGCTGGTCCTCTGGGCACCCCCTCTCACTTACCAGGTTGTGGGTGATGACCGTCACAGACCTGGCCGTGGCCCCACGCACAGAGGGTGCCCAGGAGTGCAGCGGGTGAATGAGGGGACACACAGCACCATAGCAGCAGGATGCCCACTTGCAGAGACGGAAACCGAGGCTCAGAGGACGAAAGTGGCTACATTTGGGATCAGTAAAGAGCGGACAGAGGAGTGGGGCCCGGGAAGGTGTGGCCCCCATCTGGGCTCTTTCAGGAGGGGTGCTGGGGAGGGCAGGAGGGGGGCGGGGCGCTGGCTCCTCCAGCCTCCAAACAATGAGGCCGCCTCAAGGCCACGCCGGGGCGCCTGAGAACTCTGGGACGGAAACTGACAAAAGCTTGAATGCGACCTAATGTGAGCACATCCGGTTACCATAGCAATCCTGCGAAGACTGCTGCCCTCCGTCTCCACCCTGGCCTAAGACAGGGCCCGGGGCGCCACAGCCCCCAGCTGGATGCTGGAACCCCGTCTCAGGCAGGGAGAGCCGGAGCAGAGTGGGCTGGGGCGGCGCTGGGCTTCGGCTGGGAGACGCAGCTCCTCCCGTGGCTCTGCCAGGACAGGCCGGGGCCACCTCACCTCTCCACTCTGAGCCTGAGGCCTGTCGGCTTCGACTGTGATTTATCTCAGGAGGAGTAAGAGAGAGAGGAAGTGAGAGAGTTAATAATAGACAGTGAGTGAGAGAGAGCTAGGGAGTGAGTGAGAGGGAGTCAGCCAGTGAATGAGTGAGTGAGGGGGTGAGTGAATGAGTGAGTGAGGGGGTGAGTCAGTGAGCAGGTGGTGACAGAGTGAAGGAACAGACCGTAGCTTCCCACGTGCAGGTAAAGCCCCTCCCAGGCGGGCTGGGGGCAGGGGAGTGGGGAGGAGGGAGGGATGACAACCTCAGACCGAGCACCCTCTCTGAGCAGCACCCCCACTGTCACTTCTGGGCATCACCGGGACCCTGGGGCTGGCACTGTTAAATCCATTCATAGAAGCAAAACCGGGGGCGTGGAAGTGGACTCACCCCCGGTCACCCAAGTCCTACAAGGGGCTGCCCACCAGGTCGGGCCGACTCCAAGCCACATTCTTCCCCCGGGCCCCCTCCCCTGGCAGGACCAGGTAGCCCAGCTCTTCCTCCAGCAAGGGTCCCTCATGCCCACACCCTGGCATCTCGTGGCCCCCGCGTCTCCACATGGTTCACGTACATGAGAGGGGTGTGAGCAGCACATCCCGCATCCAAACCGGCTGCCGATTTTAATTCATTTCAGATTGTGTGGGTTTCTGGCAATTATTTATAACACCCCCTGGGGTGAAAGGCGAGTGATCTAAGGAGTGAAGCTGGGCCCTTGTTCCATGCCCCATGTTCCTCAATCTTTCCCCAAGATTAGGCAGGTATCACACCCATCCCAACCGCCAACAGTGTCGTCACAACCATCACCATTATCACCAACACTACCACTATGTGCAAACGACTCACATTTGACTAACAACTGAAGGGATGGCAATTTGAACCCAGCCAGCGGGTCCACAGAAGAAAGGCCTGACGATCTGCTTTCATGAAGATTACAGCCAAGAAAACCCTGTGAAGCTCAGGCCTACTGTGTACCACGTGGGTCACCATGAGTCAGAGTCACCACCACGGCACAGGGTCTGGTTTTTGGCTTACCAGGATCAGCAGGGTCACCAGCACTACCACCAGCACTACCATCATCATAAAAATCACCACCATCATCATCACAACCATCATCACCACCACCACCATCATCATAACAATAATCACCATTATGACCACCACCATCACCAACCACCCTCATCATCACAGTAATCACCATTAGCACATCATAACCATCCTATCACCATTACCACCATCATCACCATTCTCATAACCATCATCACCACCACTATCACCACCATCATCATCGTGATCACTACCACCACCACCATCAAAACCATCAACATCATAACCATCATCATCACCACCACCACCATCACCATCACCATAAGCATCACCATCACCATCACCATTATCATAACCATCACCACCATTATCACCATCATCATAACCATCATCACTGTCACCATCACCATTCACCACCATCACCATCATAGCCATCACCACCACCACCCCCATCATCATCACAAGTCCACGAGAGTCAAAATATGACCTTGAATAGACCATCTAAAGAATAGATTTGAAGCACTGAACACACATGACTTATAGAGGACGTTTAAAATTAATTGATTTTTATCTAGAAATTAATGCTTATTTCTCAAGTACCTCATTAGAGGTGAGTGTACCTACAGGGGCCAGGAAGGTGGCACCTGAGGCCCGTGGAGACGCAGTAGAGGGCGGGTGTCAGAGCAGGGACGCAAGGTCAAAGCCTGCGAGGTGCACGAGGAGCCACCAGACAAGACAACATCTGATTTGCTGTGAGATGAACGCAAAGACAGAACTGGGAAGAAACATCACTTAAGACCCCACCCCAAACAGAAGCCATGACCTGGGCCCGCGGGGTTTCCGGAGTCCAGTGGGAGCAAGCCTCCTGCCTCTGGTGGCACTCAGTGGGTCCAACTGGCCCCGGCTGCGTGGCCGGGGATGCTCGCTGCCTCTGGTGGAGACTCAGTGGGTCCAACTGGCCCCAGCTGCATGGCTGGGGACGCTCGCTGACTCTGGTGGAGGCTCAGTGGAGAACGGAGCTAAGGCTACAAGGAAGAGGAGCCAAGCCTGGACGCGTGGCCGACCTCTCAGGCCACAGCTGAGCTCGGCAGAGCAAGGGCAGGATGAGACACCACGCAGACGGCAGCACACAGAGGCTCGCTGCGTTGTCTCTTGTACTTTTTATGTTTGCTTTTGAAAAGGTTTTCAAGAAATACGTTTCAAAATCCAACCCAAGAAAAACCAATGTAGATGATCAGATGTGTCTAAATGCCAATCATACAAAATATGAATGAGAAGAGTCCAACATCACAGACTTCTAAACCCTGAGGCCCCTTCCTCTTCCTGCTATGGGTACAGACAGCTACGTGGGTCAAGCCCAGTGCAGTCTTCTGAGTTATGATAATAAAGCCACCAACGTTTACATAGACCTTTACAGCCTGCAAAGATACTACCACTTCCATTTTACAAGTAGGGAAACTGAGGCTCAGGAAGATCCCACACCTTACCTGGGGTGAAAGGCGAGTGATCTAAGGAGTGAAGCTGGGCCCTTGTTCCATGCCCCACGTTCCTCAATCTTTCCCCAAGATTAGGCAGGTATCACACCCATCCCAACCGCCAACAGTGTCATCACAACCATCACCATTATCACCAACACTACCACTACGTGCAAATGACTCACATTTGACTAACAACTGAAGGGATGGCAATTTGAACCCAGCCAGTGGGTCCACAGAAGAAAGGCCTGACGATCTGCTTTCATGAAGATTACAGCCAAGAAAACCCTGTGGAGCTCAGGCCTACTGTGTACCACGTGGGTCACCATGAGTCAGAGTCACCACCACGGCACAGGGTCTGGTTTCTGGCTTACCAGGATCAGCAGGGTCACCAGCACTACCATCATCATAAAAATCACCACCATCATCATCACAACCATCATCACCAACACCACCATCATCATAACAATAATCACCATTATGACATCACCATCACCAACCACCCTCATCATCACAGTAATCACCATCAGCACATCATAACCATCCTATCACCATTACCACCATCATCACCATTCTCATAACCATCATCACCACCACTATCACCACCATCATCATCGTGATCACTGCCACCACCACCATCAAAACCATCAACATCATAACCATCATCATCACCACC
>NW_006921670.1:10717615-10722623 GCF_000298275.1 Orycteropus afer afer
AACATTAACTGTCAGTCATTCTCAGAGGGGCACCCTAGGATGACAAGGAACTTCACTGCTTGGGTGTGAAGATCGGTGACTTTAGATCTTCTTACACTCTTTCTACAGACGTGCCCACGCACACACAGACACACAGAGAACCCTTGTCTTTAGAGACTCAACAGAACAGCAATGACATCTCCGTCCTATTAGCGTTATTTCTTAATTTAACAGTAAGTGGTGTGCACCTATCAACCCTCAGACACAGACAACGCTTACTGCCCCAGTTTGATGAGGAAACTGCAGCTCACGGAGTGGGATCCACAAAGCAGCAAAGCCCACACCAGCAAGATCTGACCCTTGATAACACTGCTGTCACGCCATCAAGTCCATCCTGACACAGGTTGACTCCGGGTCACAGAAACCCTACAGGACTGAGTGTACGTGGCCCGTGGGGTTCCCAGTGCCGTCGTCTCCGCAGGAGCAGACGGCCAGGCCTTTCTTCCATGGAGATGCTGGTCACTTCCCACTGCCTACCCTTCAGCTAGCAGCCAAGTGCTTAACCTCTGCACCACCAGGGCTCCTCACCCAGTATGTTGAGAAGTCCCATTTAAGTGTTAAAACAACTCGCCAGTTCTTTATCTCTTCCACAGTATAATGCGGGTGATATTTCCTCATAGGGATGTGTCGTGATAAGTAAACCTGTAAATCACACCTAACATGGGGGGTCAGTAAGGGGGCCACTGTCATTGCTGATGCCCTCACCACCATCACCGTCACCATCACTACCATCCTCATCACCTGGGCACCACCAGCATCATCACAATATTCCCCACCCTCATCCCATGTATCACCACTACCATCACCACCAGCACAACACCATCCCGATCAAAGGCACCTCTGGGTGCACCTGGATTGAACCATGGTGGTGGTGGTGAGAGCAGTCATGGTGACATGATGAGCCTGGCGGGTGATGCTGGTGACAAGATGATAAAGGTAGTGATGATGACGGTGATGGTGGTGACAGTGGGGTGGGGGGCTGGTGCGTGGGTAGGAAGACAGGTGGGAGGAGGAGACTCCGATGGACCTCAGAATCAGGGGCCACTCTGAAGACCAGAACAGCCTTGCTCTGGGGGTGGTGAGTCCCCCATCGCAGAAAGGACTCAGTCAGTAAGAATAATGAAGAGGGAGTTCCCAGAGGGTCCTGTCAGCATTTGCCAGACATGTTTAGGAAGCAGAGCCGAGGGCTCACACCTCTGGAGAACATCACACGTGGCTACTGACATACATCGCTCTGCGACACAACAAAGGAAAATGTAACTGCATGTGCCCCCAAAAAGTCACCAGCAGAAGTCCTCCAAAGTCATCCAAATAATTGCCATCGACTGTAAATTTCTGTCTCCTACTCATGATGTCACTTTGTCCTCTGTCAGAGCCCAGGCAGCAATGTTTTAAGAAATACGAGCACCAGGAGAAAAACTGCTTAATTGAGAAGTATCTGTTGATTGCTACTTTTTTCCTGCAAACTGGGAAAAGACTCTAGTGTTGAAGTTTAGCTGTGGTGTAGACCTGTATCACCAAGGGCATGTCAACCTGCCAGGTGAACATCGCCACGGGAACCACAGTGGAAGAACCGCTTCATTGGGGGACTTCCAGGGCACCTTTCAGAGACGAGACCCTTAACCCCAGGACCAGGGAACGATTCGAGGCAGCAGTGCATCGAGGGTGGACAACACAGGCCTCAGGGAGGACTGACCTCCAGCTCCAGCCGGGCCTGCTTTGACTTCCTGCTGTTCATCTGGGTGTCTCTGGACAAGGCACACCAGCCTTGGTGCCTCAGCCTCTCACGCGTGAACTATGATGCTCAAACACCGCTTTACAGGATAGAACAGTGACCAGTCCACTGTGACCAGTCTTGGGCCACTGAGAGTCACAGCCAACTTGACACCTAAGATTAACCGTCACAGACAGACAGGAGACCTCATCTACAGAGAGGCCCCGCGAGTCACATGGTCAGGGAAGAAACTGTAATCCGAGAACGTGTGTGTCGCTGATCGCTGGGCAAAATGCCTGTTCAGGCAGACCCCTCTACACACTCACTTCCCATTGTCTCCACGCAATCCTGGTCCCCAGGCAAGGTGGCAATGTCAGGAGCTGAGATGGTGTGGTTTTTGGAGTCAGACCTGGGTTCAAATCCTGCCTCTACTTCTTACAGGCTCTTTGACCTGTGGACCTTTCCCATCCTGCTCCCTCAGCCCCGGTCGCAGTGGGTTTTCCCAGCTCGTCCAAGCACCACCTGCTTGCCACCTCCAGGGCTTGGCATATGTGTGCTCTGCCCAGAACACTCTCCTGTTCTCACACCTGCTCACCTTTCAGGTCTGGAGCAAACGCCCCTCCTTTAGGGAGGGCCTCCCTGACTCCCTGCCCTGAGTCTCCCTGCCTTGTGCCCCCTGGTACGCATACCTCCTGTGAGCACTGGTTCTCACTGGGATCCGAAGAGGCAGGACGCTGACGCCTCCCTGCCCTGGCATGGCTCTGGGTGCACCATGGAAGCACAGGCTACGTGGATGGCTGGCCTCAGTGGTGGGGAGACAGAGCGGATGCCGCAGTTTATAAAGGTGTTGCTTGCTCCCTCACAGACTGCCGGGATCATAAGCTGCCATTTAATCCCAGTGCTTCAGTTTGGACCTACAGCCAGCATTTGCTGAAAGCCAAGCGGGTCATTCAGCCGGTGAACTCACTGCGGGCACCCTGGGAGCACGGTGTGTGACTGGCTGGGGCTGTGACAGGCCCGTGCGGTATGGAAGAGGTGACCTGGCCTTTCTATGATCACTCTCATCCATAAACGTCCCCTTGAGGACGTGGTCAGGAAGACTGTGTGTCTTCCGAAGGCCACAGAGTCTGACGGGGCCATGGGGACAGGCGAGGCGGCCCTGAACCCCACAGGGACTCTGGGCATCCTCACGGTCCAACGGGGATCTCACCGCCCTGCCCCCGAGTGCCAAGGACCACTGGGTACAGGGGATTCATGTGACCCAGATGCTACATATATGTGTGCGGCGGTATCCCTGGGCCAGGACTGCCACACGCTGGGGACACTGGGACTGCTGGCAGGGACCACCAGTTGGGCTGGGGTCTCCAAGTCCATACCCCAGAGCTAAGCCCTGGGGCAAGGTACTGAGTGCCCCGTGCCTCAGTTTCCTCCCCTGTACAGTGGGGAGAAGAGCTGTTGGGAGGCAGAGATGGGGGGTGCCTTGCGCACTCATCAGCCAATCAGCGAACGCTGGTCCCTTCCCCATCCGGAGGGTCCTGCAGCAGCAGACAGGGGACACAGGCTTCCTGGTCAGCCAGGGCACAGGCCACAGCTTACAAAGGCACTTCCACAGAGAGCAGCTCGGCCCTCACAGCCCCGGGACAGGGCCCTCCACGCAGCCATTTCACAGATGAGAAAACTGAGGCTTGAGGAGGTGGCCAGCTGTGTAGTCATGAGCCTCCTGGGGGGGCGGGTTTCTGCGCCCCAGCCTGGAGATTGTTTGTTGCTGTTACTGTTGTTAGGTTCCACTGAGTTGGTTCCGACTCGTAGCGACCCCACGCACAGCGGCATGAAGCATGCCTGGTCCTGCCCAGCTCACAGTCCTTGGTACACCCAAGCCCACTGTTGCAGCCGCCGTGTGATCCATTTGGGTGGGGGCTCTCCCCTTCCTCACTGACCCTCTGCTTTCCCGAGCATGACGTCCTTCTCCAGGGAACGGTCCCTCCTGACGACACGTCCAAAGCACGAGAGATGAAGTCTCACCGTCCTTGCTTCCAAGGAGTGCTCCGGACGCACTTCCTCCAGGACAGACTGGTTCTTGCCCCCGGCGGGCCGTGGCACAGTGTACACTCGTCACCACCACCATAATCCAGGGGCACCACCGGGCTCCTCCAGGGCCTCTGTGCCCTCCTCCAACCAGGCACCTGGACGTCACTGCGGCCCAGCAGGTGTGCATACGTGTTTGTATTCACAGTCAAGTTCACTTCCAACGCCCCCCACCATCTTCATTACCCAGTAAGACAATTCAGAGGAAACACCAGCTGGCACATTCTCAAAACTACACAAATTAACAGCAAGTTTGGTTCCCAGTGAGCCATGAGACAGGATAAAGGACACACGCCGGTTTCTTGCAATGGTACCGACTGCAGCTATTCAAACAAACAGCCACACGATCTGTTGAGAAGGTCTGTCGGGCTGAAGCCCATGGGGAAACTCAGTCCCTGAGGTTCCTGCTCCCAGGAGGAAGGACCGGGACTGAGAATGGGTCTCCTCCTGAGGCCTGCTCGGACCTAGGTACGCTCCGGCGTTCTCCGTCTACTCTGATCCAACCGCCATCTGAGGCTGGTGCGACTAGCCCGAAGGGCGGATGCAGCCGGCTGAAAAGCATCTCCCGGATGCAAGTCCACCCAGATCCCTGGAATATGGTCTCATCCGGAAACAAGGTCTTTGCAAATGTAATGAGTAGAGACGTGGTTGACTCTAGTTTGAGCCCTAGACCCAGTGACAGCTGTCTTTGTAAGAAGAGAAAACAGAGACCCACGTGGTGACCACAAAGGCAGAGCTGGGGGTGCAGCTGTAAGCCAAGGGCTATCAGCAACCAGGAAAGGGCAGCTTCTGCCTTGGAGCTTTGGAGAGAGCACGGCCCTGCCAACACCTGGACTGTGGACCCATGGCCTCCACAAGGTGGGCAATAAACATGCTGTGTTAAGCCACCCATTAGGAGTAACTTGAGAATCAAGGTTTGGGGAAACTAAGTAACCGGCCAAGGTTCTCAGGCTTATGAGCAGCTAAGCCAGGATGGAAGGCCACCTCCGCCCAGGCTGGGAGGCCGCTTCCATCCAGGACCCCAGGCTTATAGGCCACCTCCATCCAGGACCCCGCCTCCTCCATCCAGGACCACAGGCTAGAAGGCCACCTCTGTCCAGAACCCCAGGCTGGGAGGCCAGCTCCAACCAGGACCCAGGTTGGGAGGCCACTTCCATCCAGGACCCCAGG
>NW_006921670.1:10722853-10723797 GCF_000298275.1 Orycteropus afer afer
AGGTTGGGAGGCCACTTCCATCCAGGACCCCAGGCTGGGAGGCCAGCTCCAACCAGGACCCAGGTTGGGAGGCCACTTCCATCCAGGACCCCAGGGTCGTAGGCCATCTCCATCCAGGACCCCACTTCCTCCATCCAGGACCCCAGGCTGGGAGGCCAGCTCCATCCAGCGTTCCGCACTCCCTCCTTCCTGTCCTTGCATCCCCACACGTCTGCCTCCCCAAGAAGTTGCCTCTCTCCGACACCTGCCCACCCCAACTCACAGGCTGCTGATTACATACATTCCCTGCTTCAGTCAGGTCCAAACCAGTGTTGTCAGAGGAAGGAAGTCCAAATTAAAACACTCAAACTTGGGGCACACTGTGGAGCCCCTTGGCAGATCTACGCAGGAGCTGCAGCGCCCACCCCTCAGGCCAGGCCATTGAGCCGTCCCCATTGCACCAGCCTCCAGCCTCTACTGTGGCAGGTCCCCAAACCCAGCACAGTGCTGCCACTCCCATCAACCACACAGAGCAGGGGACATGGGTCTACACAGTCCTCTGTCCACCAGAGGGCAGCCAAGGGGGTTAAGTGGCCACGGAACATGGTTGCGGCCGCAGGCAACAGAGCATGTTGCTAAGACACATACGCTGATAAAGTGCATTAAAGTCTTCAGCCCAACCTTCGCTCCCGTGAGGCCACTTCCAGGCGGCAGACCCTCGTGCATGGATGTAATTTGATCCCCCACTAGAGAGGCCAAGTCATTCACCAGGACCCGTTAATAAGTACCTGTACGTGTATAGTAGAGCTGACAAGGGGCAAGGTTATGGTCATTGCTTGGTAGCAGCCAGCTACCCAGAGCAACCGAGTAGTTGATCCTGCGGGCTTGGGACCACAGTCACAGGGGACATCAAGCTCAATTGGCATAACATACTATACAAAACATTGTTCCACCTCCTACTTTGG
>NW_006921670.1:10725200-10726772 GCF_000298275.1 Orycteropus afer afer
AAGACACTGAAAATGTGCACATAAGATACAGACAACAGAGGCAGATACTAGCATGTGTACAACACTGCATCACCACTGACACCAAACACCAGGCTACAGATGAACGCATAGACAGGTGAGAAGATCAGGTACACGGATGTACTCTAGACCAAGGCTATATTCAGCTGAAGACAATCCCACATACGCACCTGTGCTACAAATTTAGCCACACATCACAGAAGCAACAGAAGGCAGAGCTGGAGTAACCTCTCAGAGAAAACCAAGTAACTCGAGAGTCAGTCACAGGGCCTGCTCACTGGGGACCAGGGCACTTGGGGGACACCAAGCTCAACTGGCACAACACAGTATATAAAAATGTTGTTCTACAACAGTTGGTGAGTAGCAACTGGGGTCTTAAAAGCTTTCAAGAGGTCATCTTGATGCAACTATTGGTCTCCTCGCCTGTGAACCAAAAAAGAGTGAAGAAAATCAAAGGTATCTGGAAAGAATTAGTCCAAGGATAAGATGGACAAGGAGGACCTCAGCCTTCATGACTCCAAGACCAGAAGACCTAGATGGTGCCCAGCTACCAAGGCAAACCGCTCGGAAAGGGATCAAAAGTGGAGATCCTGGATAGAGTGGGAGGAAAAACGTGGAACAAAATTCAAAAACACAAAAATGATCAGAATTAATGGTTGGATAGAGACTGGTGGAACCCCTGAGACTATGGCTGTAAAACATATTTGCTTTGTAAATCTGCACCCAAAGCACAATCAAATTAAAAAAAAAAACAAAGGAACCGCACCCAGAGCCCGGCGGCTCGGTGGGGTCTGCTCCACCTGCAGGAAGGTACCAGAGAGCTGCCTAATTGCCGAAACGGCCGACGAACGCCCCTGGGGCACGTGAGCAGCTCTTGGGGTGCGCCACCAACTGTTCCCACTAGTGGAAGTTTGTGGGCTCACTCTGGGACCACAGAGTCACCAACCTCAGAACCTTAGGGTGTTACAGAGCCAGGAGTGTTACAGGGGTTTCAGGGGTGCAAACGGGGAACACACTCGGCTGGGACCCAAAGGTTGGAGGGTCGAGACCACAAAGAGCTGCCTCAGAAGACAGGCCCGAGGATCTATTCCCAAAAACTTGGCCACTGGCGGCACCCTGGCGCTGCTCTGCTCTGACGCACGTGGCACCACGAGGGAGCTGAACGCTGGGACGGCTTCCTGGGCCCCGGGAGAGGACCGTCGGCTCATAGTCCAGCCGCAGAATCCTCCGCCAGCCGAGAGTTTCTGACCCTGGCATCCCGGAGGAGGGAAGCACGCATCGCACCCACCCAGCCTCTCGGGCTGCGGCCTCCCCCTCGAGATACAGTGGCATCTGGGGGCTCTGACGGCAAAGATGTCTCAAGACAGCCAATGCCATCCCCAGACAGCCCTCCCGCCCAGGGGCTCCCTCCTGACTGAGCTGAAATCGGCTTCTAGAAACTGCCAGCCCGGGTCAAAATTCTGTCCCACTCTGAGCTCCTCGTAAGGGTGGTGGGAAAATCAGGAAACAGAGGGTGGTGACAGCTGCACCCCATGAGGACTGGAACTAAGGACA
>NW_006921670.1:10729187-10733027 GCF_000298275.1 Orycteropus afer afer
GGCAGCGGGGGTTCTGTGGTGGAGCGTCTGCCTGCCACCTGAGACTCAGGTCCGCTCCCGGCCAGCCCACCTGAACCGCGCCACGGCCGGCCGCCCGCGGAGGCTGTGTGCGGCCACGATGCTGGCTTCAGCCGAGCTTCCAGGCTGAGGCCACGGAGAACGGTCCGGGGACCAGCTTCTGAAAAGCAGCCAGGGAGACCGTACGGGCCCCAAGGGGCCAACGGGCAGCCACGCACAGGGCTGGCACAGGCTGGGCAGTCCTGCTGTCCGTGGGTCACCACGGGTCAGGGACCGACGGCACAGCAGGCAAGGGCAACCACAAACTGATGGTAGCCTCACTGGAAGGTGCTGGGGGGCCGGCACCCTCAGGAAGGCCTCTGATGACTCCCCTGCCGCCATCACGGGTAACTCTTTGAGGCCCACACTCATGCAATTAAAGGGCCGTCGCTATCGCCCCAAGATGACAGGCAGCCCCCACCGGTGTTTTCAACACTGCTTCCATCTGGACTGACGCTCACAGCCCAGCACACACCGACCTCCCCCCAAGTGTGGGCTCTGGAAGCAAACCGCCGCCCAGCCGTGCTGGGGACACCTGCTCCCTGCGGACAATGTCTGCCACCAGCCTTGCCCGTGAGAAAAAGGGCAGCACGTACTGCCAGGCCGAAGCTGCCCGGGTCGCTGACGGGTGCAAACTGAGAGTCATTGCTCCGATGTCTGTCAGCTGCTCTGACCCAGGTGCTCGGAAGACGGGGTCCCTGGGGCTGGCCCTGAACACACCCACGCCCCACCCAGGGCCTCAGGTTCCATGGGTGAGATGGGGGCTCAGCCTAGCAGCCTGCAGAGCCCCTCTTGGCTCTTCCGTCCTATGATTTTAGCCAGCAGGCCCTGGGTGAGGGCCACGTCCCCTCAAATCCCACTGGACACTAAGGGAGCCCAACCCAAGCTCCAGTCACCGGTCTCCAGAGACATAACTTCCCAACAAAATCCACGGCCGCTTCTCTCCTCCCTGAGGACAGCACGTCTTCTGGGCCCCGCCGCTTCCCGGTCCTCGTACTGTGGCCGATAAAGCCGCGCCGGGAGCGGCCCCCTCCACACACAGGCAGCGGCCATTCCGCAGCAGCTGGTGTGTGACTGTGAGGCTGCAGGCTGCGCCACCGGTCTGTCCAATCCCAGCGGGGACCCCCTGGTGGGCAGCTTTCCGCAGAGCCTCCAGACTGACACAGACTAGGGGGAAAGGCCTGGTGAATTCCTTCTGAAAACCAGCCAATGGGAAGTCCACGGGTCCCCACAGACGACTGGCCCCGGCATGGTGCTCGGAGAAGGGCCCTAGCGCAGGAGGCCCTCCGAGGACACAGCGGCCCCAACGACGGACCCCCGCACGCAGACGGGAGGCCCTCCGAGGACACAGCGGCCCTGACGATGGACCCCCGCACGCAGACGGGAGGCCCTCCGAGGACACAGCGGCCCTGACGACGGACCCCCGCACGCGGACGACCGTGATGGTGACGACGGGCAACGTTTTGTTCTGCTGTCCACAGGGGCGCCCTGAGTGTGAGTCGCCTCACAGGCAGCCAGTGACAGAATCACGTGTGCCTGCCGCACGTGGGGGTGACACCTGGAACCTCGCCTGGGAGCAGCATTCCCCTCTGCAGGTAAGGACGCCAAAGCTACAGCCTGGGCTCTCCACGTGGCTCTGGGCACCCCGCCCGCCAGCCCGCTTCTCTCCGGTGCGTTTCAACAAGCCCAGCACAGCTGTGAGGCAGAAACGAGAAGCAGGTGAGGTGCGGCCCGCAGGAAGGCGTGCGGGAGACGGCACGCTCGGCGTCTGCGTCGCAGGTCGTAAGCAGCCAGGGCTGTGTCAGCAAGTTCTCCTGGAAATCACCGCAACAGAACGGGAAGTGACTGCCAGCAAAATACGTATACACATATGTACGTGTATCTTAGGACTGCACACGTGTGCCTCCTGAGGACAGAGACACGTCACAATGAGACAATGTCGCCACCATGAAGGTACGATAACAAGAATGGACACAGCGGGCGGCAAGCCGGAGGGTGGGGGGCTCAGCCGAGGCAGCACTGCTGGGCCCCCGGGGGGTGAGGGGCAGATGCGGGGCCCCTCACGCGAGGCGGGGAGACTGTGCTAGGAACCAGCCCACGTCCCCAACTCCTGCTGGTCCCACTTCTGGGCCAGGGCCTCTGCTGCGGCATAACCCGCCCAGGGCAATGGCCAGGACGGGGTGGAGCCATAATCTGTCACGTGCCTGCCGGCGACACCATCAGTGTGTCCACAGTGCCACTCTGGAGCCAAAAGCAATCATTTCCTTAAAAGCCCTAAATTCCAGGCGGTGTTAGGAGGATGGATCAGGTGGCCACGCTGCACCCTCTCTCCAGCTCGTGTCTGGAGCGAGGCCCTCAGAGGCGGGGCCAATGGACACCCCCAAAGGGGCCCCTTCAGAGCCCTGGTCCTGACCGGGTGTCCCCGGGACACTGCTGCACTTCGGGAGTCCTCACCACTGAAGACGGAGCGTGGCTCCGCGGGCCTGCCCGCCGCCTCCACAGGCGGGGCACAGAACTGTCTCCTGGACAGCCACCAGCGGCACCGACCACACCAGGGCCAGGAAGGAAAAGCTCCCAACCCAGGACCATAATCCTGGCCGGCGGCTCTGACGGGGCATCGCGGGACTGCCAACACTGCTGTCCAGGCCATCTTAGGGAAATACTCCAAGTTGGCGGAAACCAATGGTACCATTCTAACAGCAGGTGTCTGAAGAGGCTGAGACACCCAGACGAACCCTCTGGAACGGCTCATTGGAGGCAACGGCAGAGTCCACTTTACCTGGCAAACTCCAACACGACCGTGTCACCCCACCACTCCAATAGCCGCCTACCTGGCAGGACGCGTTACCTGTTTGTGGAATCCAACTAAAGTGTCCCCAAAAGACATCCACAATACCTCGTAAATGCAAAAATCAAGTAAAGAAGTGGTATGTTTAGTGCAAGGAACCCAGGTGGCACGCCAGTTAAGCGCTCAGTGCTAACCAGAAGGTGAGTGGTTCAAGCCCACCAGCGGCTCCGTACAAGCCCCGTGGGTCCGCTCCTGCTCAGCTGAGCCCAGGAAGCCCCATGAGGCGGTTCGACCCTGTCCAGGGGCTCACTGGGTGTTGGCAGCGACACGATGGCACCAACAACAGCAGCAGGAGGGTCCACGGCACCCACCCACGTCGGGGAGAGCACGGGTGCTCGTATCACAGACCCACACACAGGGCGGGGGGCTGGAGGCCCACGACTTCAGACACCTGTTCTCAACAAGCACGTGCGGCCATCATAACAACGTCCCTTGTACTCTCCTCCGCGTGCCAGCGAAGAGAAACAATGTCGGTGAGCACTCCCTGAGAAGGGCTTTACTTCCTCATAGGTAGACCCAGAAACGTGGACGTACACACAGACCTTCCTACCCAGCCAGCCAGAGATCCCACGGCGCTGCTGCGTGGACGCTCCGGGGGCTTCCCCACTGCCTTCTCAGCTCAACGCCGCTCCGGAGAAGCAGAGAGGTCACTGGTGGCCCTACCCCCACGCCTGCCCACCGGTCACCCCGGCTCTGGGGTCCCCTGCTCCCTGACCCCACGGCTGCCCATCAGTCACCCAGGCTCTGGGGTCCCCTGCTCCCCCACCCCACGCCTGCCCATCAGTCACCCAGGCTCTGGGGTCCCCTGCTCCCCCACCCCACGCCTGCCCACTGGTCACCCCGGCTCTGGGATCCCCTGCTCCCCGACCCCACGCCTGCCCATCGGTCACCCAGGCTCTGGGGTCCCCTGCTCCCCCACCCCACGCCTGCCCATC
>NW_006921670.1:10734012-10738191 GCF_000298275.1 Orycteropus afer afer
GCTCCCCGACCCCACGCCTGCCCATCGGTCACCCAGGCTCTGGGGTCCCCAGCTCCCCGACCCCACGCCTGCCCATTGGTCACCCAGGCTCTGGGGTCCCCTGCTTCCCACCCCACGCCTGCCCCACGCAGCCTCGTCCCAGCACAGACCCTCCCTGCACAAGGGACAAACACTGGAGGAGTTCATGCTTGGCCAAGCGGGGCGTCCAGGCCGCCTCCACACTCCTCCCTTCAAATCTCCCCTCAGCGCACCCACAGGCACCTTCCCAACTCCAGCCATAAAATCACTGGCGATTTACCTCCAGTCAGACCCAGACCCTGCACCTCAGCCATCCACGCCTTCCTCTTCCTGCTCTGGCCTCTGCTCCGCCTCCCTGCCTTCTGACTCCTCCTCCCTCCCATGGTTTGACCTCCACCACCCCACCTCCCACCTCCAGGTGCTACTCAGCTGTTTTTCCTCTTAGCAAGCTAGGTCACCATGCCCGCCAGTCCACAATTCCAGGCATCCTTGAAGACCCATCTCCTAGGCAACCTCCTCCAAGAAGCCCTCCTGGATCACCAGGCTAAAAAAGATGCCGGGATTCCCACGGCATTTTCTTTTTCCTGGTTTTTACCATGGCTCTTCTGGAAACTCCTGGAAGTGGAGCGTCTACATCTCTGGCCCTCACACTCTGCTACGGCGTTCATCAGGGCAGGGAGCTGGGCTTTTCACCTTTGGGTTCACCATTTCAAACCCATCATCTAAGTAATCTGGAAGTGACTTCACACCCGCTTCCAGGTTGGGGACTCAAGTAGGAACATCAAGTGCCTCTCCGGTCATCCTGACACCCAGCCCTGGGATGTTGCTTCCCATCATCACACAACTTGTTCAGCAGGCGTTCACGGGAAACCACCACCATCACCAAAACGGATACACTGGACCTCACTAAACTGGACAACGTTCACGCGTGGGAGGACGGGATCAGGAGAGTGAAGGGACAACCCACAGGATAGGAGGAAGTCTCTGAGGTCATACATCTGAGAAGGGTTTCCAGCCAAAGCAGTAAGGAAGCTCTGGTGGTGCGGTGGTTAAGGCATTTGGCTGCTAACCAAAATGTCAGTGGTTCAAACTCATCAGCTGCCCTGTGGGAGAAAGATGGGGCAGTCTGCTTCCGTAAAGATTTCCCGTGGAAACCCAATAGGGACTGCTATGAGTTAGAACTGACTCAGCGGCAATGAGTTTGGTTTTTAAGTTTGATCCAAAATATATAAAGAGTTCCTATAACTCAACAATAAAAAGACAACTGAAAATGGGTGAAGAACCTGAACAGAGATTTCGCCAAAGAAGATAACAAATGGTCAATAAGCACATGAAATGATATTCTGTCACCCGTTGCTAAGGAAATGCAAATCAAACCCACAGTGAGATAGCACTATACCCACAACCAATTAAAACCAGTTACCCTTGAGTCAACTCTGACTCATGGCAACCCCACAGGCACCACAAACAGTTCTCCATAAAGTTCTCATTGGCTGTTTTCAGAAGTGGACCATCATCCAAGGTGCACCTGGCAGACTCAACCTCCAACCTCTTACGGCCAAGCACTTAACCAATGGCACCACCCAGGGACCCCCTCACACCCACTAGGATGGCTTTAACCAAGAAAACAGAAAGTAACAAGTGTTGGCGAGATGTGGAGAAACTGGGCTCCCCTTGCGTTGCTGGTAGGAGTGTAAAATGGTACAGCCATTGGGCCAAACAGTCTGGCAGTTTGTCAGAGTTAAAAAACAGAATTACCATATGAATTGAAAGCCGGGACTCAAACAGTTACTGGTTCACCAATGTTCACTGCAGCACTATTCAGAAAAGCCAAAGGTGAAAACAAGCCCAGTGTCCATCAACAGATGATGGATAAACAAAGTGTGGTCCATCCACGCCAGACTATCACTCAGCATAAAGAGAAGTGAGGTCCTGGGTAGATCTTGAAAACGTGACGCTGAGTGCAATAAATAAGGCCGACACAAAAGGCCAAGGCTGCATGAGCCCACTCGCCTGAAGTCCTTGTGCCGGGCAGGTCCACAGAGACAGAGAACAGATGAGAGGCTGCCAGGGCCTGGGGGGGGATGGGGAGCTACTGCTTCCTGGGTGCAGAGTTCCTGGGTGGGGTGACAGGAGATGTTTGCAACGAGAAGGTGGTGAGGTTGCATGGCATGGTGAATGTAATTACCACCCTCGAAGTGTACACTCAAAAATGGAAACGGTTAGAACAGCAAACTTGCTATACACGTTTCTCTCCAAGAAAAAAGCATGGTGGTACAATGATTAAGCACTCCCGCTAACCGAGAGGTCGGTAGCCTGCACCCACCTAGCAGCTCCAAGGGGGAGAAGACCTGAGCCTAGAAAACCCTGCAGGGCAGTTCCACCCCGTCCCATAGAGGTGCTGTGAGGCAGAATCAACTCCCCGGAACCCTAGGACAGCGGTACACGCACAGGTGGAGATGTGTAAGATACTCTGCCGCGGACACACGTCCACATGCACTTTTACAACATAAATATTCAGTGCCACTAAGACAGGGCAGACCCAGCCACCACCCCACCCCACACAGAGCTTCCGCCTGGCACAGAGATAGGCTCTAAATCGTCACAGACAAACAGGCTCCCGAAGTGCCACCCCCACCCTCCAGGTGTGTCAGGAACCGCGTGGAACAAGCCAGGAGGCCACGCGGGGCTTGCAGGTGCAGGTGAGAGCTGCCCTGAGCAGGCGGGGCCTTCAGGACCCGCGAAGACCAGGTAGCAGCACGCACGGTCTGCGGGACAGGCCGCGCCCTCCAGGTTTTAAGACGCTCGCTGTGGTGGAAGACGTACGAGGGGGGCAAGAACAGATGCAGACAGGTGGCCACGACCACATTCCGGGGAGAGACGACAGTGGTGGGGACCACTGTGGCAGTGGAAGGGTGGAGAGGGAGAAGACTGCAAAACTAGTGGCCTGACCAAAGAGCTGGGCTCAGGGTGCCTGTGCAAGAGGCCACAGAGTCAAAGGAAACAATGTCACCACCGAGTGGACGCCCACTCCTGCCGACCGCGTGCCGTCAGAGCCAACCGTGTCCGCAGGGCTCTCAGTGGGTGGATTTCGGGAGCACACTGTTAGCCCTTTCTTCCAAGGTGCTTCTGGGTGGACTTGAACCAGCCAGGCCTCACCCAGAGACCCCAAAGCCCAAGAAGGAATCCTGCCCCGTGTAAGCCTATCAAAGGGGCCTTGTGGGAACAATGTTACTTATCTCTTTGAGGGCAGTCATGTTGTTTCAAGACCCAGAACTGGAGCTCTGGGTCAGGCGGATGTCTGTTCACGTCCCTGGACGAGAACAGTTTGGGAGGCGAGCACGGGAAAGGAAATGTCCTTTTCCCAGAGGACCGCAGACAATCGGGGGCTTCCGGGATAAATCCACCTGCCCATGGCCGTTTCTAAGGCGGAGTCTCCCGGCCCCGAGGGGAATCCTGGGGAAGGCGCGACATGGCCCTGTGAGTGCCACAAACAGAACGCCTTCGAGGAGACACATTTTTACTGCTGTGCGTGAGAACAGCCCCGGGAACCCAGAGTCCTTCAACCGACAGCTAACGCCAAGGCCGGGCTCAGGGTGCCCGGCCGAGGCCACACCGGCCGGGCCTGACGCTCACGCAGGGGGCCCTCGAGCTCTGTGGGAAAGCCGAACTGGCAGGAAGTGTGAGTCTGGAGATGCCGGCTACACGTGGCCCCTCGAAACTGCACTGAGAACTCCACCGGGTGGGGAAAGATAACAAAACCCTCCAGTATTTATGACGGGCCTGCCGCTTCCACGGAACTGCTTGTAACCTGACAGTTGAGACGAGAACGCTGCTGCCTGTGCACGGGCTGGGAACCCGTGCTGGAAAACTGCTGGGGCGACTAACAGATCCTCACACACTGTCCCTCCCTAAGAGGGACCCGTCCTCCTGTGGCGTGGCACGGCAGAGACGGCCGCAGGCATGGCCACACCTGGGTGCGCCCGGCCCTTCTCCGTGGGCCCACCCTCGGCACTGACCAACTCCCCACGCCTGTCTCTAGTTGTTTGTTGAAGGAAAAATATACAAACTCTCTTCCAAACACAAAGCCCTATGCAAGCTGGTTTCCACTCAGCCCCTAGTCCCCCAACGGTGGAAGAACGGTGGATGTTCACCCAGAAC
>NW_006921670.1:10739016-10742635 GCF_000298275.1 Orycteropus afer afer
GGCTCGGGAGAGCCAGGCAGCACTATTTGCATGCTGTTCTAGCGCCTCGTTCCCCTCCCTTCCTACTTTACGGGCCCTCCTTACATAACATGCCACAAAGGGAGAGATTGAAAAACACCACTTACAGTGACAAACACAAGTTTCCAGCTGCTTACCGCTGTTCATTTTAGTCCTTTACAAGAAAAACCTTTGTAAAAGGGCAAAGAACAAAAGTTTTCTTTCTTTTTAAACAAGCGCGCACACGCACAAACGCACAAAAAGATGGAGGTCCGTTCCCAAGCCTCCTTCCCCTGGAGTTGGTAGGAATTTAAAGGCAAACGCAGCTTGAGCGGAAAAGCGCCCCCCTCCTGCCCCAAGCAGCAGCTCGCCGCTCCAGCAAGATTTTTCAAAGGTTTCTCTCTGGCGTGTCTACAATCCCGCACGGCAGATAACAACCCGCTACTCATGTACGAGCTTCGTACAAATTCGAACAGCCTTGCAACAGTCGCTACAACACGGAGGACGCGAGCAGACCCGAGCTCGGAGGGCCGCTCCAAAGAGTCAACTAGCGGCCGGCGTGCGCGCACACAAAAGAGGCGTTGTGGCCGCCCAAGCTGCCCGCTTTCCGCTCCCCAATCTCAGCATTCGAGACCCCAGAACTTGCGGTGCAAAGGGGGTTTAGGGAACCTCGGCGCTCACACGGTAGCAGGTGTGGGGGTGGGATTTTTTTTTTATTTTTAAAGAGAGAAAGTATCGGATTCGATTCCCCACAGTGATTACACAGCTTTGTGCTCCGCGGAGCAGGGGCTTCCCACCCCTCCCCCTCCAAAAATGGCATCAAAGCAATCAAAATGGTAATGCGGGGCCCGCCGCCCCCTCCCCCCGCCAACTCGGCGACTCCGCCGCGCGCCAGGCCGCCCCCTGCGGCCGGAATGGAAGCTTCCACTCGCGGCCGGGGGCGCGCAGCCGGGAGGGGGCCCGCGGGCACCGGCAGAAGCGCGGGGGGAGGGAGAGTGGTGCTCTTCCCAGTGCGCTCGCCTGGGGACCCGTGGAGACAGCCGCGTTTCCCTCCGCGCCCCCTCCCCCCCACGCGCGCCCCCTCCCACCACTTCCCAACTTTAAAGACTCGGAACCCAGGGTGCGTCGACGCCGGGACCACCGGTCCCTTCCCCTCCTCATCGCGTCCACGAAAAGCCCTCCCTCCCGGGAGGGGGCGCCCTGGCGGGAGGCGCTGTTGTGCGCAGCCGGCGGGCGGCTGGGGCTGCGCGGGCCGGGAGCTGTCCAAGTTTGGTGCTGACAGCGGCAGGCCGGCATTCCGAAGGAAGCGCGATCGATGGCAGGGGGCGCGGCGGCGGGCGCGGGAGGGAGGGGGAGAGGCAGGGAGGACCGAGGGGAAGAGGATGGAGGAGAGGGGGGCGGCCCCCGCCGCCACGAGCCGCGCCACCGCGCGAGTGCCATTGGCTGCGCGGCTCAAAGTTCTCCGCTCGGGGGGTGGGGGGCGCGCGGGGAGAGGGAGGGGCGCGCGGGGGGAGGGGAGGACGGAGGCGGGGCGGGCGGCAGCTTTCGGCGGCGGCGGCGGCGGCATCTGTTCGTGGTGCTGAAACCCCGAGCGCTGAGCTCAGCGCAACTAAGTCACAATGGCCAACTTTCCTCCCGGAGGGGCCAGGCTGAGGCGCGCCCCGCGGGGAGCTACTCGGACGCCCCATTTCCACTTCACGCCCAGACACCAAAGTTGGAGCAGATTTGGGGTGTCTTGGGGGCTCCCTTCTTTTGTTCCCTGGGAGCTGGCGTCAGGTTCCAAGAATCCAAAGTGGAACTGACAAAGTGGAGGCCCGCAGGAGGTCACAGGGGACCGGCATTAACGCGCGTTTGCAGCAGAGCCCCGAAACGACTTCCTAGGAGTTGAGTGTCAGCTCTGAATTAGCCTCCTACACCCCCAGGAGGAAATGCAGCGCCGATGGGGGAGGAAATGTCCATATTCCAAAAACATGTCCACTACCTCAAAATGGACGCCGGGCGAGCGCCGCCTTCCAAGCGCAGCTCGCCGCTCTCGGCCATCCGGGGCTCGCTGGCTTCGCCTCCAGCCCTCCCCAGGCAGAAAAGGGGGGCGGGAAACTTTGAGGATGGGGACTGGCCCCTCCGGGGAGTCTGGCACTCGGCGCCCGGGCCGGTACTTTCTAGGGTGCTGCCAAAGTGCCGCCGCCCCTCGCCAGCCCCGCCGCCCCTGCCGACGGTGGGGGCGCCACTGCGCCCTCGCTTACTTGTTTGTCGCTCAGCGCTGCGATCCGCGGAGGCCTGTCGTGGAACTGCTTCTGGAGGTCGCCGTTCTGCAGAGACACAGGATGGGACTCAGGCGGCCGCCCCCCAGGGAGTTAAGTAGCCCCGGCGTCCCCACCACCCCCACGCCACACACACGCCCACGCGCGCACGGGCCTGGCCCCCGCCACCGCCCGTGGCCGCCGGCCGCGCGCCTTCACAAGTTCCCCCGCGCGTCCCGGCGCGAGTGGCAGCAGGCGGCGGGGCCTTTTACCTGTGGCTGCCGCCTCATCGGGGCAGCGGCGGGCGGCGGGCTGGGGCCACCGGCGGCGGCGCCCCGAGCGCGGCAAGTTTGGAGGCCGGCGGCGTGTGCCGGGGAGTGTGAGTGTGTGCCGGGGGAGGGGGGAGGAACAAAGAGCCAAGTAAACACGGCGAGTCCGTGTCGAGCAAGCCTCATAAATATTCAAGTCGCGTCCTAATCTCTCCAGCACACACCCGCGCGCCGCGAGCCTGCTCGGCCCGGCCGCACAGCAGCAGCCCGCGAAAGTACTTCTACAAACTGCAGGATCGCGGGGGGTGGGGGGCCTGCACGCTCGCGGGGGGCCCCCTCCTGCACCCCTCCTCAAGCAGACCCTGCGACGGCAGAGACAACTCGTCGGGCTCGGGTCTCACGCGCCCCCACCCCGAGACCCCCCCAGACTGCGCACGGGGGCCGGGAGGGGGCGCCTGAGGGGGGTCCGTTCAGTCTCCCCACCCCCAGCAGGCCCCCGGGGGGGGAGGTCCCGTCCTGGCACCCCAGCCACTAAGACTAAGACGAGACCGAGAAGTAGGGGGGCTTGGATTCCTTGCGCCCCCATGCCCCTGGCCCCTCCCCCAAACTGTGCTGAAATGAACTGGGGGGTGCAAGATGGGGCGCCCGGGGGGATCCGTACACTCTCCCCCCCGACAGATAGGCTCACGGGGGACCCCTCCAGGCACTCCCAGTCACGCACCCCCTGCGACGAGACAGAGAAGTCGTCTGGCTCGGGTCTCACGGTCCCCCGAACCCCCAAACTGTGCAGAACTACATGGGGGGTCGGAGGGGCTCCCGGGGACCGGTCCATGCCCGCTTCCTCTTTCCGACACCCCAGCCATTTAGACCCCGCTTCGAGAAAGTGACGCCGCAGGCTCGGGTCCCCCGGCTCCCCGTCTCCCCAGGTACCCCTGACCCGGGGCCCCAGCACCTACCTGGTGCCGAGCGAGCTCCACCGCGAGAGCCTCGGGTCGGCTCTGCAGCGCCATTCCGGCAACTTGGACGCACTTTGCGCTCACTTTGCTTCCGACTCCCGGCAAGTTGTGAGCTCGGCGGGGGCGGGCGGGGCGGGCCGGCCTCCGGGAGGGGACG
>NW_006921670.1:10743154-10753413 GCF_000298275.1 Orycteropus afer afer
CCGGTGTCCTCCTCCTCCTCCCCAGCCCCCAGGCCGAGCCCAAGGAAAGCGGGGAGCCCCCGCCGCCCTCCGCTGGGGGTGCCCAGCCTAACGCTGGGGTTAATGCTACTTTTTCGATAGGGAATATAGGTCCTTTTTTTCTTTTTTTTTTTCCTTCCCTCTGCTCAATGCTTCCTCCTTCCGTTTTCCCTTCTCCTCCTCTTCTCTTTCCCTGCCTCCAGCCCCCTGTCCTTTATTTAAATTGCATGCATCCCGTTCGCCTGCCTCCAGCTCTGGGATTTGGGAGATGCAGTCGGTCCTGTCGCCGGATTCCCCCACCGTCTGATGGCCTCCATGTTGGTTCAACAGCATGAAAATCCATCTCTTGGCAGTGCCTTTAATGATTTTGTTTTTTCTTTCCTCCTTGACACTCACAATTAAACTCTCCACAGATGTCACTGGACTTTTTACGAGTGTTGTTAAAAATCGTAAACGCGCGGGGTCGATCTGACCTGGAACAATTAGAGCCGCAGCTGCCGAGGTCGCCTTTCAGAAGCCGGGCCCCACCGCCAGGAGGTTAATGTCGCCAGTCAATAGGACCCTCACCACTCCATCCTCATCAATTCATGTCAGAGCGCTTTGTGCCTGTTGGAGGCATAGGTATGTGTCAGAGAGGCTGGGGAGAGAGATGCAATCCTATTCAAAGTGAAATTTTCAAGCTGGTCAGTTATTACCACTTTGTCTTTGTCTGTCGCACGAGCATTGCGCACACACAGTGTCATCAGCTCAGCCACGCACTTTCGGTCTCTCCGCAAAAGTTAGGGAGACGCTGAGGTGGTTTTTCTTATATCCAGACCCCAGTGTTGTTAGAACATCTGCAAAGTGACTTATGTGCTTGAGTGTGGACACACACACCCCAAACACCAAGGGCCCCTGTCCCTGCACCCCAGAACCTAGCTTCTTGGAAGCATTCAATAAGAGATCATCGGTTAACCCGCAGGTTTAGTTGTCTCATGCGTAACTAGCACATGTTTTAAGTGGTCATGTATTTAGATTGACACCATGCAGAAACAAGGAGTTACCAGACGCAAAGCAAAAGGCCGGCTCTCGGGGTGCGCACACAGCCTCTGGGTCCTCCCCCCAACTTCTAGGTTCAGCCCAACCCAGGCTGGTGCCCCACCACCTTCGTGTTTTTGCTCGCTGGACACCAGCCTGGTAAAGTGGACCATCATGGGGAACTAGCATTCAGAGAGCCAGAGAGAGGATTCCTACTGAAGTCTTTGAAATGTCACTAGCTCTTTGGTTAAAAAAAATAAAAAACGGATCAATGTCATCAGCCGTGTTTGGTGTTTCAGTGGACACAGAGGGACCCAGCCTGCCCGTGACCCTCTCAGGTTGCTGGTGGGCCCTACTGCAGACACCGTGAGTGAGTGTTGTGTGCCTGGGTGGCCCAGGCAGTTAAGCACTGGGGTTGCTAACCGAAGGACTGGCAGTTCAAATCCACCCGGGGCACTTTGGAAGAAACCCTTTGCAATCTACTTCCAGAAAAAGGACCCACTGGAAACGCTGGGGAGGGCGGTTCTGCTCGGACACACTTGGCGTCACCATGAGTCGAAATGGACTCGACAACAACCAGTGAGCAAGTGAGCACACGCCCCAGAACCGAACCAGCGGCCTCAGGGGATTCCTGTCCCCAAGGACCCTCAGGTCAGAGCAGAACTCGCCCCGCAGGGATTGCAGTGGCTGCAGCCTCAGAAGGAGGTCATCAAGGCCTTCTTCCGAGATGCCTCTGGGTAGACTCCAACCACCAACCTTGTAGTTAGCAGCCAAGCTTCTTGGCCAGTGTTGGCTGTTCCTACCACCCCAGGGCTCTGCTGGTCACTGCTATGTGTTAATTAAACTGGATTATAGCGCCGATTGCCTGCAAATCCTTTTGTTTCTTGTGTTACCTACTTCCCGAGTAAGGGGCCGAGGCCTGGGCCTGTGGAGCTTCTGCTGAGCAGGGAGTGGTTCATGTGGAAGGAAACCACAGTGCGAGGCCCTGTAAGCACACTTGCGTCCTGGGCTCCTGGGGCAGACCCGTCTCCCTGGCTGCAGCCCGCGCCCAGGCTCCTTCCCTCTGCTCACGCTGTGCCTTCCATCTGGAGTGCCCTTTCCTCAGAGCCCCCCTTTCAGAAATCTGTGTATCCTCCAGGATTCACTCCAAGCGCCATCTTTCCTAGAGTCTTTCTTGAGACCTCATCTCTCCACGTCGTTTCTTTACTTGGTCCTCGGGAGTCCCACCAGGCAGAGCTGACCCTTCAAATCCTCAGTGTGGGGGGCATCCTGCCCCCTGTTCTCTTCTCCACCGGAGTGGGAGCCGACTCAGTCTCGTCTGTGGACAGGAGTGTGGGGAAGGAAGGCCCAGTGTGCCTGGAGCCAGGCGGGTGCTTCACGGGAGAGTGAGGAAGTGAGGGGTGAAAGCATGGATGGATGGATGCTAACAGAGAGACATAGTCCATGTTCGGGAAAGAAGGTCCCTGAGGGGCACAGAGGGCATGCACCCATCAACTAACCGAAAGGTTGGCGGGTCAGACCCACCCAGCAGCACTGGGGAGGAAGGGCCTGGCAATCTGTGTCCCTGAAGATCATGGCCAGGACAACCCTCTGGGACACGTCTCCTGTGATTTGACTCAAGTCCAAGTGGACTCAACAGTAGTGGGTTTGGGAAGTGCTTGTTGGCTATTGGTGACCGCCGTATTGATGACCAGGTTCTGTAAGTCACGCCAGCATCCATGTATCCCCTACCTGCATGTGGCCACCATCCCCTACCCAGTGGCCCTGCCCCACAGGCATATATTTTACCATATGAAAAATTTTAAAATACCAGCAGTTGGTTGCTACAGTCACCCTTTCCTCTCTCAAGCCCAAAGGCACATACACACTGCATCCTACTTACCTGTCTTGGTCTCTTCAGGCTGCTGTAACAAAGTCCCACAGATCAGTGTCTTAAAACAACAGAAACATATCCTCCCCCAATTGTGGAGCCCAGAAGTCCAAAGTCAAGGCTGGTGACTGCTGAGGGCTCTGAGGAAGGACCATTCCACACCTGTCTTCTGACTTCGGGTGATGGCCAGCGGGCCTTGGTGTTCCGTGGCTTGGAGATGCATCACCCCAATCTCTGCCCCTGTCTTCACCTTCCCCCTCCCCTGTGTGCCCTTCTCTTTGTGTCTCCTCCTATTAGAAGGTCACCAGTCCTGTTGGATTAGGGCCCACCCTACTCTAGTACATAGAGCAAGATTCAAGCAGAACAAGGGGACACTGCGGGGTTTAAAATCAGGAAGGGTGTGCACCAGGGTTGTATCCTTTCACCACGCTTACTCAATCTGCGTGCTGAGCAAATAATCTGAGAAGCTGGACTCTATGAAGAAGAATGTGGAATCAGGATTGGAGGAATGCTCATAACAACCTGCAATATGCAGATGACACAACCTTGCTCGCTGAAAGTGAAGATGACTTGAAGCATTTACGGATGAAGATCAAAGACTACAGCCTTCGTGTGGTGATTATGTTTGTGTGTCAACTCAGCTGGGCCTGGTTGAGTGGCTGGGCAGCTGGTGGTAGTTATTCCCCATGATGAGACTGGCAATCAACTCCTTGGTGGGATCTACCACAAGCAGCTGAATAGCTGCCTTTGGGATGTGGTCTGCTTCCTGTATAGAAGAAGAAGCCTTGGGAATGGTCTCTAGCTTATGGCATGCTTGGACTCTACATATAGCCGTGCCGTTGTTCAGCAGCCTGCCATGCTCTGCTGACCTTGGGACTTACAAGTTAATGGCCCGCCGTGTGGTTTGGTAACATCAGGACTGTGCCTTTTTACTTGTCAACCTTGGGCTTGGCAGCCTCAGCAGCCAACAATTGTCTGAGTGAAGAAAAGCCTCTAGCTCCAGTGGGCCAGGAGCTGGAGGCAGAGCTGAAGCCCAAGGTTGAGGGGCTTTCACCCAGCCCCTAGAGCCTGGCACTTTGAATTTGGACTTCTAGCCTCCTGAATTGTAAGGGAATAAACTCCTGTTTGTTAAGGCCATCTCATTTGTGGTATATTCTTGTCAGAGAGGCACTAGGTAACCAGAACACTTCAGTATGGATTACACCTCACCATAAAGAAAACAAAAGTCCTCACAACTGGACCAATAAGCAAAATTATGATAAACGGAGAAAAGATTGAAGTTGTCAAGGATTTCATTTTACTGGGATCCACAATCAATGACTGTCTCAGGCTGAGTTCTCTAAAGAAGCAAAACCAGTGAGGAGAGAGAGAGAGGGCGGAGACAGAGATTTATCTCAGGGAAATGGCTCCCACAGTTGGAGAGGCTGGCAAGTTCTACATTCGTGGATTGAGCGTCAAGACGGAGGCTTTTCCACACAGCTGCAGGGGCTGACAGTCCCAGGATTGGCTGAGAGTACAGCAGGCTGCTGACTTGAGCAGATGACAAATCCAAGATCAACAGGTCAAATGGCAGATTGTTGGCTCACGGGCTACGAAGGCAACGATCTCGAGATCCGTGGGCGACACAGCAGGCCACTGGTTCAGCTCCAAAAAGTGGATGGTGATCAGCTAGATGTAGGACCCAGATCCAACAGAAAGCCCCAGAGTTGTCCCAGGACGTCCGTATATGTTACGAAGCAGGCCACACCCCTGAGGAAACTCCCCTTCAGCTGATTGGTGGCTTATAGCAGATCTCTTTAGGAAGGTGATTATATTACATCAGGACTCATGGGAAGGACTACATCCCAACTGCTTACACCACGTAGCATCATGGTCCAGCCAAGCTGACACACAACTCCAACTCTCACAATGCCCTTGGAAGCAGCAGTCAAGCAATCAAACGATGTATTGGTCTGGGCAGATCTGCTGCAAAAGACCTCTTTAAAGTTCTGAGGAGCAAAGATGTCACTTTGAAGACTAAGGTGCACCTGATCCGAGTCATCATACTTTCAGTCACCTCATATGCATGTGAAATCTGGACAATAAAATAAGGAAGACCAAAGAAGACTTGAAGCATTTGAATTGTGGTGTTGAAAGTATCATAGCCTGCCAGAGGATGAACAAATCTGTCTTGGAGACAGTCGGAATGCTCCTTAGAAATGAGAATGGCCAGATTTCATGTCTTGTACTTTGCTCATGTTATCAGAATGGATCAGTCCCTGAAGAAGGACATTAAGCTTAGTAAAGCAGTTGTTGTTGTTGTTATGTGCTGTCGAGTCGGACCCGACTCACAGCGACCCCTCCTTGGGTTTCCGAGGTGGTATCACTATGGAAGTAGATTTCCCCATCTTCCTTCTGAGGAGTGGCTGGTGGGTTTGAACCGCCAGCCTTCTGGTTAGCAGTCAAGTGCCTTAGGCACTATGCCACCAGGGCTTCCGAGTGAAGCAGAGGGGCAGCAAAAATGAGGAAGCCCCTCAGTGAGACGGATCCGACACAGTGGCTGCAACTATGGGCTCACGCACAGCAAAGATTGTGAGGCTGGTGCATGACCAGTCAGGGTTTGGTTCTGTTGTCCATGGGGTTGCCGTGAGTTGAAACCGACTTGACGGTACTTAACAACTACAATCTTCAAAAAGCAGACTGCCACATCTCCCCCCCCACAGACTGTCCAGTGGATTCAAACCACCAACCTTTTGGATGGCAGCTGAGTGCTTAATCAGTGCACTACCAGGGCTTCTGTTCCTCTCATCAGGAAGATGACAACTCTGCACTGATCGGTCCTCACTTAACAGCTTGCGTGGACTCAGCATGTGTGACTGAGGTCAGGACCTTGTGTCCCATCAATAGCTTTTCTGAGACGTGTTATGGATTGAATTGTGTCCTCAAAGAAGATATGCTGAGACCTAACCCCGTACCTGTGAATGTGACCTTGTTTGGAACTAGAGTCTTTGAAGATGCTGTTAGTTGACATGAGGCTATACTGGAATGGGGTTGGTCCTCATCCCATCTGAGTGGTGTCCTTACAGAAAAGGAAAAGAGACCCTGAGACACAGAGGGGAGGTGCCCACGTGAAGAGGCAGCGATGGAGTGATGGATCTATAAGCTGAGGAAGGTCTGGAGCCACCGGAAGTTGGAAGATACAAGGAAGAATCTTCCCCTAGAACCTTCAGAGAGAGCATGCCTCCCCCCGCAACACCCTGGGTGCAGACGCCCCGCCTCCAGAACTGAGGGAGATTTACTTGTCTGTTGTTTCAAGCCACCCAGTTTGTGGTGTTTGTTAGAGCAGCCACCAGAAGCTCATACTACCCAGAGAAGCCCAGCGGATGCTCAGTGTTCACGCCTCCTTTCACTCCCTCCTTCATCCAGCTGCCGTGCCTTCAGTAGCCCCTGGTGCCGCCATCCTGTCTACGCTGCTACTGTGAGCAGGCACTGGTTTAGATGTTCCTGTGTATTAACACACCAAAGCCTTATCAGCATTCTGTTGGATAGATGAGCAAACTGAGGCTTTGAAGGGCTGAGTGGTCTCACGAACACACCCCTTGGAAATGACAGAAGTGGGCTTCTAACCCCGGATGTCCAGCTCCAAGCCCTTGTCTCAGCCAGGACTCCACTGTGCCATAGGAACTCAGAAGGGACTTTGCTGATTACAGGCCACTGAGCAAGGGTCCGTTCTGAGCACCCAACCAGGGAGCCAACAGCACGGGGGATGGTGACTGGGGCTGAGGTGCAGGATCTGAATCAGAAGGGAGGGGACCGGCGATGGGAAGGAGAGGAGCATAGCATCTGGGGAGAACTTTCCATGTCCTGGCACCGACCAGGTATGTCACGTGTGTCATTTGATTGTCTGTTCATAATAATCTTGAGGGATGTTACTATCAGGCCCCGGTTACAGAAGGGAAAACTGAGGTGCAGAGATGTTAACTAGGCCAAAGTCACTTGGCCTGTTCACGGGGAGCCCTATATTTGAGCCCTGCTTTCTGAATCCCCAAACAGCATCTCTCAAGAACTGAAGAGGTCCGGTTGGCCTAAAGGAAGGCTCTCTAGGACCCAAGGCATCGGGAGGGCAGGCACAGGTCAGGGCAGCTGGATAGAGCCAGGTTACTGTTGCCATTGGATCTGCAATGAAACACTGCCCATGTGATAGTTAAGGTTGTGTGTCAACTGGCTGGGCTGTGGTTTGCAGTGGCTGGGCAGCTGGATGGAGTGATTCCCCGTGATGAGACTGGTCATGAGCTCCACGGTGGGATCTACTGGAGCAGCTGAGAAGCTGCCTGAGGAATGTGCTCTGCTTCCCGCCCTAAGAACGAACTTTGAAAGGTCTCTGCAGCTTTTTGGCACACTTGGACTCTGCATGCAGCCAAGTCTTTATCCAGCAGCCTGCCGTGTTGTCTGCTGATCTTGGGACTGTCTCTGGACTTGAACTAGTGGCCTCCTGTGTTGTTTGGTAATATTGGGACTATGCCATTTTATCTGTTAACCTTGGGTTTGTTGGCCTCGGCTGCCAGCAGCTGCCTGAGCTAAGAGACGCCTTCAGCTTCAGTGGGCCGGGAGCAAGAGGCAGAGCTGAAGCCCAAGGTTGAGGGGCTTTCACCCAGCGCCTCGAGCTGGCACTTTGAACTCGGACTTCTAGCCTCCTAAACTGTAAGAGAATAGATCCCTGTTTGTTCAAACCACCCATTTGCGGTATTCAGCACTAGAGGACCAAAGCAGCCTGGTACTATGCCATCCTCACACCTTGGTCCTCAAAGTGACATCTTTGCTTTGAAACACTTGAGAGAGGTCTTTTGTGGCAGATCTGCCCTAAGTAATATTGTTAGGTGCCATCTAGTTAATTCCAACTCATAGCAACCCCATGCACGACAAAACAAAACAAAACCCCACCCAGTCCAGCGCCAGCCTCACAATCCTTGCTATACTTGAGCCCACTGTTGCAGCCACTGTGTCAATCCATCTTCACTGACCCTCTCCATTCTACCAAGCATGACATCCTTCTCCAGGGAATGGTCCCTTCTAACAACATGACCAAAGTAGGTGAGATGAAGTCTGGCCATTCTCACTTCCAAGGAGCATTCTGGCTGCACTTCCTCCAGGACAGATCTGTTCATTCTTCTGGCAGTCCATGGGACTTTCAGCATTCTTCACCAGCACCACAACTCAAAAGCATCGACTCTTCTTTGGTCTTCCTTGTTCATTGTCCAGCTTTTGCATGCATATGAGGCGACTGAAAATACCATGGCTTGGGTCAGGTGCACCCTAGTCTTCATAGTGACATCTTTGCTCCTCAGCACTTTAAAGAGGTCTTTGGCAGCAGATCTTCCCGGTGCAATTAATTCAGCATCTGATTTCTTGACTTCTGTTTCCATGGGTGTTGACTGTGGATCCAAGTAAAATGAAATCTTTGACAATTTCAATTTTTTCTCCATTTATCATGATGTTGCTTATTGATCCAGTTGTGAGAATTTTCATTTTCTTTATGTTGAAGTGTAATCCATACTGAAGACTGTAGTTTTTTATCTTCATTTTTAAGTGCTTCAAGTCATTCTCACTCTCAGCAAGCAACATGTGTCGTCTGCATATCTCAGGTTGTTAGTGACTTTTCCTCCAATCCTGATGCCACGTTCTTCTTCATATAGTCCAGCTTCTTGGATTATCACCCAGCAAACAGATTGAATAACTATGGTGAAAGGATACAGCCCTGACACACTCCCTTCTGATTTTAAATCATGCAGTTTCCTGCCCACTGTAATAAATATGTCCTTTGATTTCTTGACTGCTGCTTCCATGGGTGTTGACTGTGTATCCAGATAAAATGGAATCCTTGACAACTTCAATCTTTTCTCCATTTATCTTGATGGTGCTTATTGGCCCAGTTGTGAGGATTTTTGTCTTCTTTATGGTGAGGTATAATCCATACTGAAGGCTCTAGTCTTTGATCTTCATCAGTAAGTTCTTCAAGTCCTCCTCACAAGGTTGTGTCTCCTGCCTGGAGTTGTCTAGAAACCCTTGCTTCTTCTCCAGTCATGGTCTTCAGAGGTGAGCCACAAGCTGACTTCCTCACACCACATCAACACCCAGCACGGCTCCTCTGGGGGAGGGAAGGTGTGGGGATAGGGGTGCGGCTCTGTCCCTCGGAAGGAACTGTGGATGTGCTGACTGCCCTTGGAGTCAGAAGCCATGGGTTCAAGAACTTGCAGGTGACCCTGGGTCCCTGGCATCACCTCTGAGAATCTGGGTTTCCTCTTGGGTAAAAGTTGGTTGATGTCAGGACCAAAGGAGAAACCAGCTGGAAAAGATAGAGTGGCCCTGTGCGAGGTGCCTTCCTAACAGCCCAGGAGACCCATGGTGGGTGCCACAAAGACACCCATGACCCAAAAAGAAGCTGAGCCCCCTGAGAACGTTGGTGTCCTGAGGCTCCTAATATTAGCAGAAGCATCCTCGTTCCTTTCACACCTACATCCTCACAGAGTCCCAATGAGCCACTCAGCTCTGTGGGGAATGAGTCAGTGCTTCTCTTAAAGGGGAAAAAAAATTCCCCTCTGGGGTACATCAGGACAAGCCCTTCCTTTCCTCTCGCCTTTTTGCCAGGAAGAGCCCCAGAGCCCCAGAGTAGAACTGGTTCTCTGGTTTTCAGTTGCACCTTTGGTGATGTTTTCACTTCCAGGCTGCTGGCCAAGCAGTGATTCCAACCCTGGACTTCTGTGTCAGAGTAATAGTCCCAGTCCATTGTCATTAGTCCAAGTCCACTGTCATTAGTCCCAGCCTGACACCTGGTGCTTCTTCTCTCCATGAACCAAGCCCCAGCGCATCCAGAGAAGAGGTGCTTGGGGGGTGGGTGTGAAGAGCTGGCTTCTGATCCAGTAAGTGCCCCTCTCTCTCTCACCCGCTGGCTGGAAGGCATGACGCTGCTGTTGCTGTTGGGCTGCAGGCGAGTTGGTTATGAGTCACGGTGACCCGATGGACAGCAGGATGGAACACGGCCTGGTCCTGTGCCGTCCTCACAGTTGGCGCTGGGTTTGAGCCCATCGTTGCAGCCACTGTCAGTCCAGCTCATCGAGGGACTTCCTCATTTGGCCGCCCCTCCATTTTACCAAGTACGATGGCCTTCTACAGGGACTGGTCCCTCTGAACACATGTCCAAAGTAAATAAGATGAATTTTCGTCATCCTCACTACTTTCTTTTTTAAGAAATTTCACTTACTGATGAAGGTTAGACTACAGCCTTCAGTGTAGATGATACCTGAAGGTGAAGAACACAAAAGTCCTCACAACGGGGCCCATAAACGACATCCCGACAAACAGAGAAAAGACTGAAGTT
>NW_006921670.1:10753638-10758155 GCF_000298275.1 Orycteropus afer afer
CTAAGGCACTTGACTGCTAACCAGAAGGCTGGCGGTTCAAACCCACCAGCCACTCCTCGGAAGGAAGGTTGGGCAATCTACTTCCGTAGTGATACCACCTTGGAAACCGAAGGAGGGCTCGCTATGGGTTGGGTCCTACTCAACGGCACATAACAACCAGAACATCTGCATCTGAGAGCTGGACAATGAATGAGGAGGGCTGCAAGAGCGTTGATGGCTTTGAGTCGCGGTGTTGGTGCTGAACAGTGATGTGATGGGTGCATCCTCAGCCGTGGCACTGCCCTTATTTGTGGTGAGTTGCTCTCAGTGGCTGTTGGTCGATTCTGACTCCTGGCGGCCCCCTGTGGGCAGAGGTGAGCTGCCCCATAGGGTCCCCACGGCCGGGCCCGTCTGGAAGCAGACCCTCAGGTCTGTCTTCTGAGGCGCCTCTGGGTGAAGAGTTGAGTGCTTAACCGTTTATGCCACCAGGGACTCTGCGAAGGATGCTGAATATCCCACGGGCCGCCAGGAAAACGAACGCGGCTGTCTTAGAAGCGCAGCCAGACTGCTCCTTAAATGCAAGGGTGGTGAGGCTTTGTCTCACTTGCTACCAACAGGGCCCAGTCCCGGAAGAAGGTTGTCATGCTTGGTAAGGTGAAGAGTGAGAGAGAGGGGCCTGGACCAACACAGTGGCGGCCACCACGGGCTCCGGCACAGAGACGATGGCGGGCCTGGGCAGGGTTCCATTCTGCTACACATCCGGGTGCCGAGTCAGGGCTGCCTCGACGGCACCAACAACAGCACCGAGGAGGCGGCTGGGGCCAGCCCACGTCGGGTGACGCATCTAAAGCTGCACAGCTGGTGAGTCACCGTCCTGGCCCTGTCTACCGCCAGTCCACACCTGGTCCCTGCCGCGTGGCAGCTAGACTTGCAGACAACGCCAGCAAACACTGACCACGGGTCTGCCCACTGTTGCCTGTGCACATCACGACCGGGGGCTTCGACAGCCGTGGCCCCCAAGTGGACCTGGACTCCTGCTGCGTCCACGTGAGTCAGAGGAGGACTGGCCCCAGAGGGCGTTCAGTGGCTGCCAGGCCTTCCTTCCGAAGTGCGTTTGGAGGGACTCGAACCTCCCTCCTTCTGGTCAGCAGCGGAGTGCATTAGACACTGGTACCAGCAGCCCCACTGTCATCACTCCGGGGAAGACATCCGCAAAAGGCTTTTATGACCACGTGGCAGTCTCCAGCGAGAACTTCGGTAAGTAAGAACTTCATGCATAAGTATGCGTGATTGACAGCAGCGTTTGTAATAGTACAACGCAGGCCCTTACTATGAGACAGGGTGTGAACAAACATTCTTGGCAATAATTCCTAATTTACTGGTGAACAAGAAAAGGGCTTTAAAGGTTTCTAAATCAGGGAGGAGTGAGAAGGTAAGGCAAGAGACTATGAGTGAATTTGGAGGTTGTGAGTATCTGCCCGGAGGGCATCAGGGAAGAATTTCAATGCCATTGTTTTCCCCAGGGTATGCCCCACGGGGTAACTGCTGACATTTCACAGCTACTAAAAATAATAAAATAAAATTTAAAAAAAAGCCAAGCCACCCTGAGCCCTGAAAAAAAAAAAAAAAAAAAAAAAAAACCCAAACTCACTGCCGGCAAGGTGGATCCGACTCACAGCGCCTCTTCCTTGGGTTTCTGAGGTGGTATCACTATGGCAGTAGATTGCCCAGTCTCCCTTCTGGGGAGTGGCTGGTGGGTTTGAACCGCTAGACTTCTGGTTAGTAGTCAAATGCCTTAGGCCACCAGAGCTCCCACCCTGAGCCCTAGGATTGTTTTATTCAGGCTAAGATGGCGGCTAGCTGGACGTCAAACCTCCAAACAGCGAAACACAAGAGCAGGCAGGGAGGAGGGCACGCCAGCCATCGCTTTCATGACTTTCTCTCCAGCACCAGGCCTGGCCCAGAGGCCATGATGCTGCAAGGCTGGAGGCTGTCCCACGGTCCTTCAGACCCCAGCAGGGTCCCCTCCCGGGGGACAGCTTTGAGTGGAGCTTGCAGACCAGGCAGACCAGGAAGAAAGGCCTGGTGACCCACTTCTGAAAAGTAACCGCGGAGAATCCTGCAGCTCACCCGGAATCCCGTCCCTGACACGGCGGGAGGCTGAGCCCCAGGAGGGAAGGCCCTCAAAATACCCGGCAGCCACAACGCAAGACGTCAGCGGACCAACAACTGCAAGGATGTCGTCAGACGGGGCGTTTGTTCTCCTGCCCACGGGCTGGCCGTGAGTGGCAGCCCACTCGGCCACTAATACCAACAGCAGCAGGCAAAGGTTATCACTGCCGGCAGTGAGATCCTAAGGGAAGCCCGAGTCTGCGAGGTTCTGTCTAGGCAACCCCTGCATGGCCACCCACCCCTCCTCCGGCGAGCCCAGTGGGGGCTTCTGTGTGAGTATTTGTATGTGTGTGCATGTGTGTGTGTATGTTAATCTGTGTGCCTGTGTGTTCGAAAAAGGATTCAATTCAGTGCCTAACAAAACTGTTAAACATCAGAAAGCCGTGTAAACTGGTGATTCGTCAGCAAACCTCCAATTTGAAGCCATGCCCTGCAGAAGACCCCAGTTGTAAAATGGGACGGACACTTCTTACCTGTGAGCGTGCAGGTGGTGGCGTCCCCGGCCCCACCTCACTGGAACCAGCACAGGAGCGGGGGAGAGGTGTGGAGAGCCGCGCACGTGAACAGCGCCTGCTCTCAATGTTCACCTCCGCCAGGCCCCTGTGCCCTCAGGGCTGGGGGTCCCTTGACCAGTTCACTCAAGAGTAGATCCCCGCTTGTGCGGGAAGCCTCCCCCAGCCTGGGAGCCTGGGTGTTTTTCCATGTTATAGAAAAAAGGGTGCAATGCAGGCCACCCATCAAGGGCCGGAGAACTGCCCTCTGTTACTGTAAACAGTGAGTGTCCTTTTATACCCTGGGCCTGGACCCCTGTCTTAGTCGGCTGGGGCTGCCATGACAAACTCCTGGAAGGTGAGTGCCTAAACAACAGAGATGTATTCTCTCATCACTCTGGAAGGCAGGAGGTCAAGGTCAAGGTGTCGGCAGGGCTGGGCTCCCTCTCAGACCACAGGGGAGACTCGGTCCTCGCCGCTTCCAGCTGGTGGTGGCCAGCCATCCTTGGCTTTGCAGACACATCACTCCAGTCTCTGCCTCTGTTGTCACGGGATGTCTCCCTGTGTGTCTCTGTCGGTGTCCAAATCTCCCTATTTTTAAGAGTCCCTGGGTGTGCAAATGGTTAAGAAGCTTGGCTGCTAACCAAAAGGTCCCAGGTTCGATTTCACCCTCGAGAGGTTCCTGGGAAAAAAGATCTGGCAATTTGTTTCTGAAAACCCTCTGGGGCACATGGGTCAGAAACAACTCGAGGACAGCTAGTTCAGAAGGACACCAGTCATTGGGTTTAGGGCCCCCTGAGACGCACACTGACCTGCTCCTAACTTACATCTTCCTAGGCAAAGACCCCATTTCAAATAAGCTCACATGCTTAGTTCCAAATGGACATGGATTTGCGGGGTGGGGTAGGGGATACCATTGAAAACAGTCCAGAGGCAAACCCCTGGGCTGGTCTTCTGCTTAGTCCCCCACCCCCTCCCTGCCTTGCCTGGTCACAATCATTTGCTGCTGCCACGGACCGGGCCCCAGCCTGGGACAGTGTCAAGGTTTGCTGGACCCCGGGGTCCCGCCCAGTGACTGCAGAAACCCCCGTGGCCTGCTCTCCCTCGGCTCAGTCACCTGCTCTCTGTCCCTGGGATGCACCCAGAGAGGCACTGTCCCTGGTCCATTTCCCGCTCTCAGAAGGACCGCTGCCTAAAGGGGTCAAGGGCGGAGATACCCAGCACAGTCTGCTCCCTGCGTCACCCTGTGTCAGCCTCAGGTGACCCGGGGCTCAGCCGGGCCCTTCAGAGACAACTGCTTTTACTGTGGGACAAGCTCCTAACTCTGGTGACCCACCATGGCCTAGCTCACCATGGCGAGTCTGGAACCTGAGCCCCGGCTGCCCTTTCCTCATCCATGGCTGCCCCCGCGGTGCCAGGGCACCCTGGCCTACGGGCAGGAGCGGAGGGCAGGTCAGTTTGGCTGGCGCCCTCGGGCATGCTGGTCGCCCTCCTCACCTCCCTCCAGGAAGACTCTAAGAAGGATGAGGATTCTGCCCCATGCCCACGGTGCATCTGTGGCTGCAGGGGAATCATTTCAAGGCCAGTATTTTTGCCCCTTGAAAAACGGATAACGCCTACCCCTCGCCCACCAATTCAGCCAGAAGTCGGGTGAAGAGCTCGTGGGTTGTGTTTCCTGATGGTGATGGGGACTTTGGAAATGCTGATGAGTGACGTTCGCAGCATGTAATTGATGTCACTAAGTAGTGAAACAAACAACCACCTGCTGCCATCCAGTGGCTTCCGACCCACAGCGCCCCTAGAGGACAGAGTGGAACTGCCCACAGGGTCTCCAAGGCTGTCAGTCTTCACAGAAGCAAAGCCCAAACCACACCC
>NW_006921670.1:10759735-10760469 GCF_000298275.1 Orycteropus afer afer
GGCAGTCGGTGTTGCTTTCCTGCCTCGTGCCGTCATCTGTCCGTCTGTCTGGCTATCCCACTACAGAAAGCTCCCCGGGGCCAGGGACCTCGTCCTGTCCACGTCTGAGTCCCCCAGGAGCTCAGGCCAGGTCCCTGCGTGAGGCCCACCGTCTGGTCCGAGTCCCGAGGGGGTGGAGGAGTCCTGGCTGTGGGCACATTTGCAGCACTGAGCAGAGAACTGGCACGGATTTTATAAATAGTTCTGAGGGGTAAAAATACATCTGAGAGCATCAGCTTGCAGAATAAACAGTTTATTTTCCCTCGTCAGGGTGACCACGGGCGACTAAACCAAGCGAGCTCTGTCACTCGACCATTCAGAACAGGAGCCAAATTTCACTGATGCAGTTGACCCTGTGCCTAGACCCCCACGCCCCCCACACCCCACTCTGGACCTTCTCCACTAAAGGTCTCTGGGGCTAGGGTGTGGGTGTGCACGGAGCAGGCGTCCCGTGTACAGGAGGCACTCGGTAAGTGCTGACTGATGGGTGGCCGCCTGCAGAGCCTGCTGGGAGAAGAGAGTCCCTGTGCTCAGGTGCTGGTGCTGTTCTCATTGACCTGAACCTGGTTCTCCTAGTCCCCCGCCTCCTGAAGCTTCCCACCTTCAAGCCAAAGAGAGCTGCTGTTCATTGGGTCGGGAGTGGCAAGGAGAGCCCCTACCTGTGCCCCAACACACACACACACACACACACACAC
>NW_006921670.1:10765347-10766499 GCF_000298275.1 Orycteropus afer afer
GAGCGCGCGGCAGCCCGTTGGTCCCATCATGTTGAAATCTTTGCTCAACCCCCTGCGGGTTCTCACCTGAGCTGACAGTATGGCTCCCACGTGGCGTCTGGGGAAAGCGAGTCTCAAGCCTGCCCAGGGACATGCAGGGACTGGGACGGGAGGCCCCAGCGGTGGGCCCCAAGCACAGGACAGCCTCTCCTCCATCCGGAGAGAAGTGGCATTTGTGCCAGAGAGTCGTTTCTCCCGTCCCCATTCTGCAAGGGTCTCAAGTGGAAATGGGCATGTTTCTGGCCGGAAGAGGAGCCAGTGGCAGCCTGGATGGCCATCTCCGGTGACACACGGAACGCCGACAAGAGCCTTGATCTCGGACAGCGTTTAAGTGCTTTTTCCTCCTTGGCCACATACGCCTGCCACACTGGTGACTGCCTCGCACACATCCTGGGTCTCCCTGACCCAATGTGATTGGAAGCAGAAGAGAACCTCCAGGTGGCCAGGGAGACTCATTTCCATTGGGAACAAGCGTGTGTGTCTGAGCCTCCCTCTTCTTTGTTCAGTCACTATGGGAGGGAGTGGGCGGCACGGCCCCACGGTCAGGCCCCGCGGTCAGGCCCCGGTGGCCCAGGGCACACAGCTGGCCTCTGAGTAGTGGCCTGTGTGATTTTGCTGTGGTGGTTGTCAGCCAATGCGACGTCGACCCTGACTGATGGTGACCCTCTGCCCGACAGAACACAGCTCTGGCTGTGCTGGGCCACCCCCGTGATCAGCTGTGATCAGACTGGTGACCACAGGGCCCTCACTGGCCGATTTTCAGAGGTGAGTCGCCAGGCTGGTCTTCCTGGTCCATCTGAATCTGGAAGCTCTACTGAGCCCTGGTCAGTATCACAGCAACATGGGAGCCTCCACTGCCGTGCGTGAGGTGCCTGGCTGGGAATTGAACCCAGGCCTCCCGCATGAAAGGCGAGAATTCTACCAGTGACCCCCATCACTCTCCTTCTTGCTTGGGCTACAGAACCTTCACTGGGGCAGGAAATCTACCCCACTGGGTTTGATGCTCATGGGGACCCAGTGAAGGAGGTCATGCCAGGAGGGTCCTAACATCCCTTCTCCACAGCTGAGAACGACAGGGCTCAAGGAGGTGAAAGGATTTGACAGAGGTGCCTG
>NW_006921670.1:10767787-10781690 GCF_000298275.1 Orycteropus afer afer
ATTGCCCAACCTTCCTTCTGAGGAGAGGCTGGTGGGTTTGAACCACCAGCCTTCTGGTCAGCAGTCAAGTGCCTTAGGCACCACGCCACCAGAGGGCCTATGATCATGTTTAGTGTCATCGTCCTCATCGTCCTCATCGCCATCATTGTCACTGTCATCATGTTTTGTATCATTATCATCATCGTTCATCCATTTCAGGAGGTGGCATATGATCAAGAACCAATGCTATTGAAGGAAGAAGTCGAAGGTGCACTGAAGGAACTGGCAAAGAACAAGGCTCCAGGAATTGACAGAATACCCATTGAAATGTTTCAACAAACGGATGCCCTGCTGGAGGCACTCACTGAGCTATACCAAGAGATTTGGAAGACAGCTGCTTGGCCAACTGACTGGAAGAGATCCATATTTATACTCATTCCAAAAACAGATGATCCCACAGAATATGGAAATCATCAAACAATATCATTAATATCACACACAGGTAAAATCTTACTGAAGATAATTTAAAAATGATTGCAGCAGTATATTGACAGAGAGTTTCCAGAAATGCAAGTTGGATTCAGAAGAGGATGTGGAACAAGGGATATCATTGCTGATGTCATATGGATCTTAGCTGAAAGCAAAGAATACCAGAAAGATGTTTCCTTATGTTTTATTGACTATGCAAAAACATTTGATTGTGTGGATCATAACAGATTATGGATAACATGGAGAAGAATGGGAATTCCAGAACACTTAATTGTGCTCATGAGGAGCCTGTACATAGACCAGGAGGCTGTCGTTCAAACAGAACACGGGGACACTGCATGATTCAAAATCAAGAAGGGAGTGCGTCAGGGTTGTGTCCTTCCACCATACTTATTCAAATTGTATGCTGAGCAAATAATCCAAGAAGCTGGATTATATGAAGAAGAACGTGGCATCAGGTTTGGAGGAAGAATCATTAACAACCTGTGATATGCAGATGACACAACTTTGCTTGCTGAAAGTGAGGATGACTTGAAACACTTACTGATGAAGATTAAAGACTACAGTCTGCAGTATGGCTTACACCGCAATTTAATGAAAACAAAAATCTTCACAACTGGTCCAATAAACAGTTTCACAGTGGATGGAGAAAAGATTGAAATTGTCAAAGACTTCACATTACTTGGTTCCACAATCAAAACCAATGGAAGCAACAGTCAAGACATCCGACGACGTATTGCATTGGGCAAATCTGCTGCAAAAGACCTCTTTCAAGTGCTGAAGAGCAAAGATGTCTCCTTGAGGACTAAGGTGTACCTAACCCAAGTCACGGTATTTTCAATCGCCTCTTATGCATGTGAGAGCTGGACAATGAATAAGGAAGACCGAGGAAGAGTCGATGCTTTTGAGTTGTGGTGTTGGAGAAGAATGCTAAGAGTACCATGGTCTGCTGAAAGGACTAACCAATCTGTCCTGGAAGAAGTGTAGCTGGAATGCTCCTTGGAAGTGAGAATGGCCAGACTTCATCTCACCTGCTCTGGTCATGTTGTCAGAAGAGACCGTTCCCTGGAGAAGGATGTCATGCTTGGTCAAGTGGAGGGTCGACGAAGAAGGGGAGGCCCCGACAAGACGGATAGCACAGCGGCTGCAACGATGGGCTCGGGCACAGGAAGATTGGTGAGGCTGGCACGGGAAGGACCGGGCAGTGCTTCGTTCTGCTGTGCGTGCTGTTGCTATGAGTCGGAGATGACTTGACAGCGCCCAACAACAACCTCATCATTGTCATCACTGCCATGGTCACCGATGTCATTGTGGTCACGACTGTCACCATCACCATCGTCATGGCCATCCTTGTCACCACTGTCTTCATTGTTGTCATCATCTCTGTCATTCTCGCCGTCTGACATTTTACCTGCTTCACTCAAACCTTAATCACGTCCTCCCTCCTCACAGTCCACTCTTCCTCCACCTGCCCCTCCCTAAGACTTTGGCCATTGCTCCCAGGCCATGGCCTTTCCTCCTTTGAGGTTGTCTTCACAGTTTTCCACCTTCCCTGGGTCTGAAGCGGCCTCCTTGCCCTCCCCCTGCTCACATCTAACTCCCAGTCTCCCAAAGAGTTCATCCACGTGGAGCCTCCCCGACACCGCCACCCACCTGATCCTTGATAGCAGTCCCTCCTGGCCAGGCTTACAGTCTGCCTTTACCTCCCCTCACTGCTTTCCTCTGAGCAGCTTCTCCCCCAGCCATGTTAGAAACTTCCAGAACATCGAGGAGCCAGTGTGCAGCGGCTGCCCCTTCTCTCTGGGGCTCTGCCGGGCACCCCACTCCTCACAGCCCTGCTCATCCTCCTTCCTCCCACTGCCCAAGTCAGAAACAGGCAGTTATTCTCAGTGTACCTCCCATTTCCACCCTTAGTCCCCTGTCCTGTGCCCCTCAGAGAAGACCCCTGACTCTCTTCTCTCCCTCCCCCCACTCAGTCCAGCCCAATCCAGCACCACTGTCCAGGATTACGGAGCCACCTCCCAGCTGGCTACCAACTCCAGGCCCATAAGCCTCTGGTCTGTCTTCCCACTGCTGCCAAGGGCATTGTCCTAGAGCACAGCTCTGAGGGTGACCTTCCCTGCTCCCCACAGCCCTGGGATGGCCTCACACCAGTGCAAAGGCCCTTGCTCTCTACCAGTAACCAAGACCTTCCCTTCTGCTCCCAACACAACCCTCCTTCCAACACAAATTCAGCCTCTTCCTAAAGTCCCCCCACACACAAACACTTCCACACCTCAGTGCCTCTGACAGTCATCCTTCTCCCTAGAATTCCACCCTCATCCTGCCTGGCAGGCTCCTGGGCCATCTTTCTGAGCCCAGTGGCCTCACCTTGGCTTGGGGACAGCCCCTGGCCCACTGAGGAAGCTCTAACTCTTCCTGGGCTCCCAGTCCTGCAGTTCTGCTCATTCCCGTCACGGTGAGGTGACTGCTCTCCTAGGCAGGGACTTTCTCCCAGGAGGCACCACGTGCCTGCCTGCCATGGAACCTTCCAGGGCCTCACAGGGCTGGCACTGAGCAGCGGCTCAGCAAATGCCTGTGGAATGAACAGACCCGAGGAAACTGTGTGTAAATAATTTTTAATATGTTGAAACACATTAAAAAGGCATTAAGAAAGCTGGCTATTTAAAGGAATTCCATGGGGATCATTTTCTAAAAACAAGAACTTCTTTTTAATGGAGTAATAACTCCCCAATTCCCACAATGCCTCTGTCTGAATCTCATTGACAACACTGCCTCTCTTAGTAAAGAGAGCATCTTACAGGGATGCTCTGTTGCCAGAGGTGTTCCCAGGGGTGGAAGTAATGCTGATGCATGGTTAGGCCAGGAAACACAACAAAATATTAGCAAAAAATATGTCAGATGACCAAGAAACATGAAGCCCACTTATAGGCGTCTTCGCTGGAGAGAATGGGTTAAGGCTGGGCCAGGAGAAGCCACAGGATTTGCTGGGCCCTGTGCCAAGTGAAGAAGTGCCCGGACAATGGAACAGGTAAGTGCAAGATGACTGACTGAAAGGTTGGAGGTTCGAACACATCCAGAGGCAGCTCGGAAGAATCCTGGCCCTTGCCCCCGAAAGGTCACAACCTTGCAAACCCTGTGGAGCACAGTTCTACTCCACACCGAGTGGGGGTGCCATGACTCAGAAGCAATTCCACAGCGAAGGGGTCTGGATTTCGTGCAGAGGGAAGGTCCTGGGTGGTGCAAGCACCTTGGCCTCCACTACTAAGCAAAATGTTGGTGGTTCAGACCCGGTCGGTGGCGCCATGGAAGCCAGGTCTGGCAATCTGCTTCCATGAAGAAGACAGCCCAGAAAACCCAACAGAACAAACCCGCTCTGTGACACCTGGGGTCACCACGTGTCAGAATGTACCTGACGGCAACAGTTTAGGTTTTGGTTTGGCGCAAAGTGAAAATGCAAGGCCCCTCGTTCAAAATTGATTAAGAATTTCAAGATGGCGGCAAGAGATCCCTTCTAAGCATGTGGCGCCTGGGACGGCTGGGTCATTTGCCCATGAAGCCTGCCCTGGGCTGGGGTGAAGGAGAAGCTTCACCAAAGCCCCCCAGGGCCTGCAAAGTGGAGTCCTGCCTTGACTGGGAGGCTGCCTTGAAGTCTGCTCTGGTTCCCTAGCACTGCTCTGACAAGAATATACCACAAATGGGATGGCTTGAACAAATAAGAGTTTATGAACAAATAGTTTATTCTCTTACAATTTTGGAGGCTTTAAGTCCGAAGTCCAAGTGCCAGGCTCTACAGGCTGGGTGAACGTCCCTCAATCTTGGGTCTCAGCTCTGCCTCCCAGCCCACGGAAGCTGGAGGCGTTTCTTCACTCAGACAGCTGCTGGCTGCTGAGACTGACAAGCCCAAGGTTGACAAGTAAAAAGGCACAGTCCCAATGTTACCAAACAACAAGGCAGGCCACTAATTGAAGTCCAGATGAAGTCCCAAGATGGGCAGGGCATAGCAGGCTGTTGAACGACTTGGCTACGTGCAGGGTTCAAGTGTGCCAAAAGCTAGAGACCATTCCCAAAGCTGTTTCTTATGTACGGGAAGCAGACCACATCCCTAAGGCAGCTACTCAGCTGCTCCAATAGATTCCACCATGGAGTTAATTACCAATCTCACCATGGGGAATGACTACCTCCAGCTGCCAAGGCACTCAACCAGGCCCAGTCCAGTTGACAACAACCTTAACTACCGCAAGGTCCTTCCAGCTCACATGTTCATGACTCTCAACATACAATTGGGGAACTGTTGATTAAGGTCATTGGCTTTGAGATGAGAGTGAGGCCTTAGTGGACCCCAGTTCTTGGGGAAGATTTTGTGATGAATCCCAATGGATTAATGTTGCCTCCTCTGGGGTGGGGTTGGCCACCCTCCCCAGCCCACCTTCAGAACAATACACACATACATACACCTACCTTACTATTCTCACTGCTCTCATCTGTACCTGTGCTATTATTATCCCAAGTGACAGATGAGGAAACAGGCCCAGAGTTGGTGCTTCCCTTGTTGTTGTTGTTGTTGTTTTTATGCGCCATCGAGTTGGACCCAACTCATAGTGACCCCTTCTTGGGTTTCCGAGGCAGTATCACTATGGAAGTAGATTGCCCAACCTTCCTTCCGAGGAGAGGCTGGTGGCTTTGAACCTCCAGCCTTCTGGTTAGCAGTCAAGTGCCTTAGGCACTACACTACCAGAGCTCCCCTTAGTTCCTGGCAAATAGGGCCCCAGCGTCTGGGGTTCTGCCCTTCTAGGACCTTCCTCCACATTTCCTCAGACCCCTTGTCTTAGTCTCCCAGTGCTTCTGCAACACAAATACCACAGTAGGGTGTCTTTAGAGAACAGACACTTTAAAAAGGAATATTTTATTGTATTTTTGGTGAAAACTTACACAGAAAATTAGGCTCCCATTTGATAATTTCTGCACAGGTTTTCCAGTGACATTAGTTACGTTTTTCACAAGGTGCCAACATTCTCTCTGATTGCATTCTGGTTGCTCAGTTTCCAGTTCTCTAGTTTCCCTGCCCCCTTATCTTCACATCTTTACTTGAGAGAAATCATTGACTTTTGGTCCCACACAGATGGTTTTCTAATGGAGTACATACTCAGGAGTAATATCCTTTATTTTGTGTGCCAGTCTGTCATTTCACTAAAGGGTGACCTCAGGGGACAGTTTCGGAACAAGGGTTAAAGAGGATCTCAGGGTGATAGTCTCAAGTAGTCATCTGGTCTCAAGTGGTCCAGTAAGTCTGGACTTTTTAAGAATTTGAGTTCTGTTCTGTTTTTCTCCCATCCTATCTGGGTCCATCTACTGAGGATCTGATTAGAGGGGTGCTATTGGTAGCTGGGCACCATCTAATTCCTCTGATCTCAGAGGAGAGGAGAGGAGGCTGTGGCTTGTGTAGGCTCTCAGCCCTGGAGACTAGTTTCTTCCCTGAGACTTTGGTTTCCTTCTTTCTCTTTTGCTACCGATGAGTAGACACCAGGAGCTGTACCTCAGAAGCACAGACCTGTATTGTCACAGTTCTGGAGGCTGACAGTCTCAGCATGCCGCTTGCTTCCTTGGTGGAAGCCCCAGGTGCCCCTCGGTTCCCTGGTTCCTTGACTTGTTGATGATCCTCACACGGCGCTGGTCTCCCCACCCCCCATGTGTGCATGTCTCTGTGTTTAATCTGGTCTTCACGTAACTCAGAAAGGAGTAGGGTTAGGACCTACCGCTTTCTAGTATGACCTCATTAACACAAAAACCCCATTTCCAAACCAAATCTCATCCACAAATACAAAGGCCAGGAATTCAGTACATATGTTGGGGGGCACGACACAATTCAATGCATAACACCCTTCTTATATGCCTGAAACCAATCATGATGGCAGAGCCATCCGGCTAGGAGACTCTGGTCCAAGATAGGGTCCTGCATGGACTCCAGCCTTCTTCGTGGCCCGTGGGGTTGACCAGATGGCCCTGGGAGCCCCAGACCTTGTGGCCACAGGACCACTCTGGGGCCCATGGGATGCAGGCTGGGAGAAGATGTTGACATGTTGACTGTCACTCATGTTAGACAGAAAGTGAGGTCAGGACTTGGAGCTACCAACAATCCACTGCCGACCCGTGAGTGTGGGCCTAGGCCTTGGCTCTAGCAAGGGTATTACTGCAACAGAGGCTGCCTCTGGTCTACACACTCAGGGTGGTGAGGGGGTGGCAGGCTTCCTTCAGCCTGTGCATCCTCTCCCAGTGGTTACTGCAATTCTGCAAGCTCCACAGCTCAGGTCAGACAGCACCTCTCTCCCAGGGCTTCCAGACCATCACTCAGCATGGAACCATGCCCTTCTAATCAACGTCCTCTCTTGCCCTTGATTACTACGTTGCCCCATGGTCTTCCAGGTAAGCTGCAGACCATGCTGGACAAGAGATGCATCTTCCTCCTGTGAACAGGGTTCTCTTGCTCCACCCCAGCCCCTCACCTGTCCCCCTGGCTGGGGGCAGTGTGTGGAAGGCAGGGGGTGGACCACACTGAGCCATCACAGCCCACACCGTTCAGGAAGAAATGTTGAACAAAGGTGGTGCTCTAAGTTTACACTAGAAAGTTCCGGGCAGCAAGCTTAACACGACAGAAGACAAATGAGTCAGTTTCTTGCATGTTCTGGGCAAGACATCAGCTGTGGTCATCACTGTGGAAGCGCAGTGACCACCTTTGGGAGGGTCATTGGAGGCGGTCGCCGGAGCCAGGATTCATGGGTGGCACAAGGGACAATGTGACATCGTGAGTCATGACTGAATGAGCATTAAATACATGCCATTAGGGACCTGCAGGGGCAGGAAGCTCTATACGAATTCAAGGCAAACAGGTTCCAAATCACAGCGCTGCTACCCTTTCTCACTGTGGGAGGCACACACTTAGCCAGGAATGAATTTGACAACAAGAGCACGAAGACCTGGGCGGGAGAGGGGGTGCCCTGACACACTGAAGGCTTCCTGTGCTCTGAGTGGACACAACGCAGGCAGGGAAGCAAATCTCCCCTCCCCACGCCTCTGCTCCTTCATCGGCAACCCATTGTGCCTCACACAGGTGTGCGTGTCGTAACCCAGCTGTGCATCACCTACCGTCCACGGTGCCATCTGCCAAACAGGACGTTGTGTGGTTTGGAGCTTGTGTGAACATTGGATTATACACAGGAGAGAGGCACACAGGTCCGTCACCAGGCCACTGTGCCAAGGCTCTGTGCGGTAACTTTGGCTCCACCTGTGTGGCTGCCGCCTGCTCTCTGAGGGCTGCACTGGGCCCTGCCTGCTCACCCCCTGCCGACTTGGCCTGCCTTCCTGGCCCCGCCTAGTAGGGATCTTTCAGCCCGCCTGCTCCTCCTCTACCTCCGCCTCCCCCCTCCCTTTCCTGTTCCTCCTCCTGCCCCTGCTGCAGTGGTGGCCACCACCATCTGAGAAGCTGCAGCCTCAGGCCTGAGTGTCACCCACAGGGCACCCAGCAAGTGGGACAGTGGCCTCAGCGGGGCATCCCCCCTGGGTGGCTCTGGCCATGTCTGTGTGGTCCCTGCCTGAGGCAAGTGTGATAGGACAGCTACAGATGGGCACCAGGACTCCGTCTCCCTGCCGCCCCAGGACCAGGCGGACATGGCACCCAGAGAGCTAGTGAGGGGCCTATTGGACCTCCGTACTCAGCTAAGCTCAGCCCAACTCCCGTTCTCCTGTTGGATCTCTGCACTCTGCCGTAACCTCATGTGACCACAGACATCTACACAGTTGCACGTTGCCCAAATGGATGTTGTTTATCATTTAATTAAATTGTTTCTTTAGAGAGGGGTCTGCAGAAATATTTGCCTAGGACTGCTCACGCTGCAGGGTGGCCGTGCCTAGAGAGACAGTGGAGCTGGACGGCTCTCAGACACAGATGCCCATCAGGCGGCTGCCCCTGTGGTCCATGAAGGCTAAAAGTCCAATTATAGGTCCAATAACAGGCACATGGAGGAGCCCTGGTGGCACAATGGTTACATGCCTAGCTGTTAACTGAAAGGTTGGCAGTTCGAACTCACTGGCTGCTTCACGCGAGGAAATACCTAGAGCTGCTTCTGTAAAGATTACAGCCTTGGAGACCCTGTGGGCAGTTCCACTCTGTCCTCTAGGGGCGCTGTGGGTCAGAATGGACTTCACAGCACACAACAACATAGTGACATGTAACCCCACTTCTCAGGGTACTGGATTTCCTAAAAGCATCCTCCCCGTGTTGACATCAACATCTTTTCCAACATTGAATCGACTTGACAGCAACTGGTTTTTATGGGCTGCTCGGGGGCCCAGGTGGTGCAGATACTTGACACACTCGGCTACTAACCAGTGGGTTGGAGGCTTGAGTCCATCCAGAGGCACCTCAGAAGAAAGGCCTGGTGGTCCACTTCTGAAAAACCAGGCCTGAAACCCTACAAGGAGCTCTGGGGGCCTAGTGCCTAAGGCACTTGACTGCTAACCAGAAGGCTGGCGGTTCAAATCCACCAGCCACTCCTCGGAAGGAAGGTTGGGCAATCTACTTCCATAGTGATACTGCCTCAGAAACCCAAGGAGGGGTCGCTGTGAGTCCGGTCCGACTCAACAGCAGTGAGTTTAGAGTTTAGAAACCCTACAGAGCCCCATTCCCCTCTGACACCCATGGGGGCTCCAGGAGTCAAAGTTGAGTTGACGGCAACTGGTTGTTTTGTTTTGTTTTCCTTTAATCAATTAATTTTTTTAAAAATTGTGATTTAGGTGAATGTTTACAGAGCAAATTCATTTTCCATACAACAGTTCACAAACATTTTGTTTCATGACACTGATTGCAGTCCCCACAATGTGACAGCTCTCTCCCCACTTCCTCCCTGTGGCTCCCTCTTCCCTGGGTCCTTCTTTCCTGTGCATTCCTGCCGTCTGAGCTGTCGCTCTGTGAACACACTGCCCTCCTGCTCTCCCACGGCTGATTGGTGGAAGGAGTGCACCTCCCTGGTTCAGCTCATAGGGCTACATTGGCAGACCTTTTCCTGAGGCATTCTGGGTAGATGTGAACCTCCAGTCCTCCCGTTAGCAGCTGACTGTGCTCACTGTTGGTGCCACCAGGGACTCTTTGTCTCTGACTCCACTCAGTCACTAAGGCGAGTGTGTTTTTTGTCCACAGTGTGGTCACCTCCACCTCTGTCCACTCCCCCCCACCGCCGCGTCCACAGTGCGGTCACCTCCACTCCTCCCCCCCCCATCCACAGTGCGGTCACCTCCACTTGTCTGCTCCTCCCCCACCGCCCTTGTCATCAAAGGCCCTCCTGGCTCGGGGTTGGTCCTGCCTCAGTCAGACCTCTCTGTCTTCCTGGGGTAGACAGTATGGCTGAGCACAGCCCTCCAGATGCCAAGTCGGCCCACGCCTTCTGACCCCGAAGCGCACAGCCAGAGAGGCCAGTCCAGCCTCACCGCTGACACCGCTGCTCGGGCGGGGTCCCCAAGCCGCTCACCCCTTTGGTAGGTCACTGCAGGACCCACTGAAGGGCATTATTGAAACAAGAACGTGCTGTCGCCTCAGTTCCGACTCACGGCGAGCCACCGTGTCAGAGCAGAACTGTGCTCTGTGGGGTTTCCCACGGCTGACTGTCTGGAAGCAGATGCCAGGCCTTTCTTCTGAGGCACTCTGTGGACCCAAACCTCCAACCTTCAGTTCGCAGCTGGCGTGCGAAGTGTTTGCACCACCCCTGGACTCTGAAAGCCATTGTACTTGTGGCCATTGTTCATCAAAAGGAAAAGACACAAGTCATCAGCCCAATGATAGACACAGAGGGCAGAGGCTGGGCGGGTCCCAAACATGTTCCCCTTCTGAAATCAACACCATGCACAGAATACGGGCAGTCCCCTGGTTACCAACGTCCGACTTAAGTGCAAACCGTAGTTACAAACCAACCCTTGTATGTCTTTCCCTGGGCACAGCCCAGAGACCGTGCTTGAAAAGGGGCCAAGTGGTGCCTCACTTCACCTCCGACTCATCCTGAAGCAGCTAGTGGGCACTGCTTGTACCCAGCGCACAGGGTGGGCACTGCCTGTACCCAGCACATGGGGGGGGGCGCTCCCTCTACCCAGTGCACAGGGTGGGCAGCAGTGCGGCACCTCCACCACGGTCCTGCAGGTGATGTGGGAACCATCTGGGTCTGGAAGGGCCCTGGGCTGGACGGGCGGCTGCAGCTATGGACCTGGCTTCGCTCTGCACCACCTTGTCGGCAGTCTTGTCTGCACTGGGTGCTGCCCAGCGGGCCCAGCCGACCCGGCCCAGCCCACTCTGACCCCAGATCCATCCTCAGCCCTGCGCCATGCAGCCCACGCTGGGCACCAGGCTCCCAGGGATGGCGGGGAGGGAGAATCCAGGTGGGAGAGGGACGAGATCCCAGCCACCTCTGCCAGAGGAGGGTGGGAGGCCGAGTGTGGGCGCCACCAGCTGCTCAGGGGCCATGGAGTCCTTGTCACCTACACCACTGGCAACGTACAACGGTTCGTAATAACCACCACGCACTACTTCACAGTATGCATCCAAATATTACTATTATCATTACTGCATCGGGAAGTGTTTCTTTAATGCTTTTTAGGCATAGAAAGACACATGATGTACTATATACAAAGCCAACATTTGACCAATTGACATTTGATACAAAGTGTGCAGAATACAATTCTGACTTACCTACAGATTCAATTTAAACACAGATTTAGAACACACAACCTGCAACCTCCCTGTATTGCCAACCCTGGAAGCTCACCTTTGTTTCAATGTTCAAAGTTTTTATTGGGGCTTCATTATGTACACATGATTGACTGACTGACTGACTGACTGATTGATTGATTGCATATATGCCTGAGCTCAGTATCACCCTGTCAGAGGCGGGAGAGACACCATGTGGTGCGAGGGGCCACCATGAAACACCTCCTTTTACCATGAGCCTCAGGTGTGCTCCCCAGGGCCCACTATTGACAGCAAAGACACTCTGTTTCTCTGACGTTCTGAGGGCTTACCGCTTACCTCCCAGGAGCCGGGATCAAAGGCCAGAACTCTCTTTGGACAAGGTGAAGCTCTTCACTGCACGACAGGTTTAGGCCCGTCACTTACCTTCTCTTTGACTTGTTTCCACATCTGTTAAGCATGGATCAGATCCAACCATGGTTCTTCCAGTTCTAGAATTTTCCACAATGTCAGATACCACTGTTCCTGCCTTTGTTAAATCATAATTGATATCTCAGAGCTGTTGTTTTGCCAGCAGACCTGAATCATCACCCCCCGAAGGCATTAACGAGTGCCTGCCGACACGACACTGATCTGCCAGGTCCCTCCTGCCTGCCCGGCCTCAGGAGACCGGCCTGGAGTTCTGCTCTTCCAGCCTCGTCACCACTCAGAGGAAGTAATGACAGTTAAAAACCCAGATATGTCACGGAATGCCTCATTTTCCAGATAATTTATTAAAATGTTAACCGAGGGAAAGTCCTCTTACATTTATACTTCTTGATCCAGAAAATGGCTTGATTATCTTTGCCTCCCTTTCCTGATTTTACCCCCTCTTATTCATTAAAAGAAAAGTTTTTGACAAGACAATTTAGCTGTGAATTTGAAAAAATAATATATATCTTAGTTATCCCCTGTCCACCAAGAAACAACTCAATTATGGTAGCTAGACGAGATTTTTTTCCCTTACAGAAACAAGTCATATTTCACCCACCACGACCCAGAGAAAACAGCTGACGAGTCAGACTTTAGGCAGGAGTTTCAGTACGTGGTTGAAGAGAGGAGGTTCCACCAAGCAGATGACAGGCAGTCCGCAGGTTACAAACAGGTGGATGCAGAGTCGGGGTGGTCCTTGGATTACGAACGAGTTCCATTCCCAAATCTGTCTTTAAGTCGAGTTTGTACATAAATCAAAACAGTTAAGTACAGTTCGTATCTAATGTCAGTTAGTCAAATCTTGTCTCAGTATATAGTACACAGTGTACCTTTCTGTGCATAAAAACATTAAAGAAACCCTTCCAGATACACTACATCTTTAGCATGATAAAGCAGTAATGATAATGTTTCGATGTGAGCCATAAATTAATGCCCATTTATTGTTATGAACCATTGAAACCAAACAAAAACTAAAACCAAACTCACTGCCATACAGTTGATTTCGAATCATAGAGACTCCTTTGGGTTTTGGAGTCAGTAAATTTTTATTGAAGTATCTTGCCCAGTCTTCCTTCCTTGGAGTGGCTGGTGGGTTTGAACCACCAACATTTTTAATATAATAGGATTTACAGGGGTTGTTTCATAACTACATGTTATATATAAGGTGGACACTCATAGCCCGGGGACTGCCTGTGCTTGGTATTCAGTGTGTACATACTGTGCAGTGCTGTTTATGGGTAGATGCCTGTGTGACCCGGTGCAGTCACTAAGGGCTTCCTGGAGGAAGAGGCAGAATCAGAAAGCAGGAAGAACGCGTGTCTTAGTTTGAATTTTCTAGAGGAGCTGAACCAGTGAAACATGTATATAAATATATATAGAGAGAAATTTACTTCAAGGAAATGTCTCACACAGCTGTGAGGGCTGGCAAGTCCCACATCCTGAAGGCTCATGTGACTGCAGGGTTGATGATCCCAAAGTCTGAATGTCAGGTGGCAGGCTGAAGGCTTCTGCTAAGAATGTGAGTCTCGTGATGAGAAGTATGCAGGATCAAGAGAGAGTGGGCTTTGTCAGAACACTCATTTATATACTGTAGGCAGTCCCCACCCCCAAGGAAACTACCCCCTCAGCTGATTGGCTGCTCACATCAGATCATGTCATGGAAGATGATTACACAGTATCTGACAAACCACTGAGAACCATAGCCTAGCCAAATTGACATGTGACACTAACCATCACAACTACGATGAAGGGAAAGAGCTTGAGGGCTCACTGTGTTCCCTGTGTGACCATCACACTTCTCACTGTCTCATCATTATATGGGTGAGGATCTGCCCCCCACCCCCACCCCGCTACACTGGGCAGGGAGCCTCTCTCATCCCCCAGCACCCTGAGGCTGGGCTCAGTCCCTAGCACACAGCTGGCTTCACTAAATGGATATGTAGTGAATGGACAGACACCACCTTCCAGATAGAGGGGAACAGTTGGTTGGGGGGACACCCCAATAGCACCAAAGCCAAAAAATCAAGCCCATTGCCATCAAGTCAAGTCTGTCTCGTGGTGAACCCATGTCCAGAGCAGAGCTGCCCGATAGAGTCTCCTTGCTGTCATCTTAATGGAAGTAGATCACTGGGGCTCTGTTCCATGGTGCCGCTGGGGCGGCTTGAACCCCCACCCTTTAGGTTAGCAGTTGTGGTGGTTAAGGGTGTGTGTCAACTTGGCTGGGCCTGCTTGGGTGGC
>NW_006921670.1:10783650-10785068 GCF_000298275.1 Orycteropus afer afer
TCCAGGGTACTGAACAGCTTCTCAAGCCTGAGTATGCACAGGGACCTTGTAAAAATGCAGGTTCTTCCCCGCAGGTCTGGGAAGAGGGCTGAGATTCTGAGCTTCTAACCAGCTCCTGCTGATGCCACTGGCCCACAGACCACACCTGGGGCAGAGATGCACTTCCTGTGGCTGCCATGACAAAGAACTGCCAGCCAGATGGCTTCCAGCAACGACCTAGTCTCTCCCAGTTCTAGATACTGGAAACCCAGAACCAAGGGGCAGCAGGGCCACACTTCCTCTGAAGGTTTTAAGGAAGACTCTTCCTTGTCTCTCCCAGTTCCTGGTGGCTCCAGGTGTCCCTTGGCTTGTGGGTGCATCACTCCAATCCTGCCTCTGTCATCATGTGGCCTTTGCCTACACCCATGTGTTTCTTATAAGGACACCCGTTGTTGGATTTAGGGCCCACCCAGGAAGTCCAGGACGGCTTCATCTCGAGATCCTTCACTTGGTCCCATCTGCAAATGGGACCCCCCTTTTCTCCAAATGGGGTCACAGTCACAGGTTCTGGGTTAGGACATGGACATGTCTTTTTTGGGGCCACTATTCAGCCCACTGCAGGTAGCAAGGGTGCAGAGGAAACATACATGGTGAAAGCATAGCTCTGCCTGGCGTCGAGTGCAGTGTTTGGGGGATCGTATCGCTACACCAAGACAACTGGGAATAAATGACACAAAACGTGTTCTCCAGGGCTTCGCCAGGACCCCACCTGCTTCTCAAAGTGCATCATCTAATTAGCACCAACGGTCAAGCAGAATAAGGGTAGGGTTGCAGGCCAGGAAAGAGTCTCTGGACAGCACAAACAGCTAAGTGCTTGGTTACTAACTAAGAGGTTGGTGGTTCAAACCCACCCAGAGGCTCCCCGGAAGACAGCCTTGAAAACCCTATGGGACAGTTCTACTCTGAAACACGTGTGTCACCATGAGCCAGAATCGACTGAATGGCCACTGGTTTGTCTGCTTTTGGTTTAGAGCTCACAGAAGGGAAATCTCCACCTTCTGGGGCAAGCAGCCCAAATGTCTGACCACCTACCAGGTCAAAGGGGAGAGGCCTTAGGACAAGCCAAGACAAGACGAGGAATTTAAAGGGAGTTGGAAACAGAGTGTTTTGGTTCCCTAGTGCTGCTATTACAGACATACCACAAGTGGATGGTTCTCTAACAAAAAGAATTTTTTTCTTACAGTTTAGGAGACTAGAAGTCCAAGTTCAGAGTGCCAGATCTATGGGCTTGGCGAAGGCCCCCTGACCTTGGGCTCACTGGAGCTCGAGGCTTCTTCCGACTCATGCAGCTGCTGGCTGCTGAGGGTGATGAACCCAAAACCGACAGGTAAAATAGTACAGTCCCAAGATTATCAGACAAAACAGCAGACCATTAGTTC
>NW_006921670.1:10785491-10788448 GCF_000298275.1 Orycteropus afer afer
GCTCTAACCCTTCTCTGGCTTCCAGTGCAGCCTCGTTGGGCTCTTAGGTGTTTCCTGAGTTTAGGGGAGAGAAATGGCCATCAAGGGGGGGATTTAGGGCTCCAAACCTCTACTTCCAGCCACAGTCTCACCCCTGAGATGCTCAGGTACCAGCCCATGGGAACACGCCCAGGGCACAGCAAAGGCGACATGTCCCAAAGAGAACCTGCCTCTTCTTCACAAGCCTGCTCCCTTCCTGCGTTTTGGACCTGGGTGAATGTCCAGCCCACCCAGGCTGCATCAGAGCCCGGGGCCATCCCTGAGCTCGCTCACCGCCACAGACCAGCTGTCCTCGGGTCCTGTGGCAAAATGACGCTCCCAAGTGTCCACCGCCTCCTGGCTTCCCCCGCTTACCTGGTTAACTGGCCCCAGCCCTGCCTCTTTTCAGCTTGTTTCCAGCAGGACAATAAGGTGACTGTTTCCGCCCAACTCGAGCTCAGCAACCCCAGGATCAGGGCTCCCACCAGTCACTCCAGCCACAGCCAACCCCAGCAATCCATCCCGCAAACCCCCCAAACTCACATCTGCACCTCTGCACAGGCTTCCTTCCTTCCCCAGCCCTTCACCTGGAGAATGGCTGCTGCTTCCGTCCTTCCGGTCCCAGCTTGGATGGTCCCAGTCGGGCTCCGACACCCCTCAGCTGGCTCTGGCCTTCCGGAGGTGTCCATGCAGCCTGAGCTGCCTCTGGGACAGCACTTCCCACGCTCCGTAGAAAACCAAAACCCAAACCAGTTGCCATCTAGTCGGTTCCAACTCCAACTGCAATCCAACGGCTGATTTTTCAGATACAGACCGCCAAGCCTTTCTTCCCGGGAAGCTCCGGGTGATCCCAATCTCCGGCCTTTTGCTCAGCAGCCAAGCCATTGACCATGTGCACCACGTGGGACTCCTACCCTCCACAGCAATGGCCGCTTTTCCCAGCCACCCCACCCAGGGCTGCCATCGCCCCGCCCGCCCCAGGCTGCACGTTCCACTCAGTCTTGCTCAGTCTTGTCCAGCCTCAGCAGTGGGCACCATTCCTCAGACTAGTGTTGTTGCTGTTCTCAGGTGCCACTGAGTCAGCTTCAACTCATCTCAGACCCGCGTACAACAGAATGAAACACCACCCAGTCCTGTGCCAGTCTCACAAGCTTTGCTGGGCCTGAGCCCATCATTGCAGCCACGGTGTCAGTCCATCCCGTTGAGGGTCTTCCCCTTCCTCACTGACCCTGTACCCAGCATGACATCCTTCTCTAGGGAATGGTCCCTTCTGACAACATGATCAAAGTAGATGAGGTGAAGTCTGGCCATTCTCGCTTCCAAGGAGCATTGCAGCTGCACTTCCTCCAGGACAGATCTGTTCCTTCTTCTCGCTGTCCATGGTGCTTTCAGTATCCTTCACCAGCACCTCAATTCAAAGGCGTCAGTTCTTTGGTTTTCCTTGTTTGTTGTCCAGCTTTCACATGCACATGCTGTTGTTATTGTTGTTGTTATGTGCCGGCGAGTCAGACCTGACTCATAGCGACCCCTCCTTAGGTTGCCGAGGCGGTATCACTACTAAAATAGATTGCCCAACCTTCCTCCCGAGGAGTGGCTGGTGGATTTGAACCGCCAGCCTTCTGGTTAGCAGTCAAGCGCCTTAGGCTTGACTGAAAATACCATGGCTTGGGTTAGGTGCACCTTAGTCTTCATGCAACATCTTTGCTCTTCAACACTTTAAAGAGGTCTTTTGCAGCAGATTTGCCCAGCACAATACAATGTCTGGTTTCCTGAATGCTGCTTCCGTGGATGTTGATTGTGGATCTAAGTAAAATGAAATCTTTGACAATTTTGATCTTTTCTCCATTAATCATGATACTATTTACTGGTCCACTCATGAGGGTTTTTGTTTTCTTTACGTTGAGGTGTAATCCATTCTGTAGACTGCAGTCTTTGATCTTCATCAGTAAGTGCTTCAAGTCTTCTTCACTTTCAGGAAGTTGTTCATTGACATGAGCTTCCTCCCTAAGCTTCCTCCATGACATTTCGAGCTCGTGTTAATCTGACCGCAGAGCTAGATCTTAAAGGAGCCTACGCGCAAGGCTGACATTCTTCACTGGCAAAGATACTAGGTTACTAGTGTCTGGTTTTCAGATCTGTGGGGATATTTTTAGTTTAAGGTTTAAAGATGGTTGTCGTTATTGTTAGGTGTTGTGGAGTCGGCACCGCGACATTCCGACAAACTGACGAGGGGTGGGGTTTACAAACTATCTCAGGGCAGCAGTTCTGGGGATTATACTATTCCTTATTTCAGAACAGACTTTTTGTCTTGGAAAGTTTTAGATGAATACGCTGTGGACTTCCAGAACAGTTACAGAGACTTTCCACACTCCCCACACCCAGCTTCCCGACAATGTTAACATCACCGGGGACGTTTGATAACACTCAGAAATTAACACGGGCAGTTAGAGGTAACTGCACTGCAGCCTTTGTCTGGATTTTGTTGGTTCTCCCACTGATGCCCTTTTTCTGTCCCAGGACCTGATTCAGGGACGGGGCCTATCCGGCTCCCACGTAGTGGACATTTTCGGTGCTTTTTCACCTTTGCCCATAACACGGCATGGACCTCCTCTGTGCTCACTTGCACTCCTCCTTCTGTAGGGCCAAAAACATCCCAAATCTGTTGTCGAGTCAATTCTGACTCAGGCTGACCCCCTGGGCTACAGAACAGAACTGCTCGTAGACGTTGGGTGTCATCTTCATGGATCACCCATGAGGTTCTCATGGGGTGATTCTTGGAGGCAGACCCTCTTCCTACTCTGCCTTAGTCTGGAAGCTGCACTGAAACCTGTCCACCCTGGGTGACCCTCCTGGGATTTCAGAGGCCAGGGGCATGGCTTCCAGTGTCATAGCGACACACAAGCCACCACAAGACGACACGCTGACAGAGAGTGCGTGGA
>NW_006921670.1:10790248-10791500 GCF_000298275.1 Orycteropus afer afer
TTGGTCAGAGCCGACTTGTCAGCACCTAACAAGGGGCTCAAGCTACACTGTTGGCTACACTGTCGGCGAAGCCCAGGGCACAGCAGGGAGGCAGAGGGAAGCTGTGAGCAAGAGACCTCGGCCTGGAGAGTCCTGAGGGGTACAGGTGCTGGCTGGTGCCATGGGTGCAGGTGAGGGCACCTTTCTTCTCGACCAGAAGCAAATGACATACACACACACTTGCACACATTAACACTCACATACACACTCACACACTCTCACACAGTCACACACACTGACACACTCACACACACAAACAAAATCTCATTAAGACAAAAACCAGCCAGAGAGCTGTTTGTCTGAGCGGTCTGTCTGAGCAGCCCCCCACTCAGCATTGAGGGAGGGTGGTTTGGTGGCACAGCACAGGGGTCTGAGGAACGTGGCAGCCGCTGAGTCTGTAACGTGGACCTCTCTGCTGGAGGATAGACACCCGCACTGTGCAGCCAATGAGACCCACAGGTGGCCTGAAGGGCGTGTGAAGGAGGGCCACCTGGTGGCCCCTGGCTAGCCCACTCTTTCTGCTGATCCGAACCAGACGATATTTGTCCCATTGTGACGCACTCCTTCCCCTCACTGCCCCTCTGAGGCCTCATGATATAGTGGGAATGAGGAGGGGCGTTTATCAAGACCCGTGGATCTCTGGGCCGCCTGGATCTAGTCTGTCCCCAGCTGGCCGTCCTCCCCCTCCCTCCTCCCTCGACTCACCTCGGCCCTCCCCCATCCTCCGTACCTGCTCTGTGTCTGGAGCCCCTCTCTGGAGGAGAACGAGCCAGTGCTCCCCCCACATTCTCAGAACCCCGAGCTGCCCTCGCCACCCCCCGCAGCCTCCCCACTGAGAGTGTCTGCACCTGCAAAGCCAGGAGCCGATGCAGTGAAGACCCTGCCCAGCTCCAGTCCCCTGGGAAGAGGGAAGTGTGAGCTGACACACCTGGGCCAAGTCCTAGGTCAAGTCTGACCAGCTGTGTGACCTCAAGAGCATCACTTACCCTCTCTGAGATGCATTTCTCTGACACTCTCCCACTGTTTCTCGCTCTCTCTCTAATGGGGCGACAATTGATAATGTGCAGAGGTTTTCTGGGAAGTGGTGAATGGTGTAATAAGTGTCTGATACCTCATCACACTCACTAAACAGCAGCTGTAATTACAATCATTCTGAGAATTCTGAGCTCTTTCGGCTCCACCATTAAAGGGACATACTTTTAAAGTTCAAAGC
>NW_006921670.1:10792685-10803335 GCF_000298275.1 Orycteropus afer afer
CACACTTCTGACCTGCTGGCTACAAATTTGGGGATTCCCATTTTATCCTCTTGGGTTTGAGAATTCACTGGAATGACTCACAGAACTCAGGTAAGCTCTCTACTTACAGTTTAATTGTGAAAAAAAATACAAAGGAAGAGACACACAGGGCAAGGTCTGGGAGAGTTCCCAAGTGAGCTCCATGTCCCACGGGATGTGCTGCCCTCCCCCGTGCACTGATGTCCCTCGCCAACCAGGAAGCCTGAGGAATGTCTATGTGTGTCCCTCACCAACCAGGAAGACCATGGAGTATGTGTCCTAAGGCTTTATTGGGTCCACACCATGGAGGTATGAGTGACCCAATCATTGCCCATCTGGTTGAATTCAACCTCCATATTGAGGTCATATCCCATGGTTGGTCTTTCCACCCAAGACTCACTTCATTAGTAGAAACCCTCAAGTGTGGTCTGAAGTCCTCATGGGAAACCAAGACTTCAATTACTGGGGAAATGTCAAGGTTTTAGAGGTTATCTTTTAGGAACCAAGGACAAAGACCCAATTTTGGGGGTAAAGTTAACAGTAAACCCTACATGTACCTCAGCTTTTGCCAACACCCTCTCCCCCATAATTAGCCAGGTCTCCTCACCATCTCAGAAACATCCCATGGGTGTCCATTCCTCCTCCCTTCTCCCTCTTATCTTGCCTGACCAGCTCACACCTATACCTGTCTGGGGTAGCTAAGGTTATGTGTCAACTTGGCTGGGCCTGGTTGAGTGGCTGGACTGCAGGATGTAGTTATTCCCCATGATGAGACTGGTCATCAACTCCACGGTGGAGTCTGCTGTGAGCAGCTGAGTGGCTGCCTTAGGGAATGTGGTCTGCTACCTTTATACACAAAGAAGCTTTGAGAAAGGTCTTGAGCTTTTTGGCACATTTGGATCCTGCATTTGGCCAAGTCTTCATCTCAGTGGACCACCATGTTGTCTGCCAATCTTGAGCCCATCTCTGAACTTGAACTGCCATGTTCTTGATAATCTTGGGACTGGGCCATTTTACTTGTTGACCTTGGGTTTGTCAGCCTCAGCAGCCAGCAGCTGCCTAAGACAAGCCTCCAGCTTCAGTGGGCTGGTAGCAAGACACAGAGCTGAAGCCCAAGGTCGAAGGGCTTTTACTCAGTCCCTAGAGCTGGCACTTTCAACTCGGACTCATAGCCTCCAAAACTGTAGGAGAATAAATCCCTGTTTTTTCAAACCATCCATTTGTGGTATATTTTGTGAGAGTGCCACTAGAGGACCAAAATACTGTCCCTTAAAGTCTGAATCACATTTTTCTTGCTCAATGATGTCCCCTACCTTCCTATATACACCCAGGCCTTGGGGAGGGAAGGGACACTGGTGACCAGCCACTTGCACACTGAATCATGGACCTGAGAGGAGGGGAGTGCCTTGGGGAGAATGCTCACCCCACTCAGCCACGGCCAGGGAGGCAGGTCACAGGACACACTCACAGGTGCCGTGGACCACACACCATGGGAAGAGTCACTGTGAAACAGGTGAACCACCCAATAAGCGGCCTAACTCAGCCAGAGAGTGGACAAAGCCACCACTCAGCCTGGTCTAATACATTTGGTGACTTGGTCCCAGGATCTTTTCATCACACACACACACACACAGAGACAGAGAAACACACCAAGAACACATAGAAGGCTTTCCATGTGTACTTGTACATCTTATCAGTCAATTCCTGACATTTCCACTGAGTCTTAAACACATAACCAAGATGTGCAAGGACCAGAAACATCTTATATCTTCTTTGCAACCCTTTGACCTTCACCTTGCAGTCGTCTGAGGCTGATAATGGTTTGAATATCTAAGATTTTCCTCAATAGATCATGACCACTGACAGTGCACAAATATGCCAATCAAAAATGTATGATTTCAGGCTACCAGGGTCTCTACCAGCCTCTGACGTCAAGACCAGTGTGAAAGTGGTCACGACTACCTGCTCACCATTGTCTGAGTGTCCTGGGGCTGCCAGAACAAAGGACCACAATCTGGTGGCTTAAAACAACAGAAACGTACTCTCTCGTGGTCTTGGAGTCCAGAAGTCCAAAATCAAGGTGCTGGAAGGGCCATGCTCCCTGCAAGGGCTCTTGGAGACCCACACTTGCCTCTTCCAGCCTGTGGTGGCCTCAGGCATCGGCATCCCCTGGCTTGTGGCAGCTCCACCCCAATCTCAGTCTCCATCTTCACATGGTCTCCTTCTCTGTGCATCTCAAATCTCTCTCTGCTTTTCCCTTATCAGGACACCTGCCATTGGATGCAATGTCCACCCTAAATCCAGGATGCTCTCATCTCGAGATCCTTAATTGCATCGGCAAAGACTCCAAGGTCACCTTGACAGGTACCACAGTGGAGGACTGGCCACTTATTTTGGAGGGACACAGTCATCACACAGAATGTCTCACAGGGGTACACCAGCAATCCACGGTGAGGAGACCCACCTGCCATCTAGCCGCTGTGTGCGAAACACTCAAGGATTTTCATGATAATCCTGATAGCGACCATCTTCTGCAAAGCTTTTCCAATGTCCCTGTAACTCTGCCAATGCAGAGATGACCCCATTGAAAGACGAGGAACCCAAGGCACTACCCAAGGACAGGCAGCCTGTGAGGAGGGGCAACCAGGAGTCAAACTTCTGTCTCTCTGACCCTCTACCCCTCTGCTCTACGGCCCTTTTGCTCATGATCCAAGAAGCTCCACTGGGCAGGGAAGGAGGGAGGGGAGGGGAGAGAGATGAAGTGCAGTTAAAGCCACGTGGTAGTCCTACCCAGGAGTGACGTTGGCAATGAGCAGACAGGTGAAACTCAGAATATTCTGCAGATGCAGCTGGGCACGGAAATAAAACTGGCAGGAACATAAGGCCCTTTATCTGTTAAAGAAATTATTTGGAGACCTGTCCCCAGGGAAATACAGGCAAAAATAAAATAAAATAAAGACATTAAAGAAGACACAGGCTGAACATGTCGCTGCATCACCCCAGAAGCTGAGGAAATGCCATCTTTGTGTGTCTGATTATAGACTCAGGTTTTTATTAACCAAAGAAACACACACTGAAATCAGAAATGGTGCCATGAAACAATTCTTGCCAAATGGACCTCTAAAAAGAATAGATTAAAAAATAGAAACCCTAGGAAGCTGCTGACGAAATCAAACTCACACAATGCAGACTAACAAGGTTAAAAATGTCTCCTTCATATGAGTGGAATGAGCAGAGCTCTTTTTAGAGAACTTTTTTTTTTTTCAATCAGTGGAGATTTTCACGCTGGGATTTAAAAAGGAGATTTGGGGATGAGGGGAGGAGACATTAGAAGGATGCTGAAGGATGCTAGTGCATTAACCAACCAGTTGCTGTCCAGTCAACCCCACTCACGGCAACCTCACAGTTGTCAGCGGAACCATGGTCCAGGGGGTCTTCAGAGGCAGACCACCAGGGCATTCTTCCAAGGCACCACCAGGTGGCCTCGAACCCCCAACCTTTGGGTCAGCAGCTGAGTGCATTAACCATTTGCACTGCCCAAGTACTGCGCTGGGATGTTAGAGATGTCAACGGTCAAAGTCAAGGTAATCAAGGATCAAGGACCTAAGGGGGCCTCTCACCATGTCCCCCATTTTTTTAATACCTAGAGGTAACAAAACATTCGCCATCTCTACAGCCTCAGCAAGTACAGTTCACTGACACTAAATATATCCATCACCTCATTCAAGACTCTCCATTCTTAAATCTTTCCATCACTCTCAGCAGAAGCTCAACTGCACTGAACATGTCACCGTCAGTGCTATGTCTTCCTTCCCCCTCCCTCCTGCTCACCACTGGTTCTCCTCACATCCTTGAAGGACAAACTGACAGATGGTGGCGGACGTATCTCCTACTGGCTCTGTTTCTCTAGAGATTTCTGACCGAAATGAGGAGTTGAGATCTCTCAAGATCACCTTCACCCACCGCTCAGTCTATGAAGGATCTGTGACAAAGTGCAGGCCAGGGAACCGTCCGGCCGCAAGAGCTCTGCTTGGCTTGGCCTGGAGGCCTCCCTCCATCCTGGCCGTGATGACCTGGGAGAGGAGCTTCTGCAGTTCTCAGGTCCTGGGCTGAGAGCAACCCCTAAAACGGAAGCCCCTGGAGGGTATGAGGGGATGGAGACAAGGATGGGAAACCCTTTCATGGGAGGCGTCGGCCTGGGGAAGGCAAGATAGCAGCTGCTTCAAATCTCCAAAGGATGGTCGTGCTGGTGGGGATTCACGGGTGGGAGTTTTAGGACAACATATTGAGTTTTATTGTGAAGAAAACAGAGTCCCTTAGTGGTACAATTATTAACATGCTCAACTGCTAACTTAAAGATTGGTGGTTTGAGTCCACCCAGGGACACCTCAAAACTCAGTCATTAAAAACCTCATGGAGCAGCAACCTAAGCGTCCATTGACAGATGATGGTCAGACTGAACCTGGTCCACACACCCAATGGAACAGGAGCCAGCCGGCAGGACCAACGAAGCCTTGATGGCCCAGTGCGGCCGGAGCTGGGAGGCATGATGGTCTGTTGACCTCAAACATCGTGGGGCCTCACTTACATAAAAAGACAGGAAAAGGAAAATGTACAAACAGTAAGGTTTATTAGTGGGTACCCGGGGCGGAAGGGAGAAAAGGGGAGTTAATGATGATGGAAAAAACACACTGATTAAGGGTAGGGTTGCAAAGACAATTATTGTAATTGCTGTCAGTAAGTTGTGCACCTGTGAAAAAGGTGAATTGGCAAAAGTTGTGTGATATATTTCCAACACCGACAAGAACAAACAGTAACTGCTTATATACAACCAAACACGTCGTGGGATTTAGTTCCTTGGTGTGAAGGTTCAGGGTCATGGTTTCATGGGACATCCCAGTTAACTGGCCTAATGTGATTAGTGCTTCTGTTCTACCCCAGTTCACTGCATAATGTCTGGGGTCTTAAAAGCTTGCAAACGGCCATCCAAGGCAGGACAATTGGTCTCTATTCACCTGGAGTGACCAGGAAGGAAGGTCAGGAGTAGGAGGATAAGGAATGGGAGGCTAATTGGCTCCATGAACAACAGCCTCCTTTGTCATGAGACCAGAAGAACTGGATGGTGGCCGACCACCATTACTGAATATTTTGATCAAAGATTTCATAGAAGAATCTTGATCAAAAGGGGGGAAATTCGGATCAGAATTTCCAATTCTCATGGACTCTATTGGAACTATTGTCCTTGAGATCATCTTAAACCTTAAACCAAAAATATCCCCTGAAGTCTTCTGAAAACCGAACACTAGCTCACCTTGTCTAGTAAAAAAATACCTGCTTCGGGCAGTGTGCTCTTCTAAGAACTGTCTATATGGGGCCAAAGTGACAACTCCAAATTAGGGGTCAGTGAGTTTACGTTAACAAGGGAGGAACATCCCAGAAAAGGAGAGTGAGAATGATTGCATGACTCGAAGAAGATAAGCAGCATCACTGAACTGTCCACGGAGAAAGGGCCGGATCGGTGTGTGGTTTACTCTGTCCACGGAGAAAGGGCAGAATCGGTGTGTGGTTTACTCTGTCCACGTAGAAAGTACTGGATCGGTGTGTGGTTTGCTGTGTCCACGTAGAAAGGGCTGGGTTGGTATGTGGTTTGCTGTGTCCACATAGAAAGGGCTGGGTTGGTGTGTGGTTTGCTGTGTGTGTGCTCAACAATAACAGCAAAATAAATGCAATTTGGGAAAAACCACCCTATGAAGCACATGCTACTCTGACACACAGGGTCACCATGAGTCAGAGCTGACTCAATGCAACTTGCTTACGATGAAAACTATACAGAAGAGAATAGGGAACATAACCAGCCATCACAGAAGGGCTTTCTGCTGTGGAATCTTCCACTGGAACCACTTAAACAACTATTTGGTCACTCCATCATGGTCACCCTGCCGAGAGAAGCAGTACAGTGCAGTTCTGAGAACCTCAGACTGGGGGCAGATGTCCTGGATCAAGTCCTAGTCTGTCACTTGCTCCTCTATGATCTCAGTCAAAACATTTAACTTCTGATGTCCTTTAGTTCTTCACCCACAAAACAGAAGGGTGCCCAAGGTTAGTTGCTTGTATTGCTTTGGGAAATGGGACAGCTCTGTGCACCCTAGTGAGGGCAGATGGGATGAAGCAGCCACTGACACTATTCACCCCTAAAAGTCATCACATGCAAGTACTTCTCTATGAGGGTCAACGTGAATCAGGATGTTCTTGCCACCATAAAACCAAACCAAAATTCAGAATAAACTGGATGCTGGACGCTGTGTTAGTTTCCCAGGGCTGTGATAACAAGGTACCTCCAACCTGGTGGCTCATACGAACAGAAGACTGTTCTCTCCTAGTTCTGTAGGCTGGGGCCCAAGACCAAGGTATATAGCACGTCTTACGGTGACGTGCACAGATCCCTCTGCGGGCTCTGTGGTGGAAACCATCCCACGCCTCTCCTTGCTTCCAGTGATGGCCGGCAATCCTTGGCGCTCCTTGACTGTTAGATGCATCACTCCCTCTTGTCTCTGTCTTCACACAGCTGTCCTTCCTCTGTCTCTGTTTCTTCTCCTTCTCCTTAAGGACACCATCAGGACCCACCCTACTGCAGCATGACCTCATGCTGACTTAACTAATTACATCTCCAAAGACCCTATTTCCAAACTAGGTGACATGCACAGCACAGGGGTTAGGACTTTTGGGGGACACCATTCAACCCACAACTCTGTTCCATAACCCGAGAGTTAAAACCTGTGTTCACTGAGCAGTCTTTTTTATCTTTTGGTTGACTTTAGCATAAGTTGTAGGTTCAACTCTATAAAACAAACTACATGACTAATTGGGGAAAAAAAAAAAAAAAAAAGGGCAGAATCAGCCATATCTTTCACCCGCCTTTCCCGATTATAAGCTCTAAAGGCTTTGTGTATCTTGCACCAGACACAGGCTCAGCTCAGAGCAGGTGCTCAGTGCTATCTGTTGAACCAAAGTCCCTGTCTCTCCCGGGACGGCAGAAGGACATGTGGGGTGCAGGTGGGCTAAGCTCTGTGGTTTCCGCCCTTCCATCTGGGAAGCTCCAGGACTCCAACTTGCTGGCTTCTGGTCTGGGGTGTGAACTCCAGGCTTCTGGGCTCCCCCTCTCTTCCCATCCATAGAATTTTCTTAATGCCATGCTTTGTGCTCCACAGACACTGAGATGTTTAAATGGGGAGGATGAGTCACGGCACTGAAGACGTCGTATCCTATAAATAGCGTTGGGCTGTTGACACAGCTCGGGTCCCATATCCATGTGTCGCCCTCTCGTGCACGCCCCCCACCCCTCCATATAATGCTAGTCCGTCATCTCTCTGGGACTTGGATGAAGGACATGGGATGCATGATGGGAGGGGTGGCCGTCAAGAGGGAGCCAGCCATACGCGCCAGACCCATATCAGAGGTGACCCCACTGCAGCCACCAGAATGGGTCAGAACCAGCAGACAGTGTGGTTCCCAGCACAGGATGTGTGTTTGCAGAGGAGAGAGGGACTCCTGGGTCTTTGCTTCTTTTTCTTTTTTTTCCTCCTTCCTTTTCTTAATACAGGTGTAAACATACAGTGAAGTGCACAGATTTTAGGAGTATGGTTCAATGAGTCTTGACAGATACACACATGCATATAACCCACACTTTGATGGTCAAGATCTAGAATGTTCCATCTCCTGGAAAGGACAATGTATGATCTTACTTACATGACATGTCTAGACTAGGCAGTATACAGAGACCAATCTATCCATGGTTACTGGGGGGGGGGGTGTGCAGGGAGGAAGGAGGGGATATTATTGCTGGTTCTTCCTCTTGTTGTTAGCTACCATGGGCCCCCAACTCATGGGGCATTAGTTCTGTTGAAGGTGATGGAAAACTCTGGAAATAGAGTGGTGATGGTGGCACACCACCATGAACATAATGTCACTGAACTGTGCATATGACAATGACTGAAGGGGCGAATGCTTCGTTAAACATATTTTACCACAATAATAATAGTAAGAAGAAGACATAAATACCACCCATTCATTTCTGCATTCCCGTAATAAATATGTGCTCAGCGTTTGTGGGGCCAGGCTCCTGTGCTGGACGCCCGAGCATGTCTGGAGGGACACAGCCTGCCTGGAGCTGGGAGGTCAGAACCACAGCAGCTGGTGGAGGAATGGGTGGGGTAGTCAGGCACGTGCCACAACGACGGGGACACGGAAGACGAGCGGGCAGATCCCGATCAGGAATTTGCCAGGCACCGGGGAGAATGGGGCAGCCTCCAGAGAGCAACAGTTGGTTGAATGGGATGGACGATGTTGGTGGGTGGGAGGAAAGGAGAGAGAGAAGAGGACAGCACTGGGTCTGCCCATGGAGTCAGGCCCACAGTGGAGCCACGGGAGGGCTGCCCAGTGTTGGGCGCTCTCGGGCCACTTGTGGGATGGGTGTCAGCTGTGTGTGTGGCCTGGGGTTAGGAGCCTGGTACAGAGCGGAGCCCAGCAGGAAGGATGAAGAGGTCTGAGTGCAGTGACGGGTCATCAGCCCACCCACCAGGTGTCCGTGGCTGCAAAGGAGGCCACTTGGAAGGAGGAGGGGAAGGGAGGAGAGCTAGGACAGGACCCCGGCTGGGCAGTGGGGAAGGGAGCCCACCGAGGAGCTGCCTGGGGATGTCACTTCCAGTTTCCGCTCAGCTGAGGGCTGGCGTGGCCAGTTCACTTCCCTCCTCTCAGCCTCAGTTTCCCCATGCTGTAAACAACGGGAGGCAGTGGCTAGCATTCCCAGGGGTACCTCTGGGTCAGACACTGCCTGCTGCGTGAGCTGTCAAATCTTTATGACTCAAACTTTCACCTTTTATTTTTTTAAAAATGAGTCCAATTGACCAGGAAGAAAAGGTCAGCAACACTGAAGTCAAAACCCCCTTGGAGATCCGCGTCCTTCTCTGACAAAAACGCACGAGCCCTGGTGGCTTCCATTCCCCGGAGGGGAGGGTGCAGGGGTTGAGAAACCGTGGTAGCATCTCACACGTGCACACACACACACACACACACACCCCCCAGGTGTGCTCCAGCCCAACTCTGCCCACTTACTACCTGAATGATCTCAGGGGGTTTATCTACTACCTCCGAGCCTCCGCTTTCCCATCTGCAGGACGGGCTGAGAGCTGGTACTAAGTTCATGTGGTGGGTGGTGGGTGGATTAAATGAGTTACCCCACGAAAGCACTTAAGAGTGTGGATTGACACAGAGTGGTGATCCCAGTGCTGGGTGCCACTGAGTCGATTCCAACTCATAGCAAGTCCGTGTTACAGAGCACAAGAGCCCCCAAGGGTCCGGGCTGTCATCTTCACAGAACAGCACGACTTTCTCCCACAGAGCCACTGGGTGGGTTTGAACAGCCAACCTTTCTGTCAGCAGGCAAGCACCTCACCATTTGTGCTGCCAGGGCCCCAGGAGTGCTGACTAGGAGCTAAACGAATGGTATCTACACCAGTATATGGAAGCTCGCCTAACCAGATGGCGTCATCGGACATCCCCGTCCACACTGCACGCAGTCATCTCCACCCCCACCTACTCGGTTCCACTCCTGATTGAGAAACTTATCCAGAGTGTTGGCTCCTGTTGGCTTGTCCTCATCAACAACAGAATAGGCTATGAAGACTCAGTCCTGGTCATTAGAGCTTAAAGACCCTGTTTACTAAAGTCAAAGATAGGGCAGAGAGCACAGGGTCGTGGGTCCAGATGGATTCTTCCAGGTTTTCTCCAGGAGGGAGATTATGTGACCCCAGTGGGCCTCCGTGTTCTCAACACTGGATTGGGGGTAATTGTCTCTGTCCGGTGTGTCCAGGATGGGGGGTGGGTCACATACTCTTAGCCTCTTCTTTGATGCTAAGGTTTCCAGCCTCCAAGTGTCACGTAGCTATGACTTCCCAGTAGGCATACTAAGGAGCTCTGGTGGCACAGTGGCTAAGGCACTCAGATGCCAACTAAAAGGTCCGTGGTTTGAACCCACCAGCTGCTCCACAGGAGAAAGATGAGGCAGTTTGCTTCCATAAAGATTGACAGCCTTGGAAGCCCTATGGGGCACCTCTACTCTGCCCTCTAGGGGCGCTGTGAGTCGGGATCGACTTGACGGCAGTGGGTCTGAGGTCCACACTCCTCAGGATGCCGTGCGCCTCCACATGTGCTACCTGTTGTGAATCGTGCCCCCCAAGAATAAGAATTCCTGGCCCCTGTGCTGTGGATGTGACTCTGTTTGGAAAGAGAGATTTCTTTTGTCACGTTAATGGGGCCATGCCAGGGTAGGTGGGTCCTGCACCTAATCCTTTCTGAGTTATAAAAGAGCAGGACAGACAGAGACGTGGGAGGCAGATGCCACCGGCAGACAGACTCGTTCGGCAGCTGTGTCTACAAGCCCTGGAGCGCCAAGGAGAAATCAGCAAGGAAGGAGCCCCCAGAACCACGTCCTGAACTTGGACTTCTGCCTCTTCAAAGCCACCTGTTCGTGACGCTAGGTGACACCACCCTCTGGGCCCCCAGATGTCCCAGACAGGGCCCCTTTGATTTCCCATCAAGACACCAATTGTGCTGAACCTGAGGCCCAAGGAAGTT
>NW_006921670.1:10806430-10812405 GCF_000298275.1 Orycteropus afer afer
CCCACCCTCTACCCATCCACCATTTATCCATCCATCCTCTGTCCTCCATCCATCCTCCATCCAACCATCCTCCATCCATCCATCCTCCATCCATCCATCCTCCATCCATCATCCATTCTCCATCTATTCATCCTCCATCCATCCACCCATCCATCCATCCCCCATCCACTCATTCACCCACAAATATATCTCAGGCCCCTGCTGGGGTTGCAGCCATGAACACAGTGGACAAGCTCCCACAGTCGTAGAGATTCCCTTCCTGTGGGACGAGCTAAGGAACCCAGGTGGTACAACAGTTGAGCACACGGCTGCGAACCGAAAGGCTGGCAGTTTGAACCCACCTGGCAGCTCCACAGGAGAGAGACCTGCTGATCTGGCCCCATAAAGATCACAGCCCCAAACCCTACAGGGCAGTTGTTACGAATCAGAACAGACTCAGCGGCACCCAACAAGAAGCCAAAAAAGCACGACCCTCAATCCGCTGCCTTCGAGTAGATTCTGCCTCATAGAGACCCTGTAGAGACAGAGAAGAACAGCCCGCTAGGGTTTCCAAGGCTGGCATCTTTCTGGAAGCGGACTGCCATGCCTCTCTCCCGGGCGGCAGCTGGTGGGCCCGAACCTGGAAGCTGAGCATAACGCCCACCAGAGCTGGAGCCATGAACACAAGCCAAGAACAGGTGTGTCAGGCGGGAACTGTGCTTGAAGGCCTGTGAGGTACTGGGAACAAGGAACACGGGGAGAAAGGTGTTCCTTTAGAGTGGCCGGGGAGGTCTCCCGGTCTCAGGGACATGTGAGCAGAGGTGAGAAGGAGTCACGGGGGTAGCAGTGGCAGTCGGAGGACGGGGCGGCAAGGCCTGCAGGAAGAGTGTGCATGGGAGGTTGCAGAACCCAAGAACCAAGGAGGAAGGCCCGGGCCACCAACCAGGAAGGAATCGGCACAGCCCGGACCCGGACTGGGACATGCAGCCTCCTGACAGGTGAGAAACGCACTGTCTGTCCTTAAGGCCACCGCTGGGGGAGTCTGTGTCACAGAGCACCAGTGGACCAGCCAGAGGGCATCTCCTCTCTACAGGAGAGAGGAGCCCCTTCTCAGCCCCTCCTCCAACCCCAGCCAACTTGCACTCCCACCTCATGGGCCAGAATGGGCTCACGGAGCCCTCTGGCAACCAGTTGCTAGCACGGCAGATGGGCTGACCGTGACTGGTTAGATCGGGGATGAAGCAGATGCCTGGCCAGCCCTTCTGTCCACTTTAGTGAGGCTGGACGGTGGACGAGGGCTGGCTCGCGTAAGATCCGACACCCGGGCAGGGAGTCCGGGCTTGATTCTAGAGGCAACGCGAAGCCACTGGAGTGTTTGGCGGACTCTGCTCAGACGCACATTTGTGCTCTCCTGCAGCCTTTCAGCTCTTCTCTGTGTTACTCCTTCCTTCTACCGTCTTGAAGGAGCTCTGGTGGTGCCTAAGGCATGTGACTGCTAACCAGCAGGTCAGTGGTTAGCACTCACCAGCCACTCCACAGAAGGAAGATGGGCAATCCACGCAGAGGTTGCGTAATGCCCAGAAAGAGCACCTCCTTAAATCTTATACCTGGATGACTCACTGCCTAGGCCCAGCGCTGCCACTAGTCCCAATGGTCCCCGCTGAGGCCCGAGGGCTCTCCCCCCACAGCCCGAGCCATCTTTCCAAGACAGCATCCACTGGGTTCCCGCCTCCTGTAAGACCTGCCAGGGGCTCTCCGTTGGTTCAGGAAGAGCCCCGTGTCCTCACCTGCGTGGTTTGCCCCGTGTGCCTCTCCAGTGTCACCTGTGGGCTCCGGCCACACCAGCCTCTCCCACTTCCTGGGTGCACCTGTCTGCCCCACCCCTCGCGGTGCCCTCCCCACCCATCCCAGCCCTTTCAGTCCCGTGATCCCAGTTCAAATGGTTGTTTTTTTCTTCCCAGAGAAGCCTGCCTGGACCCCCAGTGCAGCCGGGCCCCCCATTTAATGCTCTCCCAGCCCCTCCCTTCCTTCAGAGCACTGTCCCTCTTGATGTCTCACATCATTATGCATCCTTACATCACTATTATCTCTCCACCCTGCTCACTTGTGAGTTTCTTGGGACAGGGACTGTGGTAGTTATGTTTGTGTGTCCACTTGGCTGGGCCTGGTTGAGTGGCTGGGCAGCTGGTGGTAGTTATTCCCCATGATGAGACTGGCAATCAGCTCCATGGTGGGATCTACCACAAGCAGCTGAGTGGCTGCCTTTGGGATGTGGTCTGCTTCCTGCATATAAGGAGAAGCCTTGGGAATGGTCTCTAGCCTGTGGCACGCTTGGACCCTGCGTGTAGCCGTGTCATTACTCAGCAGCCTGCCATGCTCTGCCGACCTTGGGACTTACAATGGACTTTAGTTAATGGTCTGCCGTGTGGTTTGGTAACATCGGGACTGTGCCTTTTTACTTGTCAACCTTGGGCTTGTCAGCCTCAGCAGCCAGCAGCTGTCTGAGTGAAGAAACGCCTCTAGCTGCAGTGGACTGGGAGCAGGAGGCAGAGCTGGCCCCCAAGGTTGAGGGGCTTTCACCCAGCACTTTGAACTTGGACTTAAAGCCTCCAAATTGTAAGAATGAACTCCTGCTTGTTTAAGCCTCCCATTGGTGGTGCATATTCCTGTCAGAGCGGCACCAGGAACCAGAACAGGGACTGTGCCTGGTGTTGCTGTCACCAGGTCCCTGGACCCAGAGGAGCGCCCTGCATGGCAGCTGTTACCAGGTACTTACTGAGTAAGTGAGCGAGGCTGGTGGTGGAGGGACCGGAGAAGGGATGGGGAGGGAAAATGAGAAGGAAGGGCAGGGCCGGGAGGAAGGAGGGAGGGAGTCAAGGGGCTCCGAAAGGGGCAGAAGAAGGGAAAGACGGAAGACAGGGGAGAAAGGGAGGAGGAGGCCAGAAAATGAGAGACAGAACAGCAGTGGAGGAGGAGCAAAAGCCAGGCAGAGGGCCGAGATGGGAGCGAGCCAGCTTCCGGAAGGCTCCAGGCTCCCACGCCCAGGCTCCCCCTCGGACAGCCCAAGCGGCCACCCGAACCTGGTGGCTGGTGGTCTCCCGCTCCACACCCCAGCCAGGCCCCGGGCAGGGCCTTTGGCGGGATCTGCGGAGACAGGTGGTGGTGGCAGCTGCAGAGGGCTTCTTGGCTGTCCCTCAGCTCTCCTCCTCAGTGTCCTGAGTCGCAGGAGAGGATGCGGAGACAAGCCGCACCCCGTGGGGGCCGGTGGGCCTCGGGGCCAGACGCGCCCCGCCTGCAGGCGCCGTGGTTTCGGGAAAGTTCACGTCTCTCCAGCGCCTCTGCGAGGAAAGCTTCTGTCACCGGGTGGTGGTCGGTGCCACCCAGTCGGTTCCAACTCCAGGCAACCCTGTGTGTGCTTCAGGGGTGTTCAAAGCGTCCACTGCAGGGCGCTCTGGGCCCCAGTGCCGCTCTGACAGGAACACACCCCACAGGGGATGCCTTAGCAAACAGGAGTTTATTCTCACAGTTTGGAGGCTTTAAATCCGAGTTCAAAGTGCCAGGCTCCAGGGGCTGGGTGAAAGCCCCTCAACCTTGGGCTTCAGCTCTGCCTCCTGCTCTCGGCCCACTGGACCTAGAGGCGTTTCTTCACTCAGACAGCTGCTGGCTGCTGAGGCTGATGAGCCCAAGGCTGACAAGTAAAAAGGCAGGGTCCCGATGTTACCAAACCACACGGCAGACCATTAATTCAAGTCCATTGAGAGTCCCAAGATCGGCAGAGCATGGCAGGCTGCTCAACAATGACACGGCTACACGCAGGGTTCAAGGTGCCATAAGCTAGAAACCATTCCCCAAGGCTTCTGCTTATATACAGGAAGCAGACCACATCCCTAGGGCAGCTACTCAGCTGCTCATAGTAGATCCCACCATGGAGTTGATTGCCAGTCTAATCATGGGGAATACTACATCCAGCTGCCTAGCCACTCAACCAGGCAGGTTGACACATCAACTGAACTACCACAAGGGGGATGTCCGATTTCCCATCAGTTTTGGTGTTTCGTTCTGCTATGCATAGGGTCGCTACGAGCCAAGGACAACTCGACGGCACCTAACAACAACAACAACAACAGCAGTTCTGCTAGAGCCCTCCCTGATCCCCGGGGTCCCAGTGAAGCTTGAGACGAGGCCCCCGACCCAGCCACGCCCACCTGTACCTGTGCACACTGCCTGGAGTCCACGCTGACTCTTCGTTGCCCCACAGGAGAGCAGGCTTTCAAGGCTGTAATCTTTATGGAAGCAGACTGCCGCATCTTCTCCCTCAGGGTGGCTGGTAGGTTCGAACCACCAACCTTTCCAGTTAGCAGCCAAGCACTTAACCACTGCGCCACCAGGACCCCTCCAAATGCACAGGTCTCCCCGACTCCCTCCCAAGTATTCTCTCTACAACTAACCATTCATGTTTCTCTTGGTGATGTGAGGACAATGTCTGCACAGACCTCCCCCCAACGCTGGTTATGACCCCTATATATGGTCCTTCTTGAGTAAGTGGTGGGGTCCTGGCCTTCCCTCCCACGTCCACCTCTCACACAGGAGGTGAAGGTGATGGTGCTGTGACGGGCTGTCCAACGATACCCTAAGCCAGGGACCAGAGAATTCCAGAACTTCTCTCCACTGCCTTATCATTCTTCTCTATGTGGCTCTTTTCCAAACTGCCCCCATGTGAACTCCTGGTTTTCTTTGTCCATCAAATGTGCTTCCCATCATCTTCCCGCCTCAGTAAATGGACCACCACGCACCCACCGCTCCCAGCCCAGTCATCATGACACTGCCCTCTCTCCACAGCTCCACCAACCCCTTCCCACTTTACATCTGAGTGGTCTGGCGTGGGCCTGCTCTCTCCAGCTCCACGGCCACAGGCTGTGAGGGAATGAATGCGTGTTGTTTTAAGTCACTAAGTGTGTGGTGGTTGGTTACAGCATCACACAGCCTCATAGCTGGTTGCTGGCGGAGCTGGACTCGGACGTGGGCCTGAGCTCCTCCTCCTCTCCAGAGTGGGGTGGGTGGTGGAGAGGCCAGGACTGGACTCGAAGGACAAGCAGGACTCCCTGGCCAGTGTGTGCCGCCATATTGCTTCCCATCTTGTCCACGGCAGCAGGATCATCTTTGCAAGAAGGGCCTGGCCAGAGGCTCATACAGGGGAAGTCTTCTTGCAGCGGCTGAGGCTGCCCACACTCCCAATCCCCTCACCCCTCTCTCTGCACACATCACTCCTGCCCAACATGGCTCCTCCTCCCCCAATCCTCCATTCACTCTCTCACTCGACAAATGACTTTTGAGGCTCTACTGTGGGGGCTCTGGTGGTGTAGTGCCTAAGGCATCTGACTGCTAGCCAAAAGGCTGGTGGTTCAAACCCATCAGCTACTCCTTGGAGGGAAGACTGGGCAATCTACTTCCATAGAGATACTGCCTCAGAAACCCAAGGAGGAGTCACTATGAGTCAGATTCGACTCAACGGCAGTGAGTGTTTACTAAGTGCCTAAGGACCCCTGGTGGCGCAGTGGTCAAGTGCTCATCTGTAAACCACAAAGGCTGGCGGTTCGAGTCCACTCAGCAGCTCCGTGGGAGAAAAGATCTTGTGATCTGCTCCTGTCCTGACGACATCCTAGAAAATCCTCTGGGGCCGTTCTGTGTCATGCAGGGCCGCATGAGTCTAACTCAGCCTGACAGGTCGCGATGGTCAGGACCAACTCAACGGCAGTGGGTTCAGTGGGAACAACATAACCACAAAGCTGTGTGCCTAGGTCCCTGGGTGGCCCCAACGGCTTGCACTCGGCGGCAAGGAAAGGTTGGCAGCTTGAACTCACCCAGCAGCACCGCACAAGAAAGGCCTGGTGATCTGCGTCCATGAAGATCACAGCCAAGAAAGCCCTATGGAGCAGGCCTACTGTGCGACACATGGGTCACCATCAACTGTAATGGAGCAGGCCTATCGTGGGACA
>NW_006921670.1:10813070-10814783 GCF_000298275.1 Orycteropus afer afer
GTCTGCTCCCATGAAGATTACAGCCTTGGAAACCCTACAGGGCAGTTCTACTCTGTTCTGTAGTGTCACTGAGTCACAACTGATTCACCAACGTCGGCACCCAGCATCACCACCCCTGCCCCAGGCACAGTGGTAGGCACCAGACCACCTCAATGCCAACTACTCCAAGAGGCTTTCCCCACCCTCAGATGGAAGTGTGGTCTTCTGATTCACGTCTGCATGGGAAGCATGTACTTCCCCGTGTCCCCATCACACTTAGCAGTTATCCCCTAATTTTGCGATTCTCTGTGTGTCTGTTTCTCCTCTGGACTGAACGCTCCGGGAGGGCAGATTCTGAGAAGCCCGCACACGGCCAACCATCTGCCTGCCCTGCACACAGCAGGCTCAGAACGAACGAACCAATGAACAAACACACGAAGGAACGCTCCCTCGATAACCCCAGGCCTGTGACCCGCAGAAACCTTCACCATGCAGAACAGCTGCATTTCAACTACAGGGTGACCTCAGTGATCTCTGGTAAAAACAGACCCTATCTTTCCACTGAGTTAGTCATGACTGTGCCCAGTGGTAAAAGCTTGTATGAAGGCCTGGGATGGTGGCCCGGCTCGACTCAGTGGTTCTCAGCCACACTGCACCCAGAAGTATCCTGTCCCCAGAGCCCCTAGTCACACCTGGAGCAGTGGGCCCACCCCTCCCCACCACCACCACCGCTGCCACTGCCACTACCCAGTCGATTCCAACCCACAGTGACCCTACAGGACAGGCCAGAACCACCCCCACTGGGTTTTCAAGTCTGTAAGTCTCCATGGAAATAGACTGCCTCGTCTTTCTCTTGTGGAGTGGCTGCGGGTTTGAACTGCCGACCACCTTTTGGTTAGCAGCCAAATGTGTTTACCACTGGGCCACCACAGCTCCCTGGAGGGATGGGTCCAGGGCACCTGGAGTTTAAGCTTCACACGTGCCACCAGAGCTGAGAACGACCGTCTTAGCCACGCAGGTAACAGACGTTCCTGAATGTCTACTTTGCCACTCAGTGAAATGCTGAGGACAGACAAGAAACACCCACGAATGCCAGCCAGGACTCAGAGTTGGGTGGCCAGGGAGTCCTGCTTGTCCTTCGAGTCCAGTCCTGGCCTTTCCACCACCCACCCCACGCTGGAGAGGAGGAGGAGCTCAGGCCCACGTCTGAGTCCAGCTCCGCCACCAACCAGCTATGAGGCTGTGTGATGCTGTAACCAACTACCACACACTTAGTGACTTAAAACAACACGCATTCATTCCCTCACAGCCTGAAGGCTGAAATCCAAGATCAAGGTGTTAGTGGGGTGGTTCCTAAAATCACGGTGTCCCGTGGCTGCTTCCTTCTGGAGACTCCGAGGAGAATCCACTTCCTTGCCTTTTCCAGCTTCTAGAGGCACTTGCACTGCTTGGCCCGTGGCTCCTTCCTCCATCTTCACACCTGTCAGTCGGTGTGGCATTTTCCAGTCTCTGACCCCTGCTCGGTCATCACGCCCCTTCCCTGTCTGTTCTGCCCCCTCCTTCACGTAGGGGACCCTTGTGATGACAGTGGGCCCGTGTGAGTGATGCAGGATCACCTCCCCCGCTCAAGGGCCTTCACTCTATACCTGCCAAGTCCCTTCTTCCACATAAGGTCACTTAGTCCTTATTCCATCTCCCATAGTGGCCTTGGCAAAGGACCAACTCCTTACGCCT
>NW_006921670.1:10826603-10835486 GCF_000298275.1 Orycteropus afer afer
ACCAGGTTTGCTGGCCTTGTGAGACCCCTGAGACTTTGGCCCCTAGTTACCCTTCAGGTCTGGAACTGAACTCACTCCTGTGGCTTCCAGCCAAACAACAGACAGGCATGTGGGATGAACACTTACATCAGGTAGGTACACTCCTTGGGAGATCAATCGTGGGTGAACAGAGGGCTGTGTGTGCACAGGGAGACAGCTCGGGGGGCAGGGGCGCATGGAGGGAAGGACACAGGGAAGAGGTAACTACGGGGAGGAAGTGGGAAGGGAGCTGCTATCTTGTGGGGAATTGCAGTCAACGTCTTGCAGTCTGCTCCAAGCCCAGGTCCAAGGGGCCTTGTGTGCTTCCCGTGCTGCTTGGGCCCTGCCACCTCCACGGGAACAAGCCAGGCTGGCTGCTTGCAGAAACCACGTGGCACCCATCAGCCCCGCTGGCCCTGTCCAGGCCCCAGAGATGTGAGAGACCAGGACAGATTGGCAGAGCTGCAGGCCAACCCCAGGTGCATGAGGGAGTACAGCCAGGGGAGAACCACGCGGCCAAGCCACAGACCCCTTAAAAACACGTGGTGCGGTTCTGAGCCGCTGCGGGCTGGGGCTGCTTTCAGCAACGGCTGACTGATACGCTTGTTCCCCCGAGAACAGCCGAAGTCCTCATCCTCCCCCCGTAAGTGCAGCCAGGTGAGGGGGTCTCAGAGGCCCACTGGCTCCCCTCCGTTCCGTGCCGGCCCCAGGCTCCCAACATCTGGATCTCCTAGCAAGTCCTGCAGAAAACCAGGCCCCACTGACCCAGCCTGTTCTACCAGCTTTCTCCCACCGCCCATAATACACTCAGACTCCTGCCCCGAATCTGTATATAATATGCCCACTCTTGCCCCCAATCTATATGCTGAGCAAATAATCAGAGAAGCCAGACTATAGGAAGAAGAACGTGGCATCAGGATTGGAGGAAGACTCATTGACTCTGAGCTATGCAGACGACCCAACGTTGCTTGCTGAAAGGGAGGATGACTTGGAGCACTTACTGATGAAGGTTAAAGATTACAGTCTGCAGTATGGATTACACCTCAACATAAAACGACAATCCCCACAATTGGGCCAATAATCAGCATCACGATAAATGGAGAAAAGATTGAAGTTGTCAAAGATTTCCTATGACTTGGTTCTACGATCCACTTCATGGGAGCAGCAGTCAAGACATCAGACGATGTACTGCACTGGACAGATCGGCTGCAAAGACCTCTTTCCAGGGCTGAGCAGTAAAGATGTCTCTTTGAAGACTAAGGTGCACCTAACCCAAGCCATGGTCTTTTCAATCCAATTGCCTCCCACATGCATGGGAGAATTGGACAATGAATAAGGAAGACCGAAGAAGAGTTGGTGGTTTTGAATTGTGGTGCTGGTGAAGAATGCTGAAAGTCCCACGGACTGCTGAAAGAACTAACAAATTGGTGCCGGAAGAAGTGCAGCTGGAATGCGCCTTGGAAGTGAGAATGCCCAGATGTCATCTGACCTACTTTCGTCACGCTGTCAGAAGGAACCATTCCCTGGAGAAGGGTATCATGCTCGCTAAAGTGGAGGGTCAATGACAAAGTCGAAGGCCCTCAATGACATGGGCTGACACAGTGGTTGCAATGATGGACTCAGGTATGGCAAGCACTGTGAGGCAGTGCAGGACCGGGCAGTGTTTTGTTCTGTTGTACAAAGGGTAGTTGTGAGTCGGAGATGACTCAATGGCCCCTAACCACCACCACTACCTGCCCCACTTGCCCAGAGACTCTGCCTTGAGTTGCAGTCCTTCCAGAGCCCAGCCTGGGGGCTGAGGCCCATCTGCACCCCCACTGCCCTGAACACTCCATCCACCAGGGTGGCTGGCGGTGGGGCCACGGGGGCTCCCCGTCCTGTGGGTCTCACCGGACACAGACCCTCACCGTGGAGGAGAGCTGCGGCAGTGCACAGAGGCTGCCCGGCCCAGTTGGTGTGTCCACCAGCTGCTCTGGTCACTGGCTGAGGCTCCGCTCAGACGGGTCACCCGAGAGCCTGTCACGTCTCTGCTTGGCTCCCAAGTTATCCAGGCCCAAGCTCTGCTGGCTGTGCCCCTGCCCCTGCGGCCCTCCAGGCACCAACCCTGACTTAACGTGCCTGCTTCGCCCTAAGGTCCTTCCTGCCCGGTGAGCCGCCCCGGCCCCTCCCTAAGCTGAGGTGGGCTGGGCTCGGTTTGGTATCAGCTCGCTCTCCCCTCTCCTCTCGCCCCCCAGCACACTCCTGCTGAGCCCCAGGCTGTCCCAGGCAGAGCCACCACACTGGCACCTCGCTGAGCTGGCTACGACCCCTGGAGGTGGGCACCTCTTCCCAGGTGAGGAAATCGAAGTGCAGAGAGGTTAAGTAACCAGGGTGATGGTTTGCCCAGCACTGAGGGGTTTCCTAAGACATGTTGCCCAAAAGAGGTATACTGAAGTCTGAACCCTGCAACCTTGAATGTGACCTTGTTAGAAATAAAGCCTTTGCACGTGTAATCAGTCAGGATTAGGTCACCCTGGAGCAGGGTGGGCCCCAATCCTACAGGAGTGGGGTCCTTATAAAAGAGGAAGTGATACACAGAGACACATACACGGAGAGGGCCATGTGATGGGGGCACAGAGATTGGAGTGACGCAGCCACGAGCCAAGGACTCCTGGGACCACGCGAAGCTGGAGGAGACAAGGCAGGGTTCTGTCCGAGAGACTTTAGAGGGCACATGATGCCTTGATTCCGAACCTCCAGCCTCGAGAAGTGAGACACAATGTATTTCTGTTGTTTTAATCCAGCTGGTCTATGGCTCCTTGTTACAGCAGCCACGGGGAGCTACTACACTCCTGAGGACAGGTGGCCCAGGTGTGGGCTGGGCAGAGCACCACGTGCTGCACCCCCGCCCCCAGGACAGGTGGCCCAGGTGTGGGCTGGGCAGAGCACCACGTGCTGCACCCCCCCCCCCAAGGACAGGTGGCCCAGGTGTGGGCTGGATAGAGCATCTTGGACGTGGAGGTTCTTCCTGAAAAGGCCTTCCACTTCTGTGTCCCGCCCCTCCCTCGCGACGGCTTGTCCCCCGCTGATTTCACCACCTCTGTCCCTGCTGCATTGCAGGACTCCGCGAGTGTAAAGTAAGAGTGTAAAGGAGCCAATTGATGAAGGCCACGTGGGCTGCATGTTGAATGGGTAATATTTTGTAAATATTGATTAAGTGAGCTAAAGATTGAAATGATTTCATCCGATTTTTCCCCTTTGTTTAATACGATGACTAAATAAAAATCTAAGCCAGCTGCCATGGAATTGACCCTGACCCTGGTGGCCCACGGCATCAGAACGGCACTGTGCCTGCAGGGTCAGCGGTGGGACTCTCAGCAGTAGGTCATCAGGCTGTTCTTACAAGTGCCTCTGGGTGGGCTCGAACCAGCAGCCCGTGCTTCACCCTGCGGCACCAAGGGGCTCGACGGGACCACTAGACGGGTTCAGATGGCCTGTGTAGCTCCCGCCACACTTCCGCTGGACGGCGCTGGTACGGAGCTGACCCAGATGTCCTCGTCCAAGCAAACCCCCTACCTGCCTTCGCCTGAAGTGTATGTAAATGAGACAAAGATTTTTCCCACGACTAGGGCCAAAGGCTGAGCCCAGGAAGCAGAGAGGACTCTATTTGAAGGCCGGTAGTCGGAATCATGTTTATATTTCTTCTGTCAACAGTTTGTTTGAACTCTCGCCTCCTGGGTTCCCAAGGGCCAGGGGCTGCCAGTTGGCGTGGAGCGGGCCTGCACCGAGCCTGCAGGGTTCTGCTTCACTCCCACTCGGCTGACACAGCAACGGAGGTGCACAGTCTAAGTCCATTAGCAAAGGTCGCGCTTCACACGATAAAAGCGGGAACAGCCCTCCAGGATGAGCAGTCCGGACATTTCTCTCCACTGACACACAGTCCCTGGTTTCTGGTGGATAATCAAACACCCACCACAGATACACACACATGTGTACAGACATACACATACAAACACAAATGTACACATCTACAAATGACTGCATACACATGTGCACACGAACACACATGTGCACACGAACACACATGTGCAACACATACATACCATACATACACACACATATACCGTACACACACACACACACCTCTCTCCAAGGGAGAACTACATGAAGTTCATGCTTTCAGAAAGGAACAATCTTTACACTGATATTTTTGTAAAGCTGCAAACCTTGGGTCTCATCAGTAAAATAAAGTCCAGGCCAGAGAGGTGTGTGCGGCTCTCTAAAATCCCCTCGGTCAAACCAACACCGAGAGGAAGTCTTCCCATTCGGTGGCCGTTGCTCACGGCTTCTCCCTTCACCTATGTTCAAGCTGAGGCTCACCGGCAGCCGGGCCCCGGGACGCAGCACGCGCGGTGCTCAGCTCCCAGGCGGGCGCCCAGAGCTGGAGGCGGCCGCCCACGCCTGCCAGGTCCCGTGACACTTCCTGCCGACGGCGCTCCCTGCTGGGGACGCCCAAGGGCTGGGACGGGCCTTACACACAGCTTCGTTCCGGCGCGGGCACGGCCCTGCTGCCAGCGCGCCCGCTGTTCATCAACCGTCTGTGTTAAATGTTGTTGTTCTGTGCCATCAGTCGACCGACTCATAGCGACCCCTCCTTGGGTTTCCGAGGAGGTATCACTACGGAAGTAGATTGCCCCACCTTCCTTCCCACAGGGGCTGGTGGGTTTGAACCAACAGCCTTTTGGTCAGCAGTCAAGTGCCTTAGGCACTACGCCACCAGAGCTCCTCTATGTTAAATAAGGTGTCCACAAACAGAAAGACACAAAACAAGGCTGTGTATCGATCGATGAAGCGATATCGTGACCAGAGGCTTGCAGGAACCAAACTCTGTGTTCTGCGAGCAGCGAAGGTCACCGTCTGCTAACTCAGTGCTTGCGGGGACTTCACCGAGCGCACCTGCGGCGAATAAGAGAATTGACTGTGTGGCCCAGGTATGGCGTGGGACATGGTCCTAGTGGAAAAAATTTGCTGCGTGTCTGAAATCGGACTTTAACAGCGAGGCCCACATTGCATCTGGAAATGCCAGCGGAACGCCCACATGGCTCTCCTCGCCTGCCCTCCGAGCTCCTGCCAGCGCCCCCTACCGGTCAAACGGAAGCGGAAGCCGGGGGAAAGGGTTGGAGGTCATCTGTGGGCATCAGCGACATGGAGGGGCTGACTCCGTGGCAGTGGGTTTGGTTTGGGTTATAGGGATCGGCTCCCAAGGGCACAAGGAAGGAGGAGAAGGGTGGCAAGTGGGCCGAAGGAGGAGCAAGGACTGCGCATCACAGGGTGTCATCGGGACAGGCTGCCCGAGGCCAGCTGGTGGCAGCCGTCAGAGGCCGCAGAGAACCAGGACCGCCGAGCGGCCGCACTCATCGCGCAACAACTGTGCTGTGCATCCTGGCAGCCGCTTAACCTCTCTGGGCTCAGTTTCCACACGCAGCCGAAGGGGGAAGACAGTGACTGGATTTATTTCTGAGCTTCTTTCTAATTTCATGTTCTTTGATTTTTAAATGATAAGGGAATCCAGTGATGTAATTATTTAAAAAAAATCCTTGGGAATCTGACCACATGGCAGACTGGGACCATCACCACTGGAGACAAGCCTCTTCCCAAGGGGGGTGGTGGCTAGGACTCAATGGCCATGTCCCAGTCGTCAATAAGAAGAGGAATCTGGCCCACGACCCTCTGGTTACAGATGGGGAAGTGTACCATTGCCTTAGAAAGGCTTCCATCGGAAGAGCCAAGATGAAAAGGGGTTGCAGCCCCCAAGGAGAATTCTTCAGTGGGTGGTGCACTGTGCAAACGCACTTTCCTCATGATGCTGGGTGGGCGCAGGCTGACTGTAACTACAGTGCTCCATTTAGAGGCCTTGTGAAAATTAATCAAGAAGAATCCATCTGTGTCCAGGCCACATCATCAGAGGACTATCATGTGTTAATCAATACTTAACTTGATTCCATGACCCTAAGAAGGGCAAATATCCCGTATTTCCCTTCCGGTCTTTATTTTATTTTTATTTTTATTTTTGATTTTATATAAAGTTTATTTTCTAAGCATCAGTCAAATCTGACAGTGTTGTCCTCCCTGCTTGTAAAGTGTCAACTCAGGTGTGCTTTTTTTTCATTTTTAAGAGCTTGTTTTACATTCAAAGTCACACGTACATTTAGTTCATTCCCCATTCGCCATGTCCAACCCTAACTCCGTCTCCTCCCCTCCCTGCCCTGCAACACTCCCCCTGTGCCCGTCATAATCACGCACTCCTGTTTGTCCTGCATTTCCTCAGTTTGAATGTTGGTCCTTTGGTGTCCCATGTCTATTGCTCTAAGGGATGTATCACCATTGAGTGTGCGGGTGCGGCATCCTGGGTTGAGTGGTCTGCGTGCACATCTCACTAACCATTGGGCTGAGAGCCCGCCCCTGGGGGTGAGTTTTATTCCAGGCGCTGAATGTATTTCAGGGCCATAGTACTGGGAGTCTCACCAGACTTCATCTGACCAGTAATTCTGGTCATTATTGAGTTTTTGGGTTTTGTTCCACGTTTTCCCTCCCAGTCTATCCAGGATCTCCAGATTTGATCCTGTCCTGAGTGGTTGGCATTGGCATCCGGGCACCATCCGGTTCTCCTGGTCTCGAGGGGCATTTTGTGTGTGTGTGTGTGTGTGCTTCTTCACTTCTGACGCTAGGAGACCATTAGCTGCATCTTAGATGGCCGCTTGAAAGCTTTTAAGACCCCAGTCGCTACTCACCAACGCAGGATGTGGAACAACGCTTTATGTATTTTGTTGTGCCAATTGAGTCTGGTGTCTCCCAGTACTATGGTCCTGAAGTATCCCTTCTGGTCTTTACACGTCATTTGTCTTCCAGATACCTTACTCCTGTCTTTCCAGATCTTTCCTGAAGAGTGGAGAGAGAGCACAGAATAACTTTCATTAATTTTCTCTCTCACCTCAGTGGGAAGCAGGTTCTTCTTACCTGTCTAAGGGAAGAGTTAAGTCCTTTGTCTCACAGGCAGCAGTGCTGATGGGGGCTCTGGTCCAACCTTTGGTGTGGTGGCTGCCCCCTCCTGTTGTGAGAGGAGTGTCCCCACAGGGCTAGAACCACTGCACTCACTTCCACAGCATGAAAAACCCAGCAGGCGTGTGCTGGGGCAGCAGGGTGCACAGACGTGAGAACCTAAGGCACACGACAAACAACAGTTCAGTGCGTTGGACTGTGGGGCTTGTACGATGTGAAGGTGGAAGCTATGCCGCTGGGATTCCAATTCCCAGCAGGGTCCCCATCGTGGACAGGTCTCAGGGGAGCTTCCAGACTAAGACGCAGGAGAACGGCCTGGTGGTCAACTTCCAGAAACCAGCAGTGAGAACCTGTGGGTCACCCCAGCACCCTGTCTGACACGGGGCTGAAGGATGAGCCCCCAGGCACTGACCTCATGCCAGTGGGGGTGGGAAGTTTTGGAAAAGGACAGCAGTGATGGGGGCACAACATGAAAAATGTCATCGACGTCCCTGAGCTGGAAATGGGGAAGCTGTTGGCGGATGTCTTGTATAAGTTTTCACCACAATAAAATAAAATAATAACAATAATAATAATAAAAAGATGAGCCCCTAGGTCAGAAGACACTCAAGCTACACAGTGGCCACAACAACAGACTCCGGCATAACCACAGCCATGGAGATCATGGGACTGGGCACTGGTCCATCCTGCTGCACGTGGGGTCAGTGCACAGCAGCTGGTGGCCTGTGTGATGGGGAGGGCAGGGGTGGGGGGAGGTACCTTCCTCTGCTCCTCGATTTAGAGCCCCTCAAAGCTGAGCACCGTGTCCTTGTGGAGCTGACCGAAGACAACTAACAAGTAAGTAGCAACTAAACAAGGACAGATGTCTTGTTTGACCCCTGTCATGTGTGTTCAAGGAAGAGATGCACCCAGCTGACAGGAACAAGGAGGAGCTCATGACGTCACAAGAGAACATACATGAACTAGCGTGTCACCAGTCACAGGGAAATGCACGTTAAAACCACGGGAGAAAATGCATTGACCCATGTCATTTTAGTTTCATGTATTTCACTGTATAAATTATATTTCAATAAAATGTATTTAAAAAAAACACCACCACAGGAGATGCCTCTGCACACGCGAGAATGGCTGGTATTGTTGAAATGCTAACACCAGTGCAACTGCATCACATACTCATGGGTGCGAGTGTGAAATGGCACAACTACTTCGAAAAATGGTTTGGTAGTTTCTTAGAAAGTCAAACATACACCTACCAGACACCCCAGGAATCTCACCTCCATGTATCTACCTGAGAGAAAGGAAAAGATGTATCCACACAAAGGCTTGTAGACAGTGTCTACGGCAGCTGCTTTACGACAGCCCCACTGAACCACCTCAATGCCCATCAACAGGCAAACGGATGATGAAAGGATGGTCCTGCATCCAACAGGATACTGCTCGGAAATTAACGCCCGATGCACACAAAACACAGATGGCTCTCCAACGCGTTACACTGAGGATTCTGCAAAGATGGGAGCACAAGTACAAACACAAATACCGCCCCACAAATACAACAGGGAACACGAGGAACGGTGCTCAGCTCTGAGGGGCTGTAAGTCAAGGGGCAGAGAGAAGCAGCAGGGACTGCAGCAGACAAGACTCAAAGCCAACGAGGCCCGAGGCCTGTGCTGTAGGACACCTCCCACCACCCCGCCCTCCCCCTGCCACACAGGCCACCAGCTGCTGAGAACTGGGGTGGGGGCCCCAGAAGAGACCCTGCCTGCTTCCCTAAGCCCCACAGCCCGGCCTGTATGAAGAGACGGGGGCCGAACTTGTGCTCTAAAATCA
>NW_006921670.1:10836091-10837343 GCF_000298275.1 Orycteropus afer afer
CCTTGGGGTCCATCAGGGTTAGTCTGCCCCCACTTCCAGCTGGCACTGAGGACCGTTGACAGAGCCCGCTGTGTGCCAGGAAGCAGGACTCTGAGCAGGGGCTGCACTGACAGCCAACATTCTGCCTTGGGGGCTCTGATAGCAACAGGGCAGACCTCCATGGGGATCTGACCAGTGTGACAGCACTCCCCACCCAGTAACTGCTGGTTGCCAGGCTGCTGCGAACCACTACAGAAGGCCCCGCAGTAGGGTCTGTTCCCACAGTCAGCCCTCCACCTGCCTTCCTCTGCACCTCATACCTCAGCCTCTGATAGCAACGGGAAGGCCGTTTGGGTCTGTCCACTCCCCCTTCCAGTCAGCACTGAGGACTGCTGACTGGAGCCACTAGGTGTCAGGAAGCGGGCATCGTGAGTCGAGGCTCCACACATGGCCAACATACGACAGGGCAAACCTCCCAGGGGCTCCATTTGGTGTGACTGCCCCTCCCCTAACCAGTAACCATCTGCTGCTGGACTGGTACAAACTCCTGCAGAGGGGTCCCTAGTGGAGTCAGGAGGTGGGTCGCCTGACTGGAGACTGCGCCCTCTACCACCGCAGGGCCACTTGGCTCTAAACCAACAAGATGGAGCTCCTGGAGGCGCATCTGGGTGTCAGCCCCTCCTCCTCCTGAAATGGAGGTGAGCCTGCCTCACCGTCCCCTGGATGCCAGCTCAGCTATAAGCAGCCCCCACGGAGCAGAGAAGGAAACCGTGGGCAATACTGGAGGGCAACACCCAGTCCCAAAGGGGCTCACTGGGTGTGGGTTTTCCAACTAAAAATGTAGATTACAGAAACAGAGAACGGAGCAGTAACTGGAGAGAAGGGACTGCACCCCCTGGTGGACAGACTGATTAGGACATGACCTCTCGCCTGAGTAGTGATGCCCACTGGTGAACAGACTGACCACAGCATGTTCTCGAGTGTGTCAGGGAGATATTGAAAGTTGAAAAGATTTGGAACTTTCCAATCCCCATTAAACCAGGGATAGAGAAGGAACTATAACAGAGAGTGAGAGGAAATGGTAAGCAAACACCAAAGGCTCTAACCACTGAAGAGGTTCTTGCAGAAAGTAAGGGTGGCAGAAACACCAAATACTGGGGAAAACTGAGAAAGTTAACACCCTCGAAAATGCCAGTGTCCCCCTCCCCCAAAATACAAGACACACAAAGAACAGAGAAACAATGGCCCATCCAAATGAACATGACGGAACGAG
>NW_006921670.1:10841088-10842501 GCF_000298275.1 Orycteropus afer afer
CTCTGCTGCAAGGCCTCTGGTGGCCAGCAAGGCGCCTGGCCCTGATGCCCTGTTCCTCTCCCCACTCACCAAGCATGTTCAGGAAGTCACCAGCCCCTCGGCACTCCCTCCTCTCCATCCCACTGCTGCCTCAGTGTCCCTGCCCAGACTAGCACCTGGACCTCCTACCAGACCTAGTTCCTCCTCCTCGTCCTTTCCCACCTTCCTGGCTCAACGATCAGCCTGTGGTCCAAACACCCTGCTGAGCCCCTCCCCCCACAGCCTTTTGGAGCTGAGCACTCAAAGACAGAACTCAGACCTCCAGGCTCAGCCCCCCAGAGCCTCAGGGCCTGGCTTTTGCCCCCATCTTTTGCAGCGTGCCCTGTAGAAGGTAAGTGCGGAGAGAGTCTGTGTTGCTGGTTGTTACAGCGTCCAGCCCAGACCTGGCCTCCCTTCAGGTCCTTGGTGCTGTGTCCTGCCTCCCACACTTCCCTCTGCCTGGAAAGCTCCTTGCCCTCATGTCTTCCTAATGCCTCATTGTCCTTCCCAACTCAGCTCCTAGTTTACCTTCTTGAATTAAACGAGCCACGAGCCACGCAGGCAGGTATTTCTTGACCGTCTAGGTGCTGAAGAGCAGGAAGCTCTTCCAAAACACAGAGCCTGGCCCCACCTCCTCCCTCCTAATTCAGCAGCTGGGATCAAAATCCCAAGCGGGACCTTTGCAAACGCCCTCCAGGTGATTGTGATGTCCTCTACCCCCTGTGCGTTGAGAACACTGTCTGGCAATAGGAAGGCCAGCTCACAGGAGGCCTGGTAGTACAGTGGCTACAGCACTTAGCTGCTACCCAAAAGGTTGGTGGCTCAAACCCAGCTGCTTCCTGGGGGAAAGATGTGGCAGGCTGCTCCTTTAAGATTTGTCGTCTAGGAAACCCAGTGGGGCATTTCTACCCACTCTACAGGGTCAGGCTGAGTCAGAACTGACCGGACAGAAATGGGTTTTTGGTTTTAACAGCTGAGCACAGGGCCACACCATGCCAGTTCACCTCCTCTAACCCTCAACCCTGTGCAATAATATTATGAATAATAATAAACCCATCCCCACTGCCGTGGAGTCAATTCCCACTCAGAGTGACCCTACAGGACAGAGCATTATGGCCCCATGGGGGATTCCATGGCTATGATCTTTGCAGAGGGGGACCGCCTCATCTCTGTCCCATGGAGCGGCTGGTGGTCAAACTGCCAACCTTTGAGCTAACAGCCAAGTGCTTAAGCACAGTGTCACCAGGGCTCTTACGTGATTATAGGACTATTTTATAAGATGAAAACACTGGGGGTTAAGAAGGGTTACTTCCTCCTGGTCACTCAGCCAATCAGGGACAGACGTCTTACAGCTGGAAGGGGTCCTGTTGTCAGCTGTCACGTTTCAACCCCGAT
>NW_006921670.1:10843816-10845150 GCF_000298275.1 Orycteropus afer afer
GGAAACCCAATGGGAACTGACTTGACAGCAGTGGGTTTGGTTTTTGGTTTGTTAAGGGACAGAGAGAGCATTGGGGGAAAGACAGGGGAATGGGCCAAGAGGCAGGTGACAGGAAGAGGCATCCACGGACTGTATTACATTAAAACAGAGCATTTTACTGAGAAAAGCCCCAAAGTGCTGAGTCAGGCTGAACGTGAACAGTGCTCCCCAGAATGAGATAGTCACTCATTCATCACTCCTTCCTTTCTTCATCCACCAGCAGGGACTGATGCCACCAGATGAATGAACGGGTCTCGGAGTTAACCAACACCTGCAAATATCACAAACAGAGAGTCAACAAGACATTGTCAGCCCTCTGGATTTTTTAAAAAAGAGGAAACAAGGGCACCAAGAGACTTGCCCAAGGGAGGGTACCCAGGGCTCTGGATCCGGCTGCCAATGTACCAGGCACACAGCAGACAGACGGACAGGCTGAAACACACCAGGAGGGTACAGTTAGCAAGAGCCACACAGTCAGTGGGACTCTACAGCCGGGCAGCCCCGGGTCCTCATTAGACGACTTGTAAAGAAGAAAAAGAAGGAACAAAAGAGGAAGGCTCAACTTCCGAGTAAAAGAACTTGTTAAAGAACCACAAAGTGTTCAGTAGGCAACACTACGTTGCAGTGTCCATGGACACACTCTGGAGTGAGGCAACGTTAAAGGAACCCAGGGAAGAGGTCACCACAAGAGGTAGGCATCTTTTGGGGTGGGGACTCCGATTGTGAGACTGTTCTGGAATAGTTGGCAAAGTGCTATTTCTCCACCTGGGTGGTGGCTAACAGGGTCCACTTACGGGGGTATGCATCTGTTTGGTGTTGCTTTCTGTACACGGCCCCAGAGTACATTCTGGAACGTGCAGCCTGCTTTGTTAGATTGATGGGGGTGTACCTCAGGCCAGGTTTGCTGGATGTCCTACAATGAACAGAGATGGCCCCACACAAAGTAGAATGGTCCCATGTCTTATGTATTTTTCAAATATTCGGGTGGGCGTTGCTGTTGTTAGGGGCTACTGAATAGACCCCGACTCAGCAATCAATGTGACAGAGAAGAACTGCCCCCCAGGGTTTCTAAGGCTGTAATCTTGGAATGCAATGCTAGAAGTGTTCACTTGTCTATATCAAAAAATGTGGAAGAGGCGGGGCAAGATGGCAGACTAGGCAGAAGGATTGCACAGACCCTCTTCAACAAAGAAAAGGGAAAACAATTAACACAGACACAGAAGATAATCTTGGACCCCTGAGCCTTGAAGGAAAGGATGCAGAATTGGACTAAACCCCAACTAGCAGAAGAATTT
>NW_006921670.1:10863424-10864938 GCF_000298275.1 Orycteropus afer afer
TGCAATTACATATTAAAGCCTACCTCCTACAACTGACACTTGTTTTCCTACCTGCTCAGTATCCCTCACCCACTGTATTAACAAAAGGGCTACTGTAACAAAGTTTCACAACATGGGGGCTTTCAACAACCGAACGAGGGTCCCAGATCAGGGTGTTGGCAGCGTTAATTCCTCCCGAAGCTTTGAAGTGGACTCTGTTCCACGGCCCCTTCCCAGATGCTGGTAGCTCCAGGTGTCCTTGGCTTTCAGCTGCAGTGTCACATGACCATCTTCCCTCTGTGTGTCTCTCTGGGTCTCTTCTCTTCTCTAAGGACATCAGTCATATGGGATTAGGACCCACCCTGCTCTGGTATGACCACCTATTAACTGATAACACCATCAAAGACCTCACTTCCAAACAAGGTCAGATTTGCGAATACAAGGTTTGGGACTTCAGCATGTTTTTTTGAGGGACACATTCAACCCACAACGTCCACACCATGCAATTCTGCTTGGCTTTCTCTGCTTCTCTGAGTCAAGGTGGGCCTAGAGGCCAGCCTGGCCGAAGCATGGACAGAGTTCCCGAGCAGAGGCAGGGCCAGGGGCAGGGCCAGGGGAGGGGCAAGGGAGCCAGGCAGAGCTGGATGCTGGGAGAGAGAGAAAGTCCTGCCATTTGAGGATCCGGACACTAAGGAGCATGTAAGCCTAGGGCTGCTCCTTTTTAACTGCTGCAGAGAATGCTAGCAAACGAGAATCAGTGCTAAGAGATGGAGGGAGACCAAGTCCTGCCCACCTTATTTAGTTCAGCCTTCTTGCTGCCAGCCCAGCCCCTTGCAGGTCCTCTTCATTGAACCAGCAACTTTCATTCCAAGCTGAAGCAAGCTCTTCTGGGTTTTCTACCCCTTGCAACTGCTAGACTCCGGATGCACCTACCTTGCAGGGATGTGCTGGGTCATGGACCTGATGTTCTTTGAAGTGCAGCAGCTCCAGCCAGAGCAGCACACAGTGGTCTGCTGACCAAATGCCACCCAAAGGCCACAGATGGACTTCGTTGGCCCGTATGGGAGGAAAAATTGAGCTAATATTTCAAAACTGGATTTCATACAAAACTCCAGACTTTCTGCTTCTCGTGAAAAGATAAGATCTGGCAACACTGGGCCTGTGTCCCACCAGAGCAACAATCTGCTGGACTGAAAGGGGCCACCAACCTGCACTGGGGCAGTCACTTCCCACAGGTCTTTACAGCTGTCCTATGTTCTCTCTAGGAATGAGGCTCTGGGAGGTGCCGGTGTCAATGGCCTGCACGTTTTTGTTTTCTCTTAGAGGGGAGAAGTAGTTCTCCACATCTAGGTCTCTGACAAGATGGGTGGAGGGGTGGAACAATGAGGTCCCCAAAGAGTCATGTCTCCTGGGCCAAGTTCCTGTGTGGTCTCACACACCTTGATGCTGGGCAGGGCCAATGAGGCAACAGCAAGTATAACCAGGGCAGAGACTTGATGAAGCTAGAACATGGGGATTTTGCCACATAGAAGAAG
>NW_006921670.1:10866377-10868473 GCF_000298275.1 Orycteropus afer afer
GGCCGCTGGCTGATACACACTGTGTGTGGTTGTTAAGGTGACGTGTCAGCGTGGCTGGGCCTGGTTGAGTGGCTAGGCCGCTGGCTGATACACACTGTGTGGTAGTTAAGGTTACGTGTCAGTGTGGCTGGGCCTGGTTCTGAGTGGCTGGGCCGCTGGCTGCAGTGATTCCCCATGATGAGCCTGGCAGGCAACTCCATGGTGGAATCTGCTACGAGCAGCTGAGTAGCCACTTCAGGGATAGGGTCTGCTTCCAGCGTATAAGGAGAAGCTCTGGGAATGGTCTGCAGCTTTCTGGCCTGCACGTAGCTGAGTTGTCCCTCAGCAGCCTGACACGTTGCTGTCTACCCTTGGAACTGCTGAGGGACTTGAATCGGTGGCCTGCCATGTGGTTTAATAATGTTGGGACTGTGCCTTCTTACTTGTCAACCTGGGGTTTGTCAGCCTCAGCAGCCAGCAGCCACCTGAGTGAAGAGAAGCCTCCAGCTCCAGTGGGCCAGAAGCAAGAGGCAGAGCTGAAGCCCAAGGTCAAGGGGCTTTCATCCAGCCCCTGGAGCCTGACACTTTGAACTCCGACTTATAGCCTCCAAAGCTGTAAGAGAATAAACTCCTGTTTGTTGAAGTCACCCATGTGTGATATTTTCCATTACAGCAGCACTGTGACATGGTTAGCCTTGAAACACGACACTGAGTGATTATCCCACTTCTATGAAATATGCAGTACAGGTAAGTGCCTACACACAGAGGCTTGCCAGGGGCTGGGAGGAGGGGAGAACGGGAAATGCTTGCTTAGTGGGCACAAAATTTCTCTTTGGGGTGATGAATAGCTTTGGATGCTGACAGAGGTGGTAGTTCCACAATGTTGTGAATATAATTAATGTCACCGAATTGTATGGTTAAAAGGGCAAATTTTATGTTATATATGTTTTACCACAATAAACATACTCATTCAATAAACATACTGGCCCCATAAACAGCTTCACGGCGGATGGAGAAAAGATTGAAATTGTCAAGGATTTCATATTACTTGGATCTTCCTTAGAGCCTTCAGAGACAGCCTGGTTCCACTGATGCCTTGATTACAGTCTTCTAGCCTCCAGAACTGAGAGAGAATAAATTTCTGTTGCTTTAAGCCACCGGCTTATGGTCCTTTGTTTATGGCCCTAGGAGAACAATATACTAACCAACTGTTAGAAAGGTTGAAAATTCCAGCTGGCTTGTAGCCTTCAGTGTTTTTGTCTCCACCTGAAATCTAAGAGGCACAAAGCAGCCCCTAAGTATTGACTGAGCATCTTGTTGGCTGACATTGAAGATACGGCCTTTGTTGGCATGAACTCACAATCCAGGCAGGGAGACAGCACATACATGAGAAACTACATTAAAACGCCAGAGGTATATTACTCCTCAGTACAGCAGTGGGCAGATGTCACAAGGCCATGAGGATTCTTTAGTAAGTAAATTACTAAATAACAAGTTCTGTGGGTCATGAAGGGAACTGGGCTGGAAAGGCTAACTCCCTTCTATGGCCAGTGACCATACAGGTCACGGACCAACCATAGAGCAGACCCACCTGTTGGACGTTGAACTGTGTCCTCCAAAAAGGTATGATGAAGGCCTAACTCTGCTATCTGGGAACATGACCTTTGTTGAACATAGAGTCTTTGAAGATGGTATCAGTTAATATGAGGTCATACTGGAGTTTCTTCTGTGGATTGGGATTCTATTGTGCTGCCTACAACTGTCCATGAGAGAACAATTCACCATTTGGCCTGGCAATCTTGGATTCATCATTCTTTCGAGTCAATAGCCAGTATACTGCCTGCCAACCTTGAGCTCCTCAGCCCCTGTGGCTGCAAGAGTTGGGAAGAGCCTCCAGCTTGACATTTGATCCAAGAACTTTGGACTTGCCAGCTTCTAGAAGTTGGAATGTTACCCCGGGGAGCAGCCAAAATGAATGAGAAAAAGAGTGTGTTGTGTCTTCTGGCTCACATTTGTGGATAGTCAATATATCAAAATCTGTGAGGAGGGGAAATTCAGGCCCGCCCAGAGTAGCAGGCCAGAAGAGCAGGAGAAAGGGGATAAAAAAGCCTTGAACC
>NW_006921670.1:10886959-10887991 GCF_000298275.1 Orycteropus afer afer
CCTCTCACCACAGATGTCGTCAATCTGACTACACGTGGCAAAGTCCACATGTATAGCTGATGTCCATACTGTTGAAAAAAGGTATTTGCAATGAATAAGTCATTGGTCTTGCAAAATTGTCACGCGATTTCCAGCATTTCTGTCACAAACGCCAAATTTTCCAACTACCTGTGATTCTTGTTTCCAACTTTTGCATTGCAATCACCAGTGATAAGCAACACATTTAGATTGCATGTTTGGTCAAATTCAGACTGCAGAAGTTGATAAAAAATCTTAAATTTCCTCATCTTTGGCTTTGGTGGTTGGTACGTAAATTTGAATAACAGTAGTATTAACCAGTCTTCCTTGTAGGCGTATGGATATTATCCTATCACTGACAGCACTGTACTTCAGGACAGATCGTGAAACATCCTTTGTGATGATGAATGCCACACCATTCCTCTTCAACTTGTCATCCCCGGCATAGTAGATCATATGGTTGTCTGATTCAAAATGCCCAAGACCCATCCATTTCAGCTCACTAGTGCCTAGAATATCAACCTTTATGCATTTCATTTCGTTTTTGACAACTTCCAATTTTCCTACACTCATACTTAGTACATCCCACGTTCCAATTATTAATGATGTTTGCAGCTGTTTCTCCTCAATTTGAGTCATGCCATGTCAGCACATGGAGGTCCTGAAAGACTTACTTTATCCATTTCATTAAGGTTGGTTCTTCTCTGATGAGGCAGCTCTTTCCCAGTCCTATTTTGAGTGCCTTCCAACCCAAGGAGCTGGTCTTCCTGCACTGTGTCGGACAATGTTTCTGAGCTATTCATGAAGTTGCCCAGTAATGTATCAGAGAGTGTTTCTCTGCTATTCATAAGGTTCTCCCTGGCCAGTTTTTGAGAAGTGGATGGCCTCTTCCTTTTTCCTAGTCTGTCTTAGTCTGTAAGCTGTGTTGAAACCTGTGCACCATGTGCAACCCTGCTGGCCTCTGAAACACCAGTGGCACAGCCTCAAGCTTCACAGCAACATACAAGCCCCACA
>NW_006921670.1:10889616-10894865 GCF_000298275.1 Orycteropus afer afer
TGAGGTCCTGGTACAAAAGCTGTCTGGCCATGTGCCAAAGATGGCGCCTTTGGAATTTTTATCAGCCTGTGGGCTTTCCACCACCTCACCCTCTTCTTTGTGAACTGCACGAGTGCACGCCCTGAATCAGGAGTGGGACTGCGCAGACTGGCCCTGCCACCTGCCCTATTTCACTGCTCGCCAATGTCCTGTCATCCTCTTCCTCTCTGACGCGTGAGGCAGGACACGGATCAGGCCTTGGCGCAGCTCATTTCCAAGGACGGCCAAGCCCTCCGCTAACATCACACAACCCTGCTCTTAGCTCTCACGTGTACAAACCCCATGGTACTAACATGACAATGGAACTTGCTTTCTTCAAAGGCGATTAGCACAAATTTGCCCACTAGGGGAAGGCGTCTAAATATCCTGAGTGCTTCCCTGGAGACGTCATTAGTGGATCTTGGCAATCATTCATTTTTAGCTCTGTCGTAATTTTCAGCAGCAGGTTAAGCTGCTGAAACGAAGCACTGCTATTAATTAGTGCAAAGATTCATCAAATTGTGATGAGAGATGGACAGGACTCGCTGTGAGGAATAGAAAGGGTGAACTACCCCACACACCGATTCCTGCCTTGGTGTAAATGTGGCTGTTTTGTGCCCGGAGGTCAAGCTGCTGCCTTCCTTGGCCAGTGGCTCGGTTGCTGCTCTGGGAACAAGGCTCACTACCAAGCTCTGGTCACAGGCCAGTTTACAATCTCCCTCTTCTGGGAGAATTCGTCCCACGCTGGTCGGGCCCAGAGTCTCTCTCTTCTCCGAGTTCTGAGACCTGTCATTTCTAAGTCATCACATCCTATCTCGGGAAACAGCTGGGTGGCTGCCTTTTTCACTCTCCTTTGACATTCTCAAAGGAGCTCTGGTCGTGTAGTGGTTAAGGCATTTGACTGCTAGCCAAAAGGTCGGTGGTTCAAATCCACCAGCCGCTGTGCAGAAGAAAGATGAGGCAGTGTGTAAAGATTTATAGCCTTGGAAACCCAGTGGAGGCCTCTATGAGTCTGAACTGACTCGATGGCAGTGAGTTTGGTTTGGTTTTGGTTTGAACCTTCTCAACGAGGATATAAACTTGAGGATGGAGACCACAGCAACCCCACACATGCTCAGAACTGAATATTAACTCAGTGAAGTTACTTAACAAATTGTTACTACTTTGAGAAGCGAGTGGGAACTTGTGTATCATCTGGTTGTTCAGAACGGTGGCTACAGAACAACCTACCAGCAGGTGGATGTGGGCAGGGGCGAGAGCCTGGAGCCCAGCTCCGGCTCGGGAACCCCCAGGGACTCCATGAGCGTGACTAACAGGCTGGAAATGGGAGCTGCATCTGCCTTGTCTGAATTCGGTTTCTTCTTTCAAATATTCATGCAACTTCACTAGCTCACATGGGCACTACTGGAAGTAACTCCTGCTGCCACCCCGTCCTGACTGTTTCAGACAAAATAAATGTGTGCTGCAAAAATCCTGAGGGGTCCTCACCTGAGCCAATTCCCTGGAGATGAGCTTCCGTGGGTGGCCTGGGTCTCTCCCACCAGGCAGTGCCACTGGGAGAGGACCAGCCACTGAGCCAGCTAATACGCACTGAGTTCTGAAGATGGGCAAGCGACGGTGCCAGGCCCTGTCCAGGGAAGGAAGGGTGAGGCCGGTGGGTGGAAAGGAAGATGATGGCCAGGAGCCAAGATCAAGGCCGACTTCTGAGAGGCCTGCGAAGGTCAGAGAAAGTCCTTGGGAGTAAGTGAAACACAAAGGCATTGTTGGCTCCCACACTCTCAGAGTTTCTGCTCAGGAGATGCAGGATTAGGGCACCCCCTGGGACAGGGTGAGTGCCCCCTGGGGTTCTGGTGTTCGTGGTGTTCGCTGATTTAAATCCACTGTCTTTATTTACTATGTGTTTGAGGCTATTGCATCTGTTCATTTGGATGCATCCTATTTATTGACGGATGGGGTGATGGTAAGGACAATATTGCTAGTCTAGTCGTGTAAAACCTGCTGTAAGTACAACAAAGAAAACAGCTTGGAGTAATTGCAAATACTCTTTTATTCTCCAATGAGAGAGATGGAGGGAGAGGTATTTAAGGACATTCACTGGCTTGGACACCTACTAAACAGAGACTTAGTGCTGTCCATGGATAAGCCCCAAGGATGCTCACTGCAGCTGACAGTGTGGCCGCTGCACCCCGCCTCTGATATGCACCAGCTCTGCCATCTCGGCGAACTCACTGTGTTGTGAGAATTTCAATTAAATGACACCCTGAAGAGCCGTCAGGGACGCTGACAGCACTGCACAGGTAGACAGCACTGTAACAAAATGCAAACCCCTTTTCCTTCTGCACCTTCTTCCTAAGGAAGGGCCTGGCCTTCCGGGGGGATGCCGGTGCACCCAGTCATGTTACTGTAGCCATGCCAGCAACAAGCTCGGCTCCGATGACTTACTGAGGCTACTCCGAGCCCACGGCTGTTTATTTTCTCAGCTCTCTTTCCTCCCAGCAAATCCCCTTCATCAATACTGGATAAGCTTTCAACCTCATTCCTGGGTTTGATCTTTGTGACTTAATGGGAAACATGGGCAGACTCTGTCTGCAAAGGGAGATTGTTTTTGGATAAAACCCCATCCCACAAACAGTGACTGAGATGATTGTTTGAGGAGCATCCCACTTACAAGGTGATCAGAACTATCCTTGGGGCAACATTCTGACGCCAAAGACTTCCTTGTTCAGGACAGCTCAGGGCTTAAGAAGTCAAAATCTCAGCTCACAGGTAACAGAGCCGCTGTTGTCAGCTGCCATCGAGCTGGCCCCCGAGTCATGGAGACCGCAGCACGACAGGACGAAATGCTGCCTGGCCCCGTGCCACCCCGACTGGCTGCAGCTCAGACCCTTGCGACCCACAGGGCTTTTATTGGCAGATTTGAGAGGCAGGTCCCCAGGCCTTTCTCCCTGGGTCGGGAAGCTCGGCTGAAACCTGGTCAGCGTCCCAGCAGCAAGCAAGCCTCCACTGACTGTGGGTGCACCAGGCACAACTCAAACCTGGGTCTCCCCCTAGAAGGTGAGAATCCTGCCCCTGAACTACTGGTTTTTTAACCCAAGTCCGTGAGAACAGTCCTATCAGGTGCCTGTGTCAAAACAGGTGTAACAAGACCACAGACTGTCCTTGTGCACAGTTCAGCGGGCACTCCATGCCAGACTTGCTGTTCCCGGAATGTGGACACTACGTAGCTCTGGCCTGACAAATCCGAGGGTCTGCTTCGAAAAGTCTCCATCTCCTGGGACTCAAGGGTCCAGAGAAGGCTGAGTAACTGAAGAGATGTGTCAGGTGAATTGATGCATAGAGGCACCCCGAGAGCCCCTGGATTCTCAGGAATTCTGGGGGATACCTCCTAGAGACAAGGAGCCCTGGTGCTGCAGTGGATAAAGCACTCTTCTTGTGAACCAAAAGTCAGCAATTCAAACCCACCAACTGCTCTGCTGAAAGAAGAAAGATGTGGCAGTCTGCTTCCGTAAAGATGGACGGCCTTGGAAACCCTAAACCCTGCGGGGCAGTTCGACTCTACCCTCTCGGGGTGCTGTGAGTCAGGGTGACAGTGGGTTTGGTTCTTTGGTCTTCCAGATGGTCAGAAGGGCAAGACTGCCCTCAAGGGAACAGCAGCTCCGGGGGCTCCGGCCAACGCAGGCCTCTGTCATCTCTCCGCGAGGTGGTGCACGGCTCCCTCACTCATCTCTCCTTAGCACCCTTCTGAGACGGCTGCCCAAGGTTTTTCACTCTCTGGCCTTCTGCTGATATGTGTGGCAGAAGTGAAATGTTCCTGTAGGAACCAAGAGATAAGGGAAATGAGGATGATCCCAGGATTCACTTGGACAATGGTAACATTAGTGATCTGCAGGAGTGGTTGGGAAATTTTTATAAATATGAGATACAACACTTTGGAAGCCCCTCTTAAATTCTAATCAAGAAGTTTGGGTAGGTGTGGTGGATATGTTCACAGCAAGAACAAAAAATAAATCAAAATTTTAAAAAGAGAGTAGTGTGCTGAACCTCATGAGATGTGGTTCCTTGGTGTGGAGGTTCAGGGTCACGGTTTCATGGGACATCCCAGGTATTGGCCTAATAATGTATTTAGTGCTTCTTTCTAACTCCCAGTTTTCTGTGTAGGGCCTGGGGTCTTAAAAGCTTACAAATCGCCAACCAAGTCAGAACAATTGGTCTCTAGTCACCTGGAGCAACAAAGAAAGGAGCAGAGTTAAGAAGAGGAGGAGGAAATGGCTGTGTGGCTAATTGCCTCCTTTGTCATGAGACAAGAATGAATGAATGCTATCATTACTGGAATAGTTAATTTGTAGGTCCATTACTGAATGTTCTGAATGAAGATTTTATAGTAGACTCCTGACCAAAGGGGTGGGGAGTGAAATGTAGAAGAGAACATTGAATTCTCATGGACTCCAGACCCTCTGGAGCCATGAAGGTTGAATGAACTTCTGAAACTATTGCCCTAAGACAATCTTTAAAATATTCCCTGAACCAAAAAGAGACTTATCTCTAAAATTTACAGAAAACTTCAACACCTCAACATCAAAAAGACAAACAGTGCAATTCAAAAATGGGCAAAGGACATGAATAGACATTTCACTAAAAAAGATACTCGGGCAGTGAACAAACAGGAAGAAATGCTTGTGATCACTAGCAATTAAACTCCAACTCACTGCTACTGAGTTGATTTCAACTCATAGCAATTCCCAGTGGATTCCAAGGCTGTAAGTCTTTATGGAAGCAGACTGCTCCATCTTACTTCCACGGAGCAGCTGGTGGGTTCAACCCACCAACCTTTTGGTTAGCAGCCAACTGCCTTAAGCACTGCACCACCAGAGCTCCTTCAGTAGCCACTGTTGTTATTGGGGCCGTTGAGTCAGCTCCGACTCAGTGGCCCTATGTCTAACCCACCATCGCCCGGGCCTGCACCATCCTCACCATCCCTGCTCCGCTTGAGCCCATGTTACAGCTGCTGCGTCGGGCATCTCATTGCCCATCTTCTCGTTTTTGTTGACCCTTTTGCTTTACCAAGCATGGTATCCTTCTCCCGGACCGGTCCCTTCTGACAACATAACCAAACTACTGGAGAAGTATGGCCACTGTCGCTTCCAAGGAGCATCCTGGCCCTACCTCCTCCGAGTCTGTCCTGTAGGGTCACTGTAAGTCAGAATTAACTCAACAGCACACAACCAAAAATA
>NW_006921670.1:10895135-10905333 GCF_000298275.1 Orycteropus afer afer
CAGGTATTCATAAAACCCTGACCCTTCTGTGAAAGTCAGGAAGCGGAACGAGGCTGCGATAAACCCCAACCACAGCCCTCAGCTTCCTTCAGGCCAGGGGCGTGTAGTCTCTTCCTAAGACAGAGCCTGTGTGTCCATCACGGACGCCGAGACTCCTTCTGCGCACGTCTGTTCCGCTGTTCGCTCTTGGTTCCGGTCTCGGTCTCGTCTTGGATCAGCCATCTTAGTCATCAGGCAATAAAGGGGGGCAGGGATGCACAGGCTCCAAAACCGGTTAACACTGACCACGGGAGGGGGCTCGAAGACATCTCAGGAAGGGCCTGCCATCAGGAAATGCCGTCTAAGCAGAAATTTATATTTGCGTTATTTCTTCTGCAGCGTATCTCTTCCTTAGTCTCAGGATCTAAGGAATGTGGTCGCTCTGTCTTGTGGGCTTGTTCATGTCTCGGTTTTATGATCTTAGGAATGCAGTTTCAGGGGCAGGATTCTTACGTGATTATTAAGTAGAATAAGGCACTGTTTAATTTGAACCAGATTAATATGGGGCTTTAGGTTACGAAGTTGGAACATATGTTCATCTCTCAGAAATTCTACTCTGTCCGTACTGTTACATGTTGAAGTCCTAAGCCCTGTGCCTGTAAATATAATCTTGTTTGGAAATAGGGATTTTCCTTCGTTGTGTTAATGAGGCCATCCCAGGGCAGCGTGGGTCCTGAACCTGACCCCTTCCTGAGTTTAGAAAAAGCAGCACAGATAAGGCACAGGAGGGGAAGACCGAAGTCCAGGATGCCAAGGCACTGCTGGGCTACCAGCAAGAAGGACAAACCACCCCAGAGCTGACACCCTGACTTTAACTTCCAGCCTCCAAAACTATGAGACAGTAAACGTCTGTGCTTTAAAGCCACCGGAATGTGGTAGGTGCGTTTGTGTTACGGCAGTCATGGAAATGAGGGCAACTATCAGTCTGATTCCATGCTCGCCAACAACCTTCTGGTAGCTCGATTTCCTGTATAAAGACTACTTATCTGTCCAGAAGGAGAAGGCCTGGCCCGCTGACCAAGCATCCAGCATAACAGGGCAGGTTGATGGATAAACTGGAATTCTAAAGTGTATGCTCATCACAATCCCTTATGGTGGTGTCCTGGCTGCTTTGAGAGCTGTGAACCCAGTGTTTGTCCCCCAGAACCTTGGGACTCCCCAGATCTTGGGCAGCACCTATGCTCTGCCTCCAGACTCCATGTCACGAATCAGCAAATGCCCCGGAAGGAAAAGCAGTGATGGCATCCTGGCTGCCTTGGTGGCTCTCCGGGGTCTTCAAACAGATGCCTTTTGTGTAACCAGTTGTTGTGGAGTCCATTCCAACTCATGGCAACTTCACGTGTGTCATGTGGGTTTTCACTGGCTAACTTTTTGGAAGGAGATTCTCAGGCTTTTCTTCCAAGGTACCTCTGGGTGGTTTTGAACCTCCAACCTTTGGGTCAGCAGCCAAGTGCATTAACCGGTCACACTACCAGGGTCTAGTTCGTGGGATATTATCCGGCTTTCCTGGTTGCTCTCGGTAGGAAGGCTGGTCTGTTACAAGGCACTCCTCACAGCTGGAAGCAGAACACCTAAAGACACCTTCTCCATACCTGACAAAGTGCACCCATATTTCAAACATAGCTCAATGACACTCCTTTTCATAGTTTTCCCTTCCCAGGAACAAGTGCTTCCTCAAAAGCAGTGTGGTGGTTAAGTTTGTGTGTCAACTTGGCAGGGCCTGGTTGACTGCTGGGCAGCTGAATGTACTTATTCCCCATGGTGAGATTGGTAATTAACTCCATGGTGGAATCTATTGGAGCAGCTGAGTAGCTGCCTTTGGGTATATGGTCTGCTTCCAGTATGTAAGAAACAGCTTTGGGAATGGTCTCTAGCTTATGGCACACTTGAACCCTGCATGTAGCCGTGTCGTTGTTCAGCAGCCTACCATGCTCTGCCGATCCTGGGACTTTCAATGGACTTGAATTAATGGCCTGCCATGTGGTTTGGTAACATGGGGACTGTGCCTTTTTACTTAACCGTGGGCTTGTCAGCCTCAGTAACCAGCAGCTGTCTGAGTGAAGAAAAGCCCCTAGTTCAGTGGGCCGGGAACAGGAGGCAGAGCTGAAGCCCAAGGTTGAGGGGCTTTCACCCAGTTCCTAGAGCCTGGCACTTTGAACTCAGACTTAAAGCCTCCAAACTATAAGAGAATAAACTCCTGCTTGTTCAAGCATCCTGCTTGTGGTATACTCCTGTCGGACCAGCACTAGGGAACCAAAACAAGCAGCTATAACTACTTTCTCTCATTGTCCAAGGAGTGAGAGAAGCCTGCTGTGACATATGTGATGGTTTACTGTGTCAATGTGGCTAGGCTGTGATTCTGAGAGATTTGGGAGACACTGGACAGGTGGCTATTCCACAATGTAATGCAACGTAATTACCACCCATGATGTAATCTGTTGTGATCAACCAATCAGTTGAAAAGGGAGTTTCCTTGGGGGTGTGGCCTGCCTCCAGTACATAAGTGGATGTTCTGGCAAAGCTCACTCTCTCTCTCTCTCAATCTGTATTCTTCTCATTGCCTGACCTCCATAAGCCTGCAAAAGTCTCTGGCCTGCCATCTGACCTACAGATTTTGGATTCACCAGCCCCCACAATCCCATAAGCCAGCAGAGGTCTCCAAACTGCCACCTGACCTACAGATTTGGAACTTAGCAGCACTCACAGTTGCATGAGCCATTTCTGTGAAGTAAATCAATCTCTCCATCCCTCTCTTTCTCCATATATATATATATACACACACACATACACATCTCACTAGTTTTGCCCCTCTACAGAACCTAGCTAACAGGGTTGCTATGAGTCTAAACCAACTTGATGGCCCCTAACAACATTACAGCAATCCCTGCCTCACTCACAAGGCTAAAATCTAAGCAAGTAACAATGCCTTGGAGGTCTGTGAACCTTTCCTTTGGGTAAAAGTCAAAATTAGATGGGGAGGTTAGTGCAGGGGAGAATGGGAGGGGGAAGGGAGGCAGTGGCCATTTGGTCAAGTAAAGTGGGAGGCCCATTTGCCTAAGGGCCAAAGACATGTGTGCGAAGGCTTCTTCCAGTCATGGATGATTTCTTTTAGAACCACAGAGAGTAGGAAGAGGGGATGAAGAAGCCTAACAACGAGACCTGCCTTCAAAGTCAAGGTCATAATGGGATGCCCTCTGCTCTCCTGACATTTAACTGATTAGAATTAGACTGCAACCCTTGTCAGCACTGCCGCAACCCTTGTCAGCACTGCCACACCCCATAGGACACTGCACTTCCGAACACACATGGGGCACATTAATGAAGACAGAAAGTGCTGTGCATTGCAAAGGCAGCTCCGACTGTCCACATATGGACACTCTGAGGGAGCAGAGAAACAACTCTGATCAGAAGAACAGCTCAGGCCAGTCTGTTCAAGACTGTCCTTCGGTGGTGGAAGTAGCACTAACCGCTTCTCTGACCACAGGCTCCTCTGCGGGACGTGCCCTGGGAGAACTGCCGTTCTTCTGAGGAAGGTTGAGTAGTCTTAGGCTCAGAAAGAACATAAAGATGGGACAAACATAATGCTGACTGGTGTTGTTAACTCCCAGTGTAAGAGCTTTAAAAAAAAAAAAAAAATCTTAGCAAAGCTGACAAATGGGCACTTTTTCCTGGAATCTTTGGTCTTGACAAAGGCAGTGAGCAGCTTTGAAAGGTTCCTAATGTGAAGGGGCTGTGGTGACCATTCCCATCTGTTGTGACCTTGTCATTTACTGCTTCCTACTTTCTCACGGTGAAGCTCTTCTACTCTCCTGTGTGGGTCTGTGACAGTGATGTGTGACCACCTCATCTCCAACTCCTAATTGTCTAGATAATCCTGTGGGCTGTTGTGCATGGAGTCCCCCACGAGTTCCCTGGGCCCTACCACCTCCCAGATGCCCCATGCACTACGCCTGTAAGGAAGGCACGTCATGAAACGCTCTCTTACTCCCTTTAAATGAGCAGCCAGGCCATGGGTGGGAAGAGTGAGTGAGGTGCTGGTCATGCTTCCCAGAAGATGACAAAGCAAAATGCCAGAAGCCACTGGGATGCCTTCCACTCTGGGCTCATTCCCTTGGTTACTTAAAGAACAAGGGAAGATCAATATTCCTGGAAATCAGTAGGAGTGAGAAGAGCTGTTCCCTTATGGATAATGAAGCAGCCAGCTGCTCTGCCATCCTCACACTACAGGAGACTGAGGCAGCGTATCCTCCTGACCGGCCAACGAGCCTGACGTGGCTACCAGCCTGCTGCAGCTGAAAGGTGGCAGGCAACAGGCAGCTTCCCAGAAGCCATGAAACAGGGCTTTGTTGTTGTTGTTGTTATGTGCCGTCGAGTCGGCCCCGACTCATAGCGACCCCTCCTTGGGTTTCCGAGGCAGTATCACTATGGAAGTAGGATTCCCAACCTTCCTTCCGAGGAGTGGCTGGTGGGTTTGAACCGCCAGCCTTCTGGTTAGCAGTCAAGTGCTTTAGCCACTATGCTACCAGAGCTCCTGAAACAGGGCTTTATTGACTCCCTTTGTTCAGGTGCTGGGTTCTGGGTGACTGTTAAGTATACAAATAATAACAGAGGTATTGTTTTGACCAGTAAGATAACTACAGAAGCTTCCAAAATACCTTCTACCAGTTTAATCCACATTCAATTGTGCAATTCCACAATTATCCCACATCAACAAAAAGTTTTAGATGATGTGAAACTTGTAATAAACCAAAAGACCTCCTCTGATATACAAAAACCAAAACCAAACTCATTGCCGTCGAGTTGATTCAACTCATAGCGTCTCCTTGGGTTTCCAAGGTGGTGTCTCTATGAAAGTAGATTACCCAATCTTCCTTCTGAAGAATGGCTGGTGGGCAGTCAAATGCCTTAGGCACTAGGTCACCAGAGTTCCTATAATATACAAAGAGAGTTGGTAAAAAAAAAAAAAAAAAAGTCCTTCAAATGGCCAACTCAGCTCCCCTAATCCACCAAGAGCATAATCAGGCAGTAAACATCCAGTTCCCTGTACACTTCGACGGGAACAGGTGAGAGTCTATGAAAAGGGCCACGTTTCCCACATAAAGCATCCCTGTGCACGTTCCCACTCCTGTACTTACATCTTAAGTTGGCTTAGGAGCAGATGGGGGAGGGGCATCATTCCCTTCTCCTTTTATGATGCGTAAATTGCAGGGAAGTAGAGTTGTTTGTTGAAGTGAGAGGTATGGTCACAAAAGAAGGCTCGATTATGAGAAGAGAGAAGAGGTGAGCTTCCTGAGAATAAAGAGAACGAAAGGACCTTCAGGAAGTTTCTGTCTCCAGCAAAAATGACACTTTCCTATTGAAAATGCCTAAAATTCTAAATATAATAGCATCCCTTTAAATGCATGGCCGGGCTTGAAAGGAAAAGAAAAGGAAACTCCTAGGTGCCAAAAACAAGTGGGAGCAGGAATGATGGGAGGAAAGCAAGCAGTGAGCCTGGAGGCCAGCAGCTGCCCAGGCATCCCTGGCCAGCCGTGGAAACAAGAGCTTTGGTACCAAGGGGGACAAGGCTCTGGTGCACACAGCACAGGAATTTCTACCAGAAACCCCTGAAAGGGTGAACTAGAAAAAAATCTACCCTGCAAAGTGGTCAGAAGAAAACCAGTCTGTCTCAGCTTTAACTCTGGGTGAGAGGGAAAAGGCTCCCCTGAAAATTGTTATCCACAAGGCAATCCTCACATTGGTCTGCAGCATGAATTAACACTACCTGCACGGCCAGAAAAACCTCAAGCTCAGAATTTAACTTCAAGTGGTTCCAGGTTGGTGGTATCTCCAGGAACCCAAAAGAAATTAATTAAAATCTTCCTCCTTAAGCAGGTCCTCAAAAAAGTCACACTGACAAAGCTTCAAGGAGCCTGCACTTTCCATCAAAAAGCACACCTACTGCATGAATAAGAGAGTCTCCGTGAGTGAGTGAGCAGATACCACATACAGCAAAGGAGCAAAGGCTCCACATTTCAGATATTATCAGATTCGGAACATACAATATCTAACATATTTGCATAAAAAAGAGAGAATTAAAATTATGAATAGAAAACAAGAAACTGTAAAGAAAAAGACCGAGCAGATTTGAAAAAGAATCGATCACAATTTCTAGGAATAAAAACATAAAGCTTGACATTTAAAATTCTAGGAATATGTTATATACCCTTTTAGACATAGCTGAAGAAAGAACTAGTGAACTGGAAGACAGAACTAAAGAAATTAGAATGCAGTAAAGCAAGAATAGAAAACTTAAGAAGTTGAGAAACAAGTGTCCCAGAAAGAGATGGCAGAAGAATGCAGGAGAGATACAGTAGAGAATATTTCAAATTCAATTTTAAAAAAAATCTTCTCATTCTGGATTTCTAGTGAATTCCAATCAGGATTTTTTTTTTTTTTTTTTAAATCTATATCTTGTAATTTCACTGTGAAACTGTAGAATATAAAACATAAAAAGGTCTTAAAAGGAGCTGGTAAGGAAACAGAGATTACTTACAAAGGAACAATAATTAGATCGACAGCTGACTTCTGAACAGCAACAATAAAAGCTAGAAGCCAGTGGAAGGCAATCTTCTGAGAAAATAACTGAAAACCTAGAACTGTACATGCAGGAAACTATTTTTCATGAGCAAGGATAAAATAAAGTCAGAAAAAACTGAGAAAGTTTACCAGCAACATACCCTGACAAAACTAACAAATACAGGATGATGTCAGGAAGAAGGATACTTCCAGAAGGAAAGTCTGAGATGCAAGAAGAAAAGCTGAACAAAGAACTCAATGAACACTGGGGAAGTCTTAACAGCCTAATTACTACATAAAACACAACAGAAATTTGTTTGCAATTTAGAGATCTCAATAAAAAGCACCCCCTTTCCACATGACTGGTGAACTGATTGTGAACAATGACAGAATCTTGCCTTTATTATGGATAAAACTAACATATTTAAATTTAGCTTCTATCTGTGGGCAACTACATGTCTTAATACTTATCCCCCAGAATCAAGTCAACTTACCCCCATCCTCCCCAACACCAAGCACATAAGAACCTGCCTTTGTAATAAAATGTATGCCATGGAAGAGAAGAACTGAATGTCTTCTTCCTGAAAGAAGCCCACTCCCCAGAGCCCCACCTCCAAAACAGGACAGGCAATAAGTGCCTCGTTCCTCTTCCAAACTCATCCATTAGTTTAAGTGAGGTCAGAGAAAGGCTAACAGTCTTACACTAGTGGCTATCCCTACAGAGAATAAATAGGATGAGTGAAGAATGAGGAGTGCATCCCTCCAGTAAGGACTGACTTCCGAGAGAGAGTGAGCTAAGAGGTCCAACAACAGCAGCGTATCAGAGGGGAAGGTACAAGGTAGAATGTCCTACAGGTCTTGCAGTATTTGGAAGGGCAGTTAAACACACTGGGCTGAAACACACAGAATTAAGTATGGTTGTCAAAACTTCAAGGGCAATTAATCAAACACGGTGAAATCTGTGCTGCGAGAGCCGGAACTCCACAGAACTGCCATGTTTTCCCAGGCCTTGCAACTGTTCCGCCTTTGACAGGGTGCAGAGTTACCACTTTTTCTATCACTCATTTTCGTGAAAGATGTTTGAGTTTTCCTTTTCTGACAGGTTTCAACCTTACACAGCTTTTGCAGGTTTTACTCTAACAGAAATAGAGTTTACAATTTTAAAACTAACAGAAGGAATACGGAATAAACAAAGTAAACTAAATTTTAATGGAATAAACAAACTAAATTTCAAAGAAGATAAGAAAAGCATATTTTTTAAAATTGTGATTTGGGTGAAGTTTCACAGAGCAAATTCACTTTCCATACAGCAGTTCACATACACTTTGTCTCATGACATTGCACAGTTTACCACAGTGCAACAGCTCCCTCCCCCATTTCCTCCCCATAGTTACCTCTTCCTTGTGTCCATCCCTCCATGTACTCCTGCCCCCTGAGCTGTCTCCCCGTACATAAGCAGCCCTCCTTTCTCCCATGATTGTTCTCTCCAATGAGTGTATCTACCTCAGGTAAACGTTCAGCTCATATGCCTGTCTTTTGTTTGGCTGGAAGCCACAGGTGTGGGCTCAATTCCAGACCTGAAGGGCAGCTAGGGGCCATAGTCTCAGTGGTTCCACCAGGCTCTATCAGACCAGCAAACCTGGCCCCACCCCTTTTTTTTCTCCAAATGATTTTGAGAAGAAAAACATTTTTTTAATTTTAAAGAAGGACAAATAGAAAATACAAAATAACTTACTATAATTAACTCTAAATATTCCAATTATAATGAAAAATATAAGTAGTCTAAACACTGCAACTAAAATACCAGAATTATCAGGTTGGGTGTAAAAAGGAAAACAAAAAATTAATGATGTGTTGTTACCAAGAAACTCACCTAAAACATTAGAATGGAGAAGAGTTTAAAGAAGAAGCTGGACCAAGATACACAGTAAGACCTGTGAAAGCCAGAGCCTGTGTAGACAGAAACCTGTCAGAGAAGGAAGACGCAAACACAGCACCAGGCAAGTATTTACCAAAAGTAAGCTGATGTATTAATGTCACAAAAAGAGATCTTTAGTTTTTTTAAAAATGCTACAGATAAAGATATTCATAGTTGCTACTTAATTTTGTTGCTGTTGTTATGTGCTGTCGAGTCGGACCTGACCCATAGCAACCCCTCCTTGGGTTTCCGAGGCAGTATCTCTATGGAAGTAGATTGCCCACCTTTCCTTCCAAGGAGTGGTTGGTGGATTTGAACCACTAGCCTTCTGATTAGCAGTCAAGTGCCTAATTTTAGAAGTTAAATTATCAGAAAGAAATATTCTAATCCTGTGTGTATCTATTAGCACAGCTTATAAACATGTAAAGCAAAAACTAAAAGAATTACAAGGAGAAATTCACAAATCAACCTCATGTCTGAAAGATTCCAATAAACCTTTTTCCATGATTGATAGAACAAGCAAAGGAAAAACCCAGTAGAGGTCATGGATTTGTGAAACAAAATCAACAAACATGAACTGATGGACATGTACGGAGCCTTGTAAACTGCAGAACAAGCTTTCATGTCTGCAGAATGAAACGGTTCTGCAGACACTGCAACAACACACTTAAAACATACTTACGTACACATGAGCACGGCTGGTTGATTCCTCCTCAGAAGGATAGTAATCTGCCGATGGAATCCACATATAACTCCCCACTTCTTCACATTTCAATGGTATGTTGTTACCATCCTCAGGTGCTGCCCAGCCAGTTCCAACTCACAGCGACCCTACGTACAAGAGTGAAAACATTGCAGTTGAATTTAATGCTCTATTTCTTCAAAATTATACTAAGATATTTTTTAAAACTCTCTTAAGATCTTTATAAAACATTACCACTGCTCCTTGGAAAGATGGGGCATCAAGGGATCGTGGAGCCAACTGAAGAGCCCCGGTGGCCGGGGCTGGAAAATCCGAACAACTCAGTCAATGACGCAGTTGTGGACTGTCAGAGTGCAGGGTAGTACACAGGGCTTCACACCAAGCGCAGTACACAAGAAGGGGAGGGAGACACAAAGCTGCCTTTCGGAAGCCTCCCAAATAACAGGGAGATACCCCCTTCTGGGAGGCACAGTATGATCTCCCACCCCCCAGGCCCTTGGGTCTGCGCTGCGTTCAGTGACTGGCTCCCAAAGAATGGAGCATCAAAAGGAAGGAAAGACGGACGACAGAGCAGGCTCCCTTAACCTCGTGATGGAGAGCAACTTCACAGTGGCAATATCAGGCAGCCCTAATATGCAGAAACGGCAGGAAACTTCACCTTCTCTGGTCCTCATCCCCCAAAACCATAACCTGCATCTGACCAGGAAGAAGACATCAGAGAAACCAAAACTGAGGCACAGCCTACAAAACACCCCACAGGTACTCTCAGAACTGCCAAGGTCACAAAAAGTAAGCCCAGAGGGAAGTAAGGAGACATGCTGACTAAGTGCAACATGGTGTCCTGGACTGCATGGGGGCCTGGTGGTGAGACGGTTAGCGCTCAGCTGCTACCTGGAAGGTTGGCAATATGAACCAACCCAGCTGCTCTGTGGAGAAAGACCTAGACGCCTGCTCCCATAAAGATGACAGCCTGGGAAACC
>NW_006921670.1:10932064-10936166 GCF_000298275.1 Orycteropus afer afer
GAGTAGCTAAAGCAAATGAAAGAAATGACAAGATAAAAGAGCTGACAGAAGATTTCAAAGAGCAGCTCAAGAAGACAAAGCCAATTACTATAATGAAATATGCAATGTCCTAGAGTTAGAAAACCAAAAGGGAAGAACACACTCAGCATTTCTCAAGCTGAAAAAACTGAAGAAAAAAATTAAGCCTCGATTTGCAATACTGAAAGACTTTATGGGCAAAATATTGAATGATGCAGGAAACAGCAAAAACTTAAGATGGAAGGAACACACAGAGTCACCGTACCAAAAAGAATTGGTCAATGTTCATCCATTTCAGGAGGTAGCATATGATCAAGAGCCAATGGTACTGAAGGAAGAAGTCCAAGCTTCACTGAAGGAACTGGCAAAAAACAAGGCTCCAGGAATTGACGGAATACCCACTGAGATGTTTCAACAAATAGATGCTGCACTGAAGGCATTCACTCGGTTATGCCAAGAGATTTGGAAGACAGCTACCTGGCCAACTAACTGGAAGAGATACATATTTGTACCCATTCCAAAGAAAGGTGATCCTACAGAATGTGGAAATTATCGAACAATATCATTAGTATCGTATGCAAGTCAACTCTGACTGAAGATAATTCAAAAATGGTTACAGCAGTATATTGACAGAGAACTTCCAGAGGTGCAAGCTGGATTCAGAAGAGGACGTGGAACGAGTGATAACACTGCTGATGTCAGATGGATCTTGGCTCAAAGCAAAGAATATCAGAAAGATGATTACTTGTGTTTTATTGACTATTGAAAAACATTTGATTGTGTGGATCATAAGAAATTATGGGTAACATTGAGAAGAATGGGAATTCCAGAACACTTAATTGTACTCATAAGGAACCTGTACATAGACCAAGAGGCTGTCGTTCAAACAGAACAAGGGGAAACTGCATGGTTTAAAATCAAGAAGGGAATGTATCAGGGTTGTATCCTTTCACCATAGTTATTTAATCTTTACACTGAGCAAATAATTCCAGAAGCTGGACTATATGAAGAAGAATGTGGCATCAGGATTAGAGGAAGACTCATTAACAACTTGCAATATGCTGACCCCACAACTTTGCTTGCTAAAAGTGAGGATGACTTGAAACAATTACTGATGAAGATTGAAGAATACAGTCTGCAGTATGGATTACACCTCAATATAAAGACAAAAATCCTCACAGCTGGACCAATAAGAAGCATCATGATAAATAGAGAAAAGATTGAAGTTGTCAAAGGCTTCATATTACTTGGTTCTCCAATCAACATCAATGGAAGCAGTAGTCAAGATATCAGACAACGTACAGTACTGGACAAATCAGCCGCAAAAGCCCTCTTTCAAGTGCTGAAGAGCAAAGATGTCTCCTTGAGGACTAAGGTGTGCCTGACACAAGCCGTGGTATTTTTAATCAGCTCCTATGCATGTTGAGAGCTGGACAATGAATAAGGAAGACCAAAGAAGAGTTTATGCTTTTGAGTTGGGGTGCTAGAGAATAATGCTAAGAGTACCATGGTCTGCTAAAAGGAGTAACAAATCTGTCCTGGAGGAAGTGCAGCCAGAATGCTCCTTGGAAACAAGAGTGGCCAGACTTCATCTCACCTACTTTGGTCATGTTGTCAGAAGGAACCATTCCCTGGAGAAGGATGTCATGTGTGGTAAAGTGGAGGGTCGACAAAAGAGGGGAAGGCCCTCAACAAGACGGACTGACACAATGGCTGCAACGATGGGCTCAGGTACAGCAGGGACCATGGAGCTGGCACAGGACCGGGCAGTGGTTTGTTCTGCTGTGGTCAGAGACGACATGGCAGCACCTACCAACAACAACAGCAAACGTGTATTAGACAGAGGATGAATTCTAAGCATCCAATTCCAGAAATGAGAAAAAGAACACAGAGTAAGCCCAAAGAAGGAAAAAAGAAGGCATAAGAACAGCAGAAGTTAGTGGGTAAAAAAAGGGGGGGCTTACAGTCTAGCAATAAAATCAAAAGATGAGTGTTTGAAAAGATCAATGAAATAGATAAATCTTTAGAAAGACTGAGCAAAAACAAAGAGAAAGCACAAAAGTATTAAGTAAAAAACGGACATCCCTAAGATTTTTTTTTTTAATAGTAAAAAAAAAAAAATCTGTTCCCGACTTTAAGCCAAGAATATCGACAACTTAGCTGTCATTTGTTAGAGATATATAACTATAAAAGCTGGCGGTAGCAATTATAAACCTGGGGAGCTGTAAGTAATTTCTCTAAAGAAAACTTAATTATTTAAATTTTAACCATGAAACAAAGCAAACAAAAAAACATCCCTAGATGGTTTCATAAACCAGTGCTACAAACAGTGAAAATCTCTTATGCTCACTCAGTCCATTCTTCTGAAAGGGTTCCAGTTCCAGATGAGGAAAAGGCAAAACGCATGCAGTTCATCTTAGAAGGTAGTTATAACTATAATACAAACCCAGACGTGGAGAGGAGAGGAAAGAAGGTATGAAGCCAACCTCCCTGTGATACTAACATTGCAAATAAAGTATTACAAGGCAAGTTAGCATAACACAATATAAACACACATGCAGACATACAGGAAACCTACACATGTACATTGCATGCATACATAAAAATACACACACGTTTATGTCAATAAATAAATATATAAATACATTTTGGTTGTCACTGGCCTTTGATTCCAATTCACGGAGACTTTGTGTTGAAGAGAACTAAATGTTGCTCAGCCCTGCTCCTTCTCCATGAGCACTGGTAGGTTTGAGTCCGCTGTTGTGGCTTTAGAAATATGCAAATGAAACACATCACAACTAAGTAGAGTTTAACCCACCACCACTGCCACAGCCACCATCACCACCTCTACCCCCAACACCACCGCCACCACCACCACCACCATCAGCCTCCCATGACCACCACCATAAGCATCACCATCACCACACCATCACCCCTATCACCATCACCCCATCACCCCATCACCACCACCACCACTATCAGCTTCCCATCACCACCATCATAAGCACCACCATCACTACCACCATCACCCCCATCACCATCACCACCACCATCACCATCACCCCTATCACCACCACCATCACCCCCATCACCTCCACCACCATCACCACCACAAGCATCACCACCACCATCACCATCACCATGACCCCCATCACCACCACCATAAGCATCACCATCATCACCACCACCATCACCACCCCTACCCCCATCACCACCACCACCACCATCCATCAGCCTCCCATCACCACACAAGCATCACCATCACCACCCCTATCACCACCCCCACCCCCATCACCACCCCATCACCATCAGCCTCCCATCACCACCATAAGCATCACCATCACCCCCCATCACCACCACCATCACCCCCCGTCACCATCCCACCACCATCACCCCCATCACTCTCACCACCACCATCACCATCACCACCTTGTGGTGGTGGAAACTATAACCACCTGGAAAAAGCAAAGATTTTTTTTAACCTTTGGAAAAAAACATCAACAAACTCAGGATATTAGCAGATCAAAAAAGAGAAGCATATCATCATTTCAACAGAACACAGAAAAGAAATTACGTAAAATTCAGCACACATCAGCACACATTCGTGATCATGAAACAGAGGGAAGAAAGGACGGAGCAAAGAAAAGGCAACTAACTCTAAGCAGAACCAGAGAAGGGAGCGTCCTTGGTCTGACAATGGGCATCTATCAAAAGCCGAGAGCCCCAGCACTCCTAACAGTGGTCTCTGGTCCAAGCTAGGCCTCTCCTCAGCACCGCATGATGGGCCCAAAAGGCGGGGCGCTGTTAGTCCACTGATAAGCTCCCCAGTGCCAGCTGTTAAGAGCCAGTGTCCATCTATTGATGAAATAACTATTTCAGTGGATGGGTGGCCAGGCTGTTTCAGTTCTTAGATATTTAAATATCCCCTCCACCCCACACTGTATCATCCAACCCCATCATGACCAATGCTGTTAGACAACACACACACACACACAATAAATACACACACACACCACACATACATACACACACACACACCACACATACATACACACACATACTCCATCCCCACCCCCACAAGGTA
>NW_006921670.1:10937176-10937742 GCF_000298275.1 Orycteropus afer afer
TTTTCATACACCCAACTGTTCTAAAAATAGCCCTGATCAGCCAATTTTGAGCCACTTAGAGCTTGCCTGCAAAACTGTGCCCAACATCTGCTCGCAGGGATAAGATAAAACCCCACGGTTAGGAAGACAGGCAGCTGCTATCCTTCCCAGTCCTCCAGTTCAGACTCCCCACCTGGCTGCAGAAGATTATGAGGAAGACACTGTAAGTCCCTGCCCCTCCTGGCGGCTCCTGCCCACTGCTGTCAAGATGATCCCATCACAGCGCCCCTAGAGGACAGAGTGGAACTGCACCATGGCGTCTCCAAGGCTGTCAGTCTTCACAGAAGCAAAGCCCAAACCACACCCACTGCCATGGAGTCCATTCTGACCCACAGCGCCCATAGAGGACAGAGTGGAGCTGCCCACAGGGTCTCCAAGGCTGTCAGTCTTCACAGAAGCAAAGCCCAAACCACACCCACTGCCATGGAGTCCATTCTGACCCACAGAGCCCCTAGAGGACAGAGTGGAACTGCCCACAGGGTCTCCAAGGCTGTCAATCTTCACAGAAGCAAAGCCCAAACCACACC
>NW_006921670.1:10939392-10940688 GCF_000298275.1 Orycteropus afer afer
CATTGCCTCTGGGAGCTCTGGTGGCACAGTGCCGAAGGCACCTGACTGCTAACCAGAAGGCTGGCGGTTCCAACCCACCAGCCACTCCTCGGAAGAAAGGCTGGGCAATCTACTTCTGTAGTGATACCACCTCGGAAAGCCAAGAAGGGGTCGCTGTGAGTCAGAATTGAATGGATGGCAATGGGTTTGGGGGTTTTTAAGTGGTTCTTTCCTTACAAAGGAAATGAAGGTTGATGATTTCCAGTAATGGAACTTGGACCAACACTACCACTGAAAACATCTAAAGAGCTGGATTAGACAAATAACCAAACATCCCATCACTTTTCAACTCATTACAAGCAAGTCACAAGATCAGGGCATTACACAGGGCCAACACCAGGAGGTGGGGATTCCAGGGGCCGTGTTGGAAGGCTGCCCGCCACAGGACCCCTGAAAAGCCTGTGATCAGAGAGGTAATGGAAGCTGAGGAGTCCGCAGTGGAGCACAAAGCCACTTACGCACCAAGACTGCTTTCCAATACCACAAGCGTGTCCCCACCCCCAGGCCCAGAACGACAGAGACCAGAACCAGGACCCTCCTAGTACCACTGTGGCTGCGTCCCAGACAGCGAGGTTGTGCTTCCAGGTCCAGTCACCTCAAGGCGTTTTCCACTCCCCTTGTGATTCCTCCTTTGACCCACTGGTTGTCTCAGAGTGTGTTGTATAATTTCCACATATTTGTGAAAATGCCAGTTTTCCTTCTGTTATTGATTTCTAGCTTCATTTCCTGATTTGGAAATATACTTTGTATCATTTCAGTCTTTTAAAACGTATTGCGAATTGAAGAAGAAGAACAAAGTAGGGGGTCTCACACTTCCGGATCTCAAAACCTACTATACGGACAGCCACAGTAGTCAAAACTGCCTGATATTGGTACAATGACAGACACATAGACCAATGGAATAGAATTGAGAACCCAGAAATAGATCCATAGACCCATGGTCAGCTGATCTTTGACAAAGGGCTGAAATTCATTAAACAGGGAAGAGAATGTCCTTAATAAATGGTGTTAGCAAAACTGGATATCCATTTGCAGAAAAATGAAACAAGAGCTGTACCTCACACCATACACAAAAGCTAACTCCAGATGGATCAAAGACTTAAATGTGAAACCTAAAACTATAGAGTTCCTCAAGGAAAACCTAGGAGCAAATTTAGGGGCCCTCATTTATGGAACCCAGGAAGCCAAAGAGAAGAGTGTTCAGCCAGGGGGCAGTTTAAGCATAGGCACTGAAACAAGGCGGGCTTGTGCTTACTC
>NW_006921671.1:0-9908 GCF_000298275.1 Orycteropus afer afer
CATATACCTATTATATCAATTGAATTAGAAAAATCTGATACTCCCTCAGAAACCCAAGGAGGGGTCACTATGAGTCAGAGATGACTCGACAGCACATAACAATAACAAGAACAACAGCAATACTTAGGAATTTATCTACCAAAATATGTGCAAGACCTTTGCGCACACACACACACACACACACACAATGCTTTTAGTAGAAATAAAAGGAGCTCTGGTGCCAAAGACTAGGCAATCTACTTCTGTAGAGATACTGCCTCAGAAATCCAAGGAGGGGTCACTATGAGTTGGGATCAACTCGACAGCAGTGAGGTTTTTTTTTTAGAATAGAAGTAAAAGAATGTTCAAAATGAGTAGAAGGAGACACCCTGTTCATGAACTGGAAGAGTAAGTTTGTTGTCGTTAAGTGCCGTGGAGTCATTTCTGACTCATAGCAACCCCATGCACAGCAGAATGAAAAACCAACAGATCCAAGGCCAGTTCCATGATCCTTGTTATACTTGAGCCTATTGTTGCAGCCACTGTGTCAATCCATCTCGTTGAAGGCCTTCCCACTTTTGTCGACCCTCCACCTTACCAAGCATGACATCTTTCTCCAGGGAATGGTCCCTTCTGACAACATGATCAAAGTAGGTGAGATGAAGTCTGCCCATTCTCGCTTCCAAGAAGCATTTCAGCCACACTTTCTTCAGGACAGATTTGTTAGTTCTTTTAGAAATCCATGGTACTTTCAGTATTCTCCGCCAGTACCACAACTCAAAAGCATCAATTCTTCTTCAGTCTTCCTTATTCGTTGTTCAGCTCTCACATGCATATGAGGTGATTGAAAATACCATGGCCTGTGTCAGGTGCACCTTAGTCTCAAGGATATCTCTTTGCTCCTCAGCACTTGAAAGAGGTCCTCTGCAGCCGACTTGCCCAGTTCTATAAATTGTCTAATGTCCTGATTTCTGCTTCCATTGGCATCAATTGTAGAACCAAGCAATGTGAATTCTTTGATGACCTCAATCTTTTCCCCATTTATTGTGATGCTGCTTATAGGTCAAGTTGTGAGGACTTTTGTTTTCTTTATATTGAGATATAATCCATATTGAAGACTGTAGTCTTAATCTTTATCAGTAAGTGCCTCAAGTCATCCTTACTTTCAGCAAGCAAAGTTGTGTCATCAGCATATCTCAGGTGTTTAATGATTCTTCCTCCAATCCTGATGCCCTGTTCTTCTTCATATAGTCTAGCTTCTTGGATTATCTACTCAGTATACAGATTGAATAAATATGGTGAAAGGAAACAACCCTGATGCACTCCCTTCTTGATTTTAAAACATTCAGCGTCACCTTGTTCTGTTCGAACAACAGTTTCCTGGTCTATGTACAGGTTCCTCATGAGTACAATCAAGTGCTCGGGAATTCACATTCTTCTCAATATTATCCAGAATTTGTTATGATCCACACAATCAAATGCCTTTGCATAGTCAATAAAGCACAAGTAAACATCTTTCTGGTATTCTTTGCCTTGAGCCAAGATCCATTTGACAGCAGTGATGATATTGCTTGGTCCATGTCCTCTTATGAATCCAGCTTGCACCTCTGGAAGTTCTCTGTCAATATACTGCTGCAACCATTTTTGAATTATCTTCAGTAAGATCTTACTTGTGTGCGATATTAATGATATGGTTAGATAATTTCCACATTCTGTGGCATCACCTTTCTTTGGAATGGTTACAAATATGAATCTCTTACAGTCAGTTGGTCACATAGCTGTTTCCAAATCTCTTGGCATAACCAAGTGAGTGCCTCCAGTAGGGCATCCATTTTTTGAAATATCTCAATAGGTATTCATCAATTCCTGGAGCCTTGTTATTCACCAATTCCTTCATGGCAACTTTGAGTTCCTCCTTCAGTACCATTGGCTCTATGTCATATGCCACATCCTGAAATGGATGAAGATCTACCAGTTCCTTTTGGTACAGTGACCCTGTGTATTCCTTCCATCTTGTTTTGATGTTTCCTGCATCATTCAATATTTTGCCATAGAATCTTCCAATATTGCAACTCAAGGCTTAAATTGTTTCCGCAGTTCTTTCAGCTTGAGAAATGCTGAGTGTGTTCTTCCCTTTTGGTTGTCTAACTCCAAGTCTTTGCACATTTCATTATAGTAATTGGCTTTGTCTGCTCGAGCTGCTGTTTGAAGTCTTCTGTTTAGCTCTTTTATCTTGTCATTTTATCCATTTACTTTAGATTCTCTCTGCTCAAGGGCAAATTTCAGAGTCTTTTCTGTCATCCATTTTGGTTTTCTCTTCTTTTCTCATCTTTTTAGTGACCTCTTGCTTTCTTCATGGATGATATTCTTGATATCATCTCACAATTCTTCTGGTTTTCAGTCATTGGTGTTCAATGCATCAAATCTATTCTTTAGATGGTCTCTAAATTCAGGGAGGATAAATTCAAGATCATATTTGGTCTCTTGTGGACTTGCTTTAATTGTCTTTAACTTCAAGTTGAACTTGCACGTGAGCAGTTGATGGTCAGTTCCACAATCAGCTCCTGGACTTGTTTTAGCTGAAGATATTGAGCTTTTCCATCACCTCTTGCCTGAGATGTTGTCAGTCTGATTCTTGTGTGTTCCATCTGGCAAAGTCCACATGTACAGCCACTATTTGTGTTGTTGAGAAAAGGTATTTGCAAAATAAGTTACTGATCTTGCAAAATTCTACCATGTGATTTCCAACATTATTTCTCTCACCAAAGCCACATTTTCCAACTATTAGTGATTCTTCTTTGTTTCCAACTTTTGCCTTCCAGTCACCAGTGATAATTAACACATCCTGATTGCATGTCCCATCAATTTCAGACTGCAGAAGTTGATAAAAATCTTCAATTTTATCATCTTTGCCTTTGCTGGTTGGTGCATAAATTTGAATAATAGTTGTATTAACTGGTCTTCCTTGTGTGATGATGATGTTATGTGCCATCGAGTCAGACCCAACTCATAGCGACCCCTCCTTGGGTTTCCGAGGCTGTATCAGTACGGAAGTAGGATTGTCCAACCTTCCTTCTGAGGAGTGGCTGGTGGGTTTGAACCACCAGCCTTCTGGTTAGCAGTCAAGTGCCTTAGGCACTATGCTACCAGAGCTCCTAGTAGATCATATAGTTGTCTTCAAAATGGCCAAAACCAGTCCATTTCAGCTCACTAATGCCTAGGATATCAATCTTTATGTGCTCCATTTCATTTTTGACAATTTCCAATTTTTCTTGATTCATACTTCATACATTCCATGTTCTGATAGATAATTAATGGTTGTTTGCAGCTGTTTCGCCTCAAATTGAGTTGTGGCATGTCAGCAAATGGAGGTCTTGAAAGCTTTACCTTATCCATATCTGTAAGGCTGATTTTACTCTGATAATGCAGATCTTTCCCAGTTATATTTTGAGAGCCTTCTAACCTATGTGACTCATCCTCCTCCTCTGTATTAGACAATGTTTCTGGGCTATTCATAAATTTGCACAGTAATGTATCAGGCAGTGTTTCTCTGCTATTCGTAAGGTTTTCCCTGACCAATTCTTTGAGAAGTGGATGACCTCTTCCTTCTTCTTAGTCTATCTCAGTCTGTAAGCTGTGCTGAAACCTGTGAACCACGTGCACTTCACTGGGTTTGAAATGCTGGTGGCAAAACCTCAAGACTCACAGCAACATGTCACCATATTAGGACAAACCGACACACAAGTTTGTCGCCCTCAACTGTTCGATACCTCTCCAACCTCCCCTTACCTGGATCCTTGCTGCTGCCTCCTCACTCTATCCTGGTCCCCCTGGTCCTTTTCCTTTCCTTTCCCCTGCTTTCTCTCCTTGCTGCTTGTGGGGCATGGGCTGGGTTCCCTCCCCTCACCTGGATACCTGCATCTGACTCCTCCTCAGAAGAATACATTTACCAAAAGTAAGTTTACCAAGATGTTAATTCTCCACATATTCATATATATATGTGTGTGTGTGAATAGTCATAAGATAGTAAATGTATATACAGTATATGTGTGTATATACATATATATACTGTCTTTTGACTATTCACACACACACATATATATTTATTTGTTGTTGTTGTTTTTATGTGCTGTGGAGTTGGACCTGACTCATAGCCACCCCTCCTTGGGTTTCCAAGGCAATATCACTACAGAAGTAGATTGCCCCATCTTCCTTCCAAGGAGTGGCTTGTGGGTTGTTAGGTGCCATCAAATCTTTTCTGACTCATGCCTATCCAGTGTACAACAGAAGAAAACATTGCCTGGTCTCATGATATCCTCATTATCATTGTTATGTTTTAATTAATTGTTGTAGCCACTGGGTCAATCCATTTCATTGAGGGTTTTCTTCTTTTCCGCTGACCCCCTACTTTACCAAGCATGATGTCCTTTTCCAGGAACTGGTCCCTCTTTATAACACATCCAAAGTATGTGAGACAAAGTCTTGCTTTCCTCACTTCTAAGGAATATTTTGGTTGTACATCTTCCAAGACAGATTTGTTTTGTTCCTTTGGAAGTCCATGATATATTCAATATTCTTCACCAACACCATAATGCAAAGGCTTCAATTCTCCCTTGGTCTTCCTTATTCATTGTGCAAGTTTCACATGCATATAAGGTGATAGAAAATACCATAGGTTGGTTAGTTTCACCTTAGTTCCCAAGGTGACACTTTAAAGAAGTCTGTGGCAGCAGATTTGCCCAATAAGATATACTGTTAGATTTCTTGACTGCAATTTAAGTGGATATTGATTGTTGATCCAAGTAAAATGAATCCTTGACATCTTCAATATTTTCTCCATTTATTATGATTTTGCTTATTGGTTCAATTGTGAAGATCTTTATTTTTCTTTATGTTGAGATGTAATCCATACTGAAGGATGTAATCTTTGATCTTCATCAGCACACACTTCCAGTCCTGTTCTCTTTCAGCAAGCAAGATTGTGTTATCTGAATATCACAAGTTGTCAATGAGTCTTACCTCAATCCAATCCTTGTTCTCCATATAGTCCAGTTTCTCAGATTATTTGATATATATCTATGTATTTTTATAATATACATATATACACATACGTGTGTGTATGTGTGTGTGTGTAAGGAGCTCTGGTAACATAGTGGATAAGGTATTTAGTTGCTAACCAAAAGATCAGCAGCTCAAACCCTCTAGCTGCTCCACAGAAGAAAAATGGGGCAACCTACTTGCATAAAGATTTACAGCCCTGGAAATATAATGAGGGTCATTGTGAGTCAGAACCAATTCTATGACACTGAGTTTGGTGAGGTTTATGTGTGTATGTATGTATCTGGAGATCCTAACCAAAATCTGTTTCCTTTTCTTTCCTTTATTTTCCTCATTTTACTGAAGTTGACAATCAAGAATGTGATTCTGTAATTGTTATGTAAATGCATGGGCCAAGACTAGCTAATGTAATCTTGAGAAGAAAAACAAAACAAAACTTAACATAAAGATTGCAACATTGTGATATTGACACTATTGTAGGAAAAAAAATGATCCAAACAACAGAAGAGAGAGTCCAGATAAAGACTTAAATTGGAATGGTTAGCTGATTTAAGATAAATGACAGTATAGATTGTGGAAAATTTTTCAATAAAAGGTGTTGGATCATTTGAAGAGCTATATGAGAAAAAGGAAATAGAGTCTCACTCTTACTTCATTATATACACAAAATGTAATGTTGGATAGATATCAGATCTAAATGGGAAAACAATATAATAAAGGTTTTAGGAAAAACAGAAGAGTACTTTTTTAATTTCAAGTAGACTAAACAGGACACAAAAAAAATAGTAATAATTTAAGGGAAATGTGACAAATCAATTGTACTCAAGTTAAAAAAAAAATGTATGTAACAAGATTCTTAAGGGAATATAAAAACATCATCTCTGATGTTTTTAATAACTGAAGCAGTTATTTCCAATACATACATTCAACAAAGAACTCACATCCAAAATGAATTCAGAACTACTTCAAATCATTACAAAAGCTCACACACATGTGCATGCACACACACAGCCTATAACGGTGAAACCCAATGAGGCCTATTAGTGCTAGAGAAGTCAGCATCTGAGGGAATAAAGCTGTGCTACAAAGGAGGTGAATGGTTACACAGAGATAAAAGAAAAACATAATGTAATAACACAGAGCACCTGGTCAGAGCTGATATATTGTTACATAAATGTTCATAGCAACCTAACACAAATTGTAATCATCTGTACATATTTCCTCATTTAAAAAAACCCAGATGGGAGATGGGGCCTTTGTGGTATCCTCTTTCATCCTCAACACTGTGAAAACTGTACTTGGACTCTTAGAGAAATTGAATTTGTTTGCAAAGAAAATAAGAGAAGCAGCTCTTAATAGAGACTTTCCAGTATCATCAAAATTCTGATGTTTATTCTTCATGTATGTTTTTTCTGTCAAATATACTATAATTAGTGAGATCTTTGGATATGTAATGTCCATGTGACACAAGCTATTGGAAAAAAAAAATAAGATAAGAATCCAAACAGACACATCAGAGAAGAGACTGAAAATAAATAAATAAATAAATGTACTCAATATCATCATTAGTAATCAGAGAAATTTAAGTTAACAGTGCAGTGTAGTTCCATGACATCCACAACAGAATTGCTAAAATTTAAGACTCTTGACAACAAATATTGCAAAGATGTGAAGTAAATGGAATTCTTACATCTTGCTTATGAGAGTGAAATGTGATACAACCACTTTGAAAAATCATATGACAGTATCTATGAAAGCTGAATATACACTTACCCTATATCACAACAATTCTACCTCTGAGTACATACCCAACAGAATGCATTCTTATATTCCCTAAAAAACAGTAGCAGTATGTTCACAGCAGCATTATTCATAATAGACAAACACTAGAACTAGGTGTGTTAGGTTTGTGGAAATCTTCAAACTTTACAGGTAAGTGGGCACATTTTGAGTATATATGCAAACCTTAATAAAAAGTAAATACCAAAAATAGTATTTATTGCATGGTTCTCTGTAATTTGCTTTATTTAATCTGAGACCAGAAGTGTGTGGTAGAAGAGTATGATTCACATTTATTTTCTTTAATTTTACTAAATAGAAGCAATGTAGAATTAAGACATTTAGAGTTTCATCTGGAATTTTTTTAATCTTCCATTGATTTAATAAAATCCAAATTCCATACATCTTTCATATAATGTAACAAGGGTCAATCTTGTAAAAATGCAAGAAAAAGTCAAAATTCTTAAGTCAAAAGCTATTTCAAAACTTGTAATATTTTACACTAATAAAGAAAGAAGTCATTTCAAGTGTAAAATGTCATCCAGATAGACTTGCAGGTAGAAATAAAAATTTTTGCTAATCTTTACTTCCCTTCTTTTTATGATAAATTCTTCCTCCAACTTTATTAAATGAGAAAAAAGAAGCAAGAATGATTTACTCAAGTTTAATTTGTTAGTGAAGGGTATAACCCAGTTATATTTATATGTATTATAAATACATATGAATGCATTTATACATTAAGTGTATTAAGTGGCTAGAGAAGACCTAATCATTCATAATTGCATGTTCTTGATATTACAGGTTGTTGTTGTTGTTGTTAAGTGCCGTCGAGTCGTTTCCGACTCCTAGCGACCCCATGCACAGCAGAACGAAACACTGCCCGATCCCGCACCAGCCCCACAATCCCTGCTATACTCGAGCCCATCATCGCAGCCACCGTATCAATCCATCTCGTTGAAGGCCTCCCCCTCTTTCGTCGACCCTCCACCCTACCAAGCATGACATCCTTCTCCAGGGAATGGTCCCTTCTTACAACATGACCAAAATAGGTGAGACGAAGTCTGGCCATTCTTGCTTCCAAGGAGCATTCTGGCTGCACTTCCTCCAGGACAGATCTGTTAGTTCTTTTAGCAGTCCATGGTACTTTCAGCATTCTTCGCCAGCACCACAACTCAAAAGCATCAACTCTTCTTCGGTCTTCCCTATTCATTGTCCAGCTCTCACATGCATACAAGGTGATTGGAAATATCATGGCTTGTGTCAGGCGCACCTTAGTCCTCAAGGAGATATCCTTGCTCCTCAGCACTTGAAACAGTTCCTTCGCAGTTGACTTTCCCAATGCTACACGTCGTCTAATGTCCTGACTGCTGCTTCCGTTGGCATCGATTGTAGAACCAAGCAATGTGAATTCCTTGACAACCTCAATCTTCTCTCCATTGATTGTGATGCTGCTCATTGGTCCAGTTGTGAGGATTTTTGTTTTCTTTATGTTGAGATGTAATCCATACTGCAGACTGTATTCTTCAACCTTCATCAGTAGGTGCCTTAAGTCATCCTCACTTTCAGCAAGCAAAGTTGTATCGTCTGCATATCTCAGGTTGTTAATGATTCTTCCTCCAATCCTGTAGCTATCCTTATTTTTCCATAGTCTGAGTATATCAAGATGAAGCACAATTAATTCTTGCTTATATTATGTATTATGTACTTCAAACTCAAGTTCTTTACTATTTTAAGAACACACAAAAAATCTAGGCTATATGGATTTTTCAAGGTCATACAAAACTTAGACTACTCATTTATTCTGCATAGATATTAAGATGGTACAAAATATCTAGAATGTAAGACAAATCAGAATGACCCCTACAGTTAATATGACTGTAGGGTCATTAACAATCAGGAAATAGAAAGAAAACATATACCTTAAAGGGCTACATCTTCCTTCTCATCCTTTAAGAGTAGAGGTTGCAAATGACACATTGTATGAGCATACCTGCATCCAGCAGTTTCATGGGAGAAACGGTCATTTTCTCCAGTAAAAATTTGTCAAGAAAATTCTAGAGGAGGCTAGCAGTTCAAACCCACCAGCCACTTCTCAGAAGGAAGATGGGGTGATCTACTTCCATAGTGATACTGCCTCAGAAACCCAAGGAGGGGTCGCTATGAGTGGGGTCCGACTCAATGGCACATAACAACAACAACAACTAGAATTAACTGGAGAGCATTCAACAACAATAACAATATGCAAAGTTGTATGTCCATTAGGTACAGTACTTTAGATACATAAGCAAAAACCAACCTAGATTAAAATAGAAGATCCTGCATGTGAATGCCCTAGCACATTACCTGAAATATTCATCTCATTTTACTGAAAGATCACAATCTCAGTGTATTTATTAAAAAGAAAATGTTTAAAAAAATTGTTATTGAGAAGTGACAATGAGAGCAATATTTTTTTTTTACATTGATAAATTTGGTGATGATGGGTTTAATGAGGTAAACACAAGTTTATGGAGATTTTACTTTTGAAAATATTTCCAAGGTTTTCTTTGCCTACGAAACACAATTAGTTAAGAATTTGAGCCAATGCACTCTCCTTGTGTATACAACGTATGTTGTAATATGCTCTCGGCTATCTTTGCTGAATAAATTTATGAAATTGTTGCAGTATATTTCCTTTGCCAAAAGAGAAAATAAATAATGCTTCCATAGCGTTATTTTTAGAACATCGTTTTAAAGTTAGTCCCATTTCTAATGGAAAATCTTTTGCAATGCAACAGCAGCAGTATTGAGATAAGACTAAAAATATCAAGTGGAAAATATAAAGATGAATTTGTAAAGCATTTAAAAACAAGAAAAATGTCTTTTTGGAAGTAGTTTTATAAATGTTTACTCTGTGGGGATATGACCAGATGGTGTGAGGATAAAGGGATATAATTAAAGAATGTCATAAATGATTATATGGTATAGAGTTTAGATGTTATTTGCATAAATTAAGAATATAAAACTTTCTACATCAAGCTAGACCTATAGTTTATAAGTCAAAACTAGATTATCATTGTAGATACACTAAAAAGGGTAAAAAAAAATATTTT
>NW_006921671.1:41676-60696 GCF_000298275.1 Orycteropus afer afer
AGGTTAATTCTTAGGTCCTACCACCAGTCGGGTATCTCTGAGCCGCCTGTACTGTCAGGGTCACTCAGTTTGCTGTCAGACCGCAGCTCCATAGGTCTCCTTTTTTTGGTATTTTCATGCAAATTCTTCTGCTAGTTGGGGTTTAGTCCAATTTTGCATCCTTTCCTTCATGCTCAGAGGTCCAAGATTATCTTCTATGTCTGTGTTAATTGGTTTCCCTTTTCTTTGTTGAAGAGGGTCTGTGCAATCCTTCTGCCTAGTGCACCATCTTGCCGGAACCCTGCTGTTTTCTTTTTGATGATGGAATAACTGTGTGGAATGTGTATATGGTTTCTGTTTGTTGTAAAGAGGGTTTAGAATTCAAACTGGGAAGTATTATGGAGGCTGAATGTAGTTTCTTCTATTGGATGAGTGAGGTTATTGGCGGAGAAGGTGAGAGCAGAAGAGAGGAAGAAGGAAAGCTCCCTGTTGCTAGGGGCAGTTTCTAGGGCTTTGAGTGAACTGAATGATGACATTGTACTGTTGTTCACAGGCCTGCAGCTCAAGTTCAGCAAAGACTCCAGTTGTTATGGGGTCACCCTTTTCTGCAAGGCTCAGACACACACAGAAACCCTGCTCCTGAGGCCCCTCAGTGCCAAAAATCTGACCCAAGACAACTGCCTGGGATGCATTCCACCGTGGGAGGTTCTCTCTGGGCCTGCCTGCCCACGGCACCAGCCCAGATCATGATCCACCACAGGAGTTCCTCTCTGGGTCTGCCCATCCATTGTGCCAAAGATCCTCTTGGTTTCAGCTGCTCTGGAGTCAGACCAGTGCCTGCTGGCACTCTGTGGGCCCAATATTACTGACAAAGTCAACTGCAGGCCCTCAGTGCCACTAAGCTTACCCAAGCCTGATCAGTGATCCACTGTGGGGACACCTCTCTGGGTCCACCCTCTTGCAGCACCAGTGGACTCTCTTCTTGGGTTTCAGCAGCACTGAACTTGTCTGTTTCCACCTAGCCAACCCAAGTTACTGATAAAATCAGGTGCTGAGGTAGGTCCTTGGAGTGATCACTGGTATGTTGGTGTGGTCACTGGTATGCTGGTGTGGTGTATCTTCTTCCTTAACCCAGGGAGGTCTCAGATAGCCTTTCTTGCCTGCCTGATAGCACTCTGCAGGGTAGATCTTCTGATCTTGTTTTATTTTTTTCCCCTGTCCCTTTCTCCTTTCTAACTCTACTCCCCTGAGTTTGATGCACTCTGACTCAGCTGTTCAGAGCACCAGCATCCCTAATTCGAACTACTGTACCTAGTTTTTCAAGCACTAAGACGCTAGAAGGAATTAGCATGGTGATTACTGATGAGACTCCATTTTTACCCCTGAAACATTCATTACACTTTTATAGATGATATTTGTTCCTAAATGCACTAATTTCAGTTTGAGGAGTGGAAATATTTAAAGCTTCTAAGAATACGTTGAAGTTAATGGGGAAAAAAAAACTATCAGGAGTAAAAATGTTTCTTGTGGATAATATAAAGGGTTTCTTGAGAGTATAAAAAATGAAAGTGCCATTTAGTAGCAGTGGCACTGAAATAGCCTGATCCTTGGAGAAGGGAACATTATAGATAGATGATACAACCAGGATTTTCCCATAAGGAACAGCTAGGATTTCTGTCTATTTTCTTTTCCAAAATAGAGAAAATTCAATAAGATGTTTTTGTTAATCTCAGATATGTGACTGGTATTATATCATCTTGATGAGAATTGAGAAAACAAGCACCTTACTTTTAACAAATTATTTTGCATTAGAAATGAAATTAATGTACAGCAAGTCTACTGACACCATTTTTCCAACAGCATATGCTCACTTTGTGTCTCTGTGTCACATTTTGGAAATTCTAACAATAGTTTTAAAACTTTTTAATAATTCTACTGCATACTTTATATGCTACAGTATTGTGTAAGCATAACTTTTGTATGTACTTGAAAGACAAAAATTAATAATTTATTGCAATGATCTGAACTGAACATGCGATATCTCCAAAATATGCCTATATTCCTCTTATTACTTGATGTTTAATACAAAATAAAATGTATTCAACTGATAAATATTTTTTATTTTAAAAGACAAAAATTTGAGACATTTATTCCACAAGAAAGAAAAAGAAATACGATTGTTACAGAATCTAACATACTTTTGAAATGTTGAGGAAAACAAAGAGTTCCATTATTTTTAGAGTGATTTGGAAGGCTTTCAATATCCAGCTCTAAGTAATCTCCTAAGCTTTATCTCCAACATTACTAAAAGGTGTCACTTCCCTTTCATAGCCAATTGTGTGCAACATGTTATTGCCTAGACCTTCTAATACCTCCAAAGATTGACAAGGAGCATCATATTGGTGTGTAATCCTCTATCCAAGTTCATAAATCTTGCATGTCATGATTCTGTAGTTTTTAGGTGCCATTGAGTGGTCCTTTTTGACATGACCAAAGTAGGTGACACAAAGTTTGTCCATTCTCATTTCCAAGGAGCATTCCAGCTGCACTTTTTCCAGGACAGACCTGTTGGTTCTTCTGGCAGTCCATGGTACTTTCAGTATTCTTCATCAACACCACAACACAAAAGCATCAACTTTTCTTTGTTCTTCCTTATTCATTGTCCAGCTTTCACATGCATGTGAGGTGATTGAAAATACCATTAGGCACACCTTAGTCTTCAAAGAGATATCTTTGCTCTTCAACACTTTAAAGAGGTCTTTTGCAACAGATTTGCCTAGTGCAAATGTCTTGACTGCTACTTGCATTGGCATTGATTGTGGAACTAGGAAATATGAAATCTTTGACAACTTCTATCTTTTCTCCATTAATCATGATGCTGCTTATTGATCCAGTTATGAGGATTTTCATTTTCTTTACGTTGCAGTGTAATTCACACTGCAGACTGCAGTCTTTAATCTTCATCAGTAAATGCTTCACGTCCTCTTCACTTTCAGCAAGCAAAGTTGTGTTGTCTGTATATCACAGGCTGCTAATGACTCTTCCTCCAATCCTGATGCCATGCTCTTCTTCTTGGATTATCTGCTCAGCATACAGATTGAATAAGTATGATGAAAGATACAACCATGACATATTCTCTTCCTGATTTTAAACCATGCAGTATACCCTTGTTCTGTTTAAATGGTAGCCTCCCTATCATTATACAATGAAAGGTTCTTAATTAATGAGCACAATTAAGCATTCTGGAATTCCCATTCTTCTGAATGTTATCCATAATTTGTTATGATCCACACAGTTGAATGCTTTTGCATAGTTTATAAAATACAAGTAAACATCTCTAGTATTCTTTGTTTCCAGCCAAGATCCATCTGACATCAGCAATGACATCTCTCATTCTACATCCTCTTCTGCATCCAGCCTGCATTTTTGGAAGTTTTCTGCCATTAAACTGCTGCAACTGTTTTTGAGTTATTATCAGCAAGATTTTACTTGCTTGTGATATTAATGATGTTATTCAATAATTTCCACATTCTGTGGTATCATCTTTTGTTGGAATGGGTACAAACATGTATCTCTTCCAGTCAGTTGGTCAGGTAGCTGACTTCCATATTTCTTGGCATAGACAAGTAAGTGTCTCCAATTTACTTGTAGCTCTATTTTTGAAATATCTCAATGGATATTCCATCAATTCCTCAAGCCTTGTTTTTCTCCAATTCCTTTAGTGCAGCTTTGACTTCTTCCATCAATACCACTGATTGATTCTTGATCACATGCCACCACCTGAAATGAATGAACATCAACCAGTTCTTATTGGTACAGTGACTCTTGTATTCTTCCCATCTTTTTTTTTTTTTTTTTTTTATGTTTCCTGCATCATTCATTATTTTGTCCATAGACTCTTTCAATATTGCACCTTGAGTCTTGATTTTTTTCTTCAGTTCTTTCATCTTGAGAAATGCTGATTCTGTTCTTTCCTTTTGGTTTTCTGACTCCAGGTCTCTGCACATTGCATTATAATTGACTTTGTCTTCTCCATCTGCTCTTTGAAATCTTTTGTTTGGTTCTTTCATTTTGTCATTTCTTCCATTTGCTTTAGCTACTCTCTTTTCAAGAGCAAGCTTCAGAGTCTCTTCTGACATGCATTTTGGTCTTTTCTTCCTTTCCTGTATTTTTAATGACCTCTTGCTTTCTTCATGGATGATGTTCTTGATGCCATCACACATTTCCTTTTGTTTCGGTTATTGGTGTTCAATGCATTAAATCTATTCTTTAGATGGTCTCTAAATTCAGGAGGGATATAATCAAGGTCATATTTTGGCTGCCATGGGCTTGTTTTAATTGTCTTCAACTTCAGCTTGAACTTGAATATGAGCAATTGATGGTCTGTTCCACAATCGGCTCCTGGCCTTGTTTTCACTGAAGTTATTGAGCTTCTTCCTAAGCTCTTTCCACAGATGTAATCAATCTGATTCCTGTGTATTCTTTCTGGCTAAATCCACATGTATTGCAATCACTTAAGTTGTTCAAAAAAGGTATTTGCAATGAATAAGTCATTGATTTTGTGAAATTCTATCATGTGATCTCTAGCATCATTTCTATCATTAAGGCCATATTTTCCAGCTACCAGTGACCCTTCTTTGTTTTCAACTTTTGCATTTCAATCACCAGTAATAATTAATACATCTTGATTACATTTTTGATCACAGCAGAAGATGATAAAAACTTCAATTTCCTCATCTTTGGCTTTGGTGGTGGGTGCTTAAATAATTTAAATTATAGTAGTATTACCTGGTATTCCTTGTAGCATATGGATATTATTCTATCACTGACAGCATTTAACTTCGGAATAGACCTTGAAACATTCTTTGTGACAATGACTGCCACACCATCCTTCTTCAATTTGTCATTCCCGACATAGTAGATCATATGTTTATCTGAATCAAAATGGCCAAAACTAGTCCACTTTACCTCACTAATGCCTAGGATAGATGCTCTGGTGGCTTAGTGCTTAAGGCAGATGACTGGGTAACCAGAAGGCTGTGGTTCAAACCCACCAGCCACTCCTTGGAAGGAAGACTGGGCAATCTACTTCTGTAAAGATACCACCTTGAAAATCCAAGGAGGGGTCACAAAGAGTCCAATTCAACTTGACAGCAGTGATTTCGTTTTGTTTTGTTTAATACCTAGGATATCGATCTTTATGTGTTCCATTTCATTTTTGACAACTTCCAATTTCTCTAGGTTCATACTTTGTACATTCTATGCTTCAATTATTAATGGATGTTTGCAGCTGTTTCTTCCCATTTTGAGTCATGATACATCAGTAAATGGACATCTTAAAAGCTATATTTCATCCACATCATTAACGTTGACTCTACTCTGTGGAGCAGCTCTTTCCCAGTCTATTTTGAGTGCCTTCCAATCTGAAGGGCTCACCTTCCAGCACTATATTGGGCAATGTTTCAGGGCTGTTCATAAAGTTTTCCAGTAATATATCAGAGAGTATTTCACTGCTACTCACAAGGTTTTCGCTATTTTTATTTATTTATTTATTTTTTTTTTGAGAAGGGGATGGCCTCTTCTTTCTTTCTAATCCATCTTAGTTTGGAAGCTGTGCTGAAACCAGTCCACCAAGGGTGACCCAACTGGTATTTGAAATGCTAATGGCATAGCCTCCAGCCTCACAGCAACACATAAGCCACCACAGTACAACAAACTGACAGATGAATAGTGGAGACTTAAAATAAGACTAGAATATTTTACAGGTACTAGAGAGAAATAATATCAAATAGAATTAGTATCTTTAATTTATTATCTTCTACCATGGAAAGTAGTAGACATTTATTTATCTGGAATTTTATTTGAATATGTTTTGTCATAATTTGATTAGCTCTTATGAAACAAAGAAGCATGATTCCCATAATTAAATATAACTGAACTTCTATTATTTGGTGTTCATTGGTTCATAACATAATTTATTGGAAAAATAAAGACATATTTTTGAGTATGGTGGATAAATTAATGCTTAACTCATAATCTAATTGGGGAAGATTAAGTCAAAAACACCATCAAGGCCCCAATGTAAACTAATTGAGAATAGATAAATCTATATATTTTTGAAATAATATTCTATAAAAGGAAGACTTTAAAAAAAAATTAAAATACTCCCATTTGCTCCCAAATCAATGTATTTATATTTTTAAACAAATACAAATATATTTTGTATAAGTAATGAAATGTGATATTTACATAAGCAAATATTTCATGTTATTTTTGAAAAGCTTCAAATTCCGAAATTCTTGTAAAAGATATGGTTAAAACAAATCACTGAATAATTAAAGGGAGCTCTGGTAGCATAGTGGCTAAGGCACTTGACTGATAACCAGAAGGCTGGCCGTTCAAACCCACCAGCCACTCCTCCGAAGGAAGATGGAGCAATCTACTTCCGTAGTGATACTGCCTCGGAAACGCACGGAGGGGTCACTATGAGTCCGGTCCGATTCGATGGCACACCACAACAACAACAACAACAAATAATTAAATGAAATCAACCCCAAATCATTATCCCATTGTTGAAATCAAAGATGTACTGCATTGAAAATGAAGAATTTCATTTGTTCAATTTTATAAAAGCCAATTGGGTGATATGACATAGCTGGCCCTAATCTGATACTTGAAATCTGAATAAAAGAAAGAAAGAGAGAGAGACAGAGAGAGGAGAATGAAAGAAAACTAGCTCCATTTTGGTGTAAGCATTCAGAGCATAGGCATGATACGCTATAGGAAAAATCCTTGACCAAAGATCAAAGACAAAATACTTAAAAAAAAAAAAAAAAAAAGCACAAGGGAAATTTGCATTTCCAAAAAGTCATATCACTGCATACTGCATTTGAGACTAGCCCCCCAGACATGATGCAAAGAGAGAAGATGAAAGCAATAACAAAAGTCTTAGTGATGGAAAAGTTACACACCACTGGGACTTTCCTTTTCAGCTATGCACACATCATAAAAAGAAACCTTGTCTGTAACAGATTCACATATCTTGTCTGTAACAGATTCACATAGAGACTAGGAATGCTGAAAAAGTTTGAACTTCTACTCTCTCAAAGTGTTGCTATAGCAGGAAGAAGGGATGAGAATCACATACTCATAGAGGCAAATACATCACCCCCGGAAATGTGTGTAGGAACCGCCACTATTTTATACTTTCATCGTTAATTATCTGACTCCTCATCAGTACAAAAAGGCTTGGCTTTAGAAAATGATTCAGCTATTCTACACTTGCCTCAGACTTGGATTATATTTAAATGTTTCAGTAAAACCAGAGCACTTAAAAACAGAATTAGAATCAAAAGAGAGAGAAGGAACAAGGAACAGCTAAAAAAGAGGAAACATAGCAAATTTTTATTTTACAGTTCATAGCTTGTTTGTATAAAAACAAAAACAACTAACAAACAGAATTACACTTAAAAGCTAACTGATTTTTTTTAATGAAGTTTTGAAATGCCCTTGTGACATTTTAAGGGAATTTATTAATTAATTTTCTGATCTAAGCACTGGATATGCTAAGCTTACCTCCATACCACCAGACTCACTCACCTCAAAAACTCTTTTTTTCCACAGAACCTCTCACAGACCCATATCTAATTTCATTCTTTCTTTAGCTATTTCCCTAAATCCCACTAGACTACAAACTCCTTGAAAGCGAGAGTTATGACTCTGTATCTAACAGTGACATTATAACTCATTAAAGGCAAATTGTATTTTTTGTAGTAGATTACTTGATGTATCTTTGTATACATGATACATTGATATAGTCATAAGGATATTAGATATTTCAAAAATACTTTGTATTTTCAAGTTTTATTGTTTCCTTGAGGATTTATTCTGAACTAGATACCCTCTCTATCATATTTTTCTTCCATCATTATCTTTAATATGAAAATGCTATTCACTTTTAAATTTAAGCTCAGTAATGCTGCTTTTGCTATGTGCCATTGAGTTGGTTCTGACTCACAGTGACCTGGGGTACAACAAAACAAAATACTGCCAGGTCCTGCACCATCCTCACAATTGTTGCTATGCTTGAGCCCATAGCAAGTTGGAGCCACTGTGTCCATCTATCTCCTTGAAGGTCTTCTCTTTTTCACTCATCCTCTACTTGGCCAAGCATGATGTTCTTCTCTAGAAACTGGTCTCTGCTCATAACATGTCCACAATACTTAAAACAGAAATGAAATCTTGTCATCCTCCACTCTAAGGGGGAGCTCTGGTAGCATAGTGCCTAAGGCACTTGACTGCTAACCAGAAGGGTGGTGATTCAAACCCACCAGCCACTCCTCAGAAGGAAGGTTAGGCAATCTACTTCCATAGTGATATTGCCTCAGAAACCCAAGGAAGGGATTGCTATGAGTCAGGGCTGACTTGACGGCACACAACAACAACAACAACAACTCTAAGGAGTATTCTTGTTATACTTCCAAGACAAATTTGTTTGTTCTTATGGCAGCCCATGGTATATTCAAAATTCTTTGCCAACACCATAGTTCAAATGCATCAATCCTTCTTCAGTCTTCCTTCCTTATTTATTTATTCTTTCTTTATTATTATTGATTCCTCAATTTTTTAGTAATCGTAAGAATTCTTAAGATCTTCTACATACCAGCCATTTAGTCTAATAATACATAACTCTCAAGGTTAACATATTATTAAGAATGGAGTTTAGTCATTATGAATATAATGATGCCTTTCCATAAATTATGTCTTTTTATTTGGGCTAAGAGGCCTTTTTTGGGAATATCCACAGGGAAAAATATTGATATGAATATATGTAATTTCAAAGGGATTCCAGGAATTTATCTTAAACAGAATGACCAGAATTTAAGGATAATAATTTTGACCCCAAAATCGTGGATAAAATAATTTTACTCTTACAGAATTAAAATATTGGTACTTGAAGTAAGTATACCATGGCTATTTTTCACATGAAGAACTACAATACTAAGAATTGTATTGAAAATAAAACTGTCCCTTGTTAACTACTTAAATCTGTCTTTAAAAAAAAAAAAAAACATAAATAGGAGCTTCCTTGTTTGTCTGGTTTTACTTCATTATATATATTTGTGGTGAATTAACTTTGGTGCCTTTCTAACAACTGTTTTGTAAAGGATGTAATGGAAGAGTCCCAGTTTCTTGATCCAAAAGTTTTGCAATATTTTAAGTGGAGCATTTTGATGCATTAATTCTCTGAAAATACTGTAGCCAAGATTACCTATAAGTAGTATATTTGTTACTAAAGACAGAAGATGAAATATGTTTTTTTATCACATTTTAGATTTTGAATCATATTGCCCGGTGTCTACATTTACTCTGCAGATTGCATATATTTTGGTTTATTAACAAAAATCTGCTCTGGATTTTCTTTTTCATTTCTTTCACCCACTCTATAATCTCTTAAATTTCCTTGTTCATTGCTATGGAGTGGTAGTACTTCTCTCTTTACACATCTATTATGGTTTGTTTCACCTGGACTAGAGGATTTTCAGATTGTTTATATGCTTATGATGTCATCAGGCATTTATATCAGAATAGGAATTGGCCACCAATGTCAACATCTAAGTTTATGTGATATACCTCTTTTAAATATATTGTAACATTTTTAAAATGCATTACAGTATACATATGATAAATGGGATATTTTAAATATTCATGGAAATGCATTGTTCGATATACAGCACCATTTTCCTATTAATTGAAAATAATAAATGTATATGTCTATTTTAGGCCATATATAAGAGTGAATTTAATATGGATTGCACATTTAAAAAATACAAATTATGAGTGAGTCATATAAAAAAGATTAAGGTAAGATCAAACTTTTAAATTTGAAAGTAGAAGAAGTAAGTCTGTTTAGATTTTCAGGCCTCATTAGCAACACTATTACCTTTAGATTAACTGGTTTAAATGAATCATTTTAAAGCTCAGGCACAAATAGCAAGGCATTGCTTTCAGTAAGGAAATACAAATGTGATATTAAAAATATTAAGGGAGTTTTGGGGTGGTACAAACGATTAACGAGCTCAGCTAATGACCAAAAGGGAGTTTAAATCCACTCAGAGGTGCCTCAGAAGACAGACCTGCAGATCTACTTCTCAAAAAGCAGACACTGAAAGCCCTGCGAGGCACAGACATAAGGTCACCATGAGTTGGAATTGACCCAACAAAAACTTTTGTTTTTCTAATATATGTGTTTAATGCTACAAACTCCCCACGAAGAATTGCTTTGGCTGTATTTCACAAATTTTGATACTTTATATTTTTATTTTCATTTACCTCAAAGTATTTTTTAATTTCTCCTGAGACTACTTCTTTGACCCATGTGGTTTTTAAAAGAATGTTGTTTAATCTCCAAATATTTTGGAATATTCCAGCCATCTTTCTATTACCGATTTTAGTTCAAAGCCATTTTGGCCCAAAAGCATACTTTTTTTTAAAATGATTTCTATTCTTTTAAATTTGTTTAGGTGTTTTATGGCTCTTTACATATATTCAGCTATTGTTAGATGAAGTATTCTAGGAGGCACAGTGTTTAAGCAGTTGGCTGCTAACCAAAAGTCAGTGGTTTGAACCCACCAGATGCTCCAAGTAGGAAAGATGTGGCATTCTGCTTCTGTAAAAAATTACAGCATTGGAAACCTTTTGGGGTAGTTCTACTCTGTTCTATAGGGTAGCTATGAGCCTGAATCAAGTTAACAGCACTGGGTCTATTTTTTTTTTTTTTTGTAAAATCTGTGAATTACTGATAAGGGGGTATTGAAGTACCTAATAAAAATAGTAGAGTTCAGTCTTTCTTTTCCCTTTTTGAAGCTAGTGAGGCTAGAGTTGAATATTTCTCTTCTGCCATAGTTACCTAGGCTATAGTAAGACCCAAGTCATTTAAAACCAGAACCAAACCTGTTGAGTCTATTCCTCCCATGTAATCAAAACTCTTTATCTCAGTAGCTCTCTGGGAAATATACTATGTCTTTCTAATAAACAAGATGTGGAGGTGCACTCCACAAGCACCCAATATGCAACTGAATCTAGCATGAGTGTTTACTCGGAAAGGATGGATTATATTAACACATTAGTTCTCTGATCCACGTTTAGAACTGTCTTGTATGGCCATGTCTGCTGACCCAGCAACTCTGACCAGAAGGGCCAGCAATGCTATTTGCCATGACACAAACACAAGGGTGTGTTCTAGAGCAAATCCTGGGAAACAACCAGTGGGAACTTGAGTCGAAGAGGAACATGAATAAGTCCACCATTGCAATTTTGTATGTATCTCGGAACACAGAACAGTTGAAAATTCCAAATAGAAATAAAATGCATATTTTATAAATTTTGTATAATATAATGGCTATATTTTCATATTTTCATATTTTCATTTGCTGGTACTAGATTGAAATAGTGAAATGTTAGTGTATGTGTGCCTGTATGTTTGGTGGGGCACATGTATTGTGAAAATTCTTTCAATATATTCTTAATGTTGTGGAAGTTGTAGTTCCAAAACAATGGAATATAAGGCAATAAATATTGTATCACTTATCATGGGATTATATTTATAATTTAAAATTCATTATTAAAAGAACTGTTCATAGCTGATATATAGACACAACTGAAATTTGTGTTGATTTTGTACCCTGCAATTTTGCTAAATTCATTTATTAGCTATAGTAGTTTTCATATAGTATCTTTCGTATTTTCTTTATAAACAAAAACCAAATTAAACTCACTGCCGTTGAGTAAGTTCCAACTCATAGTGACCCCTCCTTGGGTTTCTGAGGCAATATCTCTACAGAAGTAGATTTATAGAAGTAGATTTCAGGTAATATGTACTGGTATTATGATACAACTTTGAACATAATTATCTATGCCATTCAATATATGTGTGATTCCTTAAGTATTCCAATGGCTTCCTCCAGTGTCCTAGGTAACTCAGCTACTCCCCTAGAAGGGTCTCATCCCCTGTCCTAGGTAACTCAGCTACTCCCCTAGAAGGGTCTCATCCCCAGGATTTAATAATTTAAGAGTTAGCAGCAGCCACAGCAGAGAGATGCAGGATTGAGGAAATGAATGGGAGTTCTTCCCTTGAGATAGAGAGCTATGATAAAAAATCTTTTAGTAATGACCCCATGGTAGTTAAGTTTATGTGTCAAATTGGCTGGGCAGCCATGTTTTGAGTGGCTGGGCAGCTGGGTGTAGTTATTCCCCATTATGAGACTGGTAATCAACTCCATGGTAGAATCTACTGTAAGCAGCTGAGTAGCTACCTTAGGGATGTGGTCTGCTTCAAATATATAAGAAGAAGCTTTGAGAAAGTTCTCTTATTTTTTGGCACATCTGGATCCTGCATTTGTCTGAGTCTTCAACTCAGTGGCCTGACGTGTTGTCTTCTGATCTTGGGACTGTTTCTGGACTCGAACTAGCGGTCTGATGTGTTACATAATAATCTTGGGACTGTGCCATTTTACTTGTTAACCTTAGGTTTGTCAGCCTCAGCACTCAGCAGTTGTCTGAGTTAAGAGAACCCTCCAGCTTCATTGCCAGGAGCAAAAGGCAAAGCTGAAGCATGAGGTCAATGGGCCTTCACTCAGCCCCTAGAGCTAGCACTTTGCACTCAGACTTCTAGCCTCCTAAACTGTAAGAAAAGAAATCCCTGTTTGTTGACGCCATCTGTTAGTGATATTTTCTGTTAGTGTGATACTGAAGAACCCAAACACACCCTTTGAAGACTGGGGTAGCCATACCAGATGGTAAATGTTTGCATGAATTTAAAAGGAAAAAAAAGAAGATGTGCAAAAACTAATTCAAGAAACAGTTTTAAAGTAACAGATATTATTTTCAAAAGGTGAAAATATGTCATTTTCCCTGGTTAATGCAGTTGAGCCTCTAATGATAGGCCTAGAAAAGTGAGCTAAAATAAGAGAAAGCCCAGGAAGACCCCAATGACCTAATTTCCAGCCTGAGTAAGATGTCTCTGTGTTATACTGAAAAAATCCTCCCTTATGGTGTTATCCTGTTTACTGAAGTATATTCACTGCTGTGGAATGGGATCCAATTCATAGCAACCCCTCCTTGGATCTCCAAGGCAGTATCACTATGGAAGTAGATTGCCCAGCCTTCCTTCTGAGGAGTAGCTTGTGGGTTTGAACCACCAGTCTTCTGGTTAGCAGTCAAATGCCTTAGGCACTATGCCATAAGTCAACATAATATATTTAAATAACTGATTCCTTTAATTTATTCTTTTGAGAAATTCAGGAGCTCTTGTGGATCAATGGCTAAGGCATTCAGCTGCTACCCAAAACTGGAACCCACCAGTAGCTTTCTGGGGAAAAGGAAAGGCAGTCTGCTTCCATAAAGACTAAAGGCCTAGAATCCCAGTGGGAAATGTTCTACTCTGTCTTATAGGACCACTATGGCAGTGGTTTTTTTTTTTGTGTGTGTGTTGTTTGTTTTTGTTCTTGTTCTTGATATATACAGAATAACTTGATTTATTGATTTATTACCTGTAACTATGGGAAAATATATAAGACAAATCTAGAAAAGTATGTAAGAAAGGTAAGTACTGAGCAAAAGAAACAGAGATGGCAATGAGTAGGTGTCTGCTTGCAGTAGAGAGGAAGAAGAAGAAGAAGAAGGAGAAGGAGAAGGAGAAGAAGAAGAAGAAAAACCCCTTGCCATCAAGAAGTGGATTCCAACTCATCAGGAACCCTATTGGGTTTTCAAGGCCATAAATCTTTATGGAAGTAACCTACTTTGCCTCATCTTCCTCCCACAGAGCAGCTGGTAGGTTTCAACTGCTGACTTTCTGATTAGCAGCCAAATGTCTTACCCACTATGCCACCAGAGAAAAAAGGAGTCAAATTTAAGAATAAAAAAGGTTTAAAAAATAAGCTGAGTCTGCCTGAAAGTGAAGAAGAAACATAAAAGATAGATAAAACACTAGAGGCATGGTGCATTGCTACAGAAAGAACCATGTGGCAGAAGAAAATATCCCTGCTGCCACTCTAATAGCACAGACTACTCAAGGCCTGAAAAATTGAGAAGTTTAGGCAAGGATAAGGGAGCAAAAGTGTTATCTCTCACTAAAGTCCTAGGCACACAGGCTCCAGAAAGGCAAAAGCAGTTACATTCATGAATTTATTGAGGATTAATAATCTGGTTGAAATAAATGAAGGAACACAGCACAAATCTTTTCTATAAAGCAGTTTTCATAAATCAAATCCCGTTGCCGTCAATTTAATTCTGACCCATAGTGATCCTATAGGACAGAGCAGAAGTGCTCTGTAGGGTTTCTAAGGTTGTAAACTTTTACAGAAGCAGACTGCCACATCTGCCTCCTGCAGGGCAACTAATGAGTTTGAACTGTCAACCTTATGGTTAACAGCCAAGCTATTAACCACCAAATCACCAGGTCTCCTTAGCAGTTTTCACTGAGCCAATTAATTATATCAGGAAAGACACATTTCACACCTATGCAGCCTAGGATGTTCAGAGCACACGTTGAAAGGAAAACACGTATTTCATGGGCAATATGGGAGGAAAGTCAGCCTCAAGCAATGCTTGCTAACTATTTTTGATAGTGCTTACAATTTTGAAACTTTCATACTGAAAACATGGCAAATTCACTTCTCTAAGTAGGTGTGCTACATACTAAAAATATTTTCTTTTTTCTTTCACGTATATAAAATTTTGTGACATTATGATGTCACTTATCCAGAAAAGCTGAATCCAAGAAAATTTCTCTTTTTCTCTCGTATTATCTATGTCTATGTCTTCTAAAAAAGATGTCACTGCTTTTCTTTGAAAATAATAATGTGGGTTTGAGTTATACTAAAATCAGTCCTGGGTTCTGGAAGCACAGTTTTGCTCTGAAAAACTGCTTTAAGTGTTGAGATATGCTTCAGTTTTCTTGACTTCACATGTTTAATACTGTGCTAATGTTATATTTAGGGCACTTGAGAGTTTTGGAATTTAACTGATTCAACCTCAGAGGACCTGGACTTGTTTTGGTGAAAGACAGCTGTTGCTGCAGTTGCCAAAGAAATCTTAACTCTCCCTAGACAACAGAGCAAAAGCTTGCTATTAGAATCCTAAGAATATTGGTCTATGCTTTCTTTGGATTAAACCTTAAAGAATTTGAAATTCTTTTTTTTTTTTTTTAGTTTGTCCAGGAAAATAAAATATATCAGGGTCTTAGTTATTCTTTGAGACTTTGATAATCTGAAGGGTTTCATATTATTCTTGTGTGAAACACATTATATGGGTGACTGGTTGCATGAAGTACATGAAGATTGTCACTTGAACTTACTGCAGAGCTAACAGTGACTTGTATTAGATATAGCTTGCATAACTGAAAATCAGAAATGGAATAGCTAGTAATGTTTTTTACTTAGTGAGCAGCATGATAGTGTAGTTAATTATTCTTACCCATTTCAGAGCTTTCTTCAAACAACAGATAGCTTGGGAAGACGCTTATGAAGGTGAGTACAGTACTGTTCTAATAATACTTGGTTCCCTTTCCCTGAAGAGGTTGACTACTGGATTGATTGTTAAAACAAATAAGAAGAGTTAAAGATGACAAATATTCAGAGGAACATTCAATACTTAAGAAATTTTCACTCAATTAAAAGTATATAGTTGCAGGAAAGTAACTTCTGTTCTTCTCCAAAACTTTTTTCTCATTCCAACATCCACCAAAGAGGAATGACTTTCAAGTGTTGAACTTGGCAAAAGAAACTGAGGCACGCTCTCCTCTCTTACTCCTTATGTTCTGATATCCCACAGTAAGCATGCACCTCATACTACTCTATGTGAAAAACCTACTTGGAGAGGATATGCCCTGGCTGAACGGGAGCTTGCAGTTTAATTCATCAATGGAAAAAGCAGATGGAAACTTGTTAGTCAAAGTTTTGCTGCTATATTAGCAATAAAGCTGATACATTGTTCTTCATCTGACTGCTTTCATTTATGCTTTAATTGTTTTGACTCACAATAAATGGATGTGATGAATTATTACCATCAAACTCTTAACAAAACAAAATTTCCTCAGTTTTCAATTAACAAAAGCCAAACTCACTGCCATTGAGTTGTATCCGACTCATACCGACCTCTCCTTGGGTCCTACTCATACTGACCTCTCCTTGGGTTTCTGAGGCAATATCACTACAGAAGTAGATTGCTCAGTCTTCCTTCCAAGGAGTGGCTGGTGGGTTTGAACCGCCAGCCTTCTGGTTAGCAGTCAAGTATCTTAGGCACTATACTACCAGAGCTCCTATTCAGCTACTAAGACCAAGTTATATAGCATTAGTCCTATGAAGACTTTCTGAACCCCTGACAGAGTGACTTGCTCTGTCTTCAATGACATTCTCTGTTTTGCACTCATTTGATCTATATGCATTCTGTCTCCCAAGAGTATATGAAAAACAGGTCAAAGATAGTGCTTTGACTTATCTATTTTTTACTCCATCCTCATATTCTTGTTAGTTGCCATCGAGTTGGTGCCAACTGATGGCAACCACGTATGTATGTAATCTACTTCCGTAGAGATACTGCCTTGGAAACCCAAGGAGATGTCGCTATGACTCAAAATCAATTTGATGACAATGAATTTGGTTTTGGCATATATAAAATAGAACAAAATGTTGCATAATTCTCCACCATCTCCATAATCTTTGATGTGTTTGAACCCATTGTTCAGGTATTTAGTCAATTCATCTCACAGAGTGATTGTTTAATTTTAACTGAACTTCTACTTTAGTAAACATTGTCCTTTTCCAACAACTGATCTTTCCTGACACTGTATTCAAAGTAATCAAAACAAAGCCTTGTCATCCTCCCTTTTAAGGAGCACTCTGGTTGTATTTCTTCTAAATCTCATTTGTTCATTGTTCCAGCAAACTATGGTATATATTCAGTATTCTTTGCCAATACCATAATTCAAATGCTTCATTTTTTCTTCTATCTTCTTTCTCGTTGTCCTGCTTTCACATGCATATGAATCAATTAAAAAGACCATGGCTTGAATTAGGTGCATCTTAGTCATCAGAGGGAAATATTTGCTTTTTAGAACTTTGAAGATGTCTTTTGCAGCAGATTTGTCCAACGAAATATGCTGTTTAATTTCTTGACTGCTGCTTCCAAGGGCATTGATCGTTGATCCAAATAGGATAAAATCCTTGATAACTTCAATTTTCTATTTAAAATGATGAACCATAAAGATAAATACACACATATTACAGCAGAACCTCTTCTAGGATGGGTATCAGAAAAGACTTCTTTGAGAAGCCTCAGAATTTAGTTCTGATAGATGATTGCTATTGTTAATTTGAATCACGTGCTAGTCAACTTTGAAGAAGAAACAGCTTATATAAAAGCACAGGGCAGGAAAAAAAAAAAAAGAAGCGTAATGTTTGCTTGAAATTTTAATAAGAGGGAATTGTTGTTTTAAAAAGGGACAGATCCTGCAATGTCTTGTAGAACATATAAAGGTTTTTGTTTTCTATCCCAACTTCATTAAGAAGGCATTAAACATTTTGAGGAAGGGTGTGATATGATGTATTTTTAATTTGTTTATGTTGTAAAACAAGTATGTTTTTCTACACTGTGAACTATAAATTGAGCTGTTCAGAGTATAGTAGGGATAATGGAGGAAGCAGTAATAAGGGATCTATTATAATAGACGTAAAATTTGATGGGGTCTTGAGCATAAGTGATGGTAATTGAGTAAAAAATGAATGATGTAATGCAAATACATTTATGAGTAAAGACTAGTATGATTGGTGATTGATACAGTGTGGGAAGTCAGTAGTCTGAAATCATTTGCATCTTTTGAATATCCTGAAACAAGAAATTAACCAGTACTCAATTTTTTCTAAAGTTTTTGCTCTTGTTTGCTGAACAATTTTGCATTGTCCAGAGAACTAGTTGAAACTGTAGCATGAAGTATGGGGTATGTATTTGTTGCTATATACCATTGAATTGAATTGTTTCTAGCACATAATGACTCTATGACACAGTAGGACTGTCCCATAGAGTTTCTTAGTCAGTGCTTAAGGCATTTGACTGCTAAACAGAAGGCTGGCAATTCAAATCCACCAGCCAGTCCATGGAAGGAAGACTGGGCAATCTACTTCCATAAAGATTTTCTGCCTCGGAAACCCAATGGAGGTTGCTATGAGTTGGAATTGACTTGATCTTTACCACAGCAGATCAGCAAATTATTTCTCTTAACAGAGCCACTGGTAGGTCCAAAGTGCTGACCTTTCAATAAGCCGCCTAGCCGTTAACCTTTGTGCCATCAGAGACTTTTCTGCAGTGTATTAGACTTATTTAGATTATAAATTTGAGTCATTCCTGAATCCAGTCTTGCAGATGTTAATTTTTCTTGAATTTCTGTGTTCTGGCTAAGACCATGAGAAGATATTAAAATACATTACTCTTTGTTTCTTTCTATATTTATAGATCATGATTTTCTTTTAAGGACTAATTTAAATAAAAATGTAGTATTTATCACTTCAAAAGAGTCTTTTTGTACACACAAGGAGAATCCAATAGACAACATACTGATTGTTAGTCACTCAGAATAGCTCATTTCTGTAGATAAATCTCACACCAGTAAGTGTAGAGTTGAGAATGACACCTCAGCAAAATGATACATTACCATGGTCATAGACACTAGAAGTTACTAGGAAATAAATTGTTCTAACAATGGTCTACAAACCTTTGCTTTTTCTGTTTCCTGCTTATCTCAGTGACCTCTTCTCCTTCCACTGTCCTTGCTCTTCCTGTTGATTCTTGAACATGCCGAATGTTCCTTTGGGTAGAATTAACATTTTCACAATGTTCAGTCTTCCTGGGATTGCACTGAATGTATAGATTGCTTTGGGTAGAATTGTCATTTTCACAATGTTCAATCTTCCTATCCACGAGCATGGGATGTTCTTCCATTTATGTAGTTCTCTTATGGTTTCTTGAAGTAGTTTTTTTATAGTTTTC
>NW_006921671.1:62576-82437 GCF_000298275.1 Orycteropus afer afer
CTATTTGCCTTTTCAACTCTTTTAAAGTCTGATTTATGTATTTTGGGGCTCTTTCATTGGGTCCATAGATATTTATTATGGTTATATCTTCCTATTCAATTGTTCCTTTAATCATTATATGATGTCCTTCCTTGTCTTGTATGGTGGTTTCTGTCTTAAAGTCAATTTGATCAGAAATTAATATTGCCACTCCTGAACTTTTACAGTTTCCATTTGCTTGATATATCTTTTTGCAACCTTTGATTTTTAGTCTATTTTCGTCTTTGTCTCTAAGATGTGTCTCTTGTAGACAGTATGTCGATGGGTTATGTTTTCTTATCCAATCTGCAACTCTCAGTCTCTTGGGTGGTGCATTTAATCCATTAACATTCAGTGTAATTATTGACAAGTATGAATTGGTTGCTGTCATTTTGTTATGTGTTTTTTCATGGTGTCCCTGGTTTCTTTGCTCCTTATGTTTATGAATCCTGTTATCATTTCCTTTGTTGCTGTTGTTTTAGCATTTGTTGAATATTTGTGCTTGTCCTCTTTTTTATTGTGAAGTGAAGGTTTCTCATTTTTCTTTGAGGTTACTCTGTGATTTATAATTTTTTTCCCTGAGATAAGAGCAGTCCATTCAATCTTGCAACTCTCTTGATTTCCTCACCGTTTAGAAGTTCTGTAACTACACAGTATTTTCTCTTTTTGGTTTTTAGCTGTGCTCATTTGCCAACTGAAGTCTCTGGTTCCCTATTTAGAGTCTTATAAGCTTAATTTAGTTTGAATATGTCCATAGCTGTGGTTTCTGGGTTATATCATCTTTTGTATTAATGGTCTGTTGTTGTTTGCTGTTTTTGGTTTTCTGTTCAAAGGAGTCCCTTTACTATCTCTTGTAAGGTTCGCCTGGTTTTAACAAATTCCCTTAGTTTCTGCTTATCTGGAAATCTAATTTCACCATCATATTTGAGGGAAAATTTTCTGGGTATATAATTCTTGGTTGAAAATTTTTCTCTTTCAGAGTTTTATATATACTATCCCATTACCTTCTTGCTTGCATGGTTTCTGCTGAGAAATCAGAGCTTATTCTTCCGGGTTGTCCTTTATAAGTAACTTTTTGTTTTTCCCATGCTACTTTCAGGATTCGGCCTTTGTCTTTGGTTTTGATGAGTTTGATGATGATATGCTTTGGTGATTTTCTTTTGGGGTATATCCTGTTTGGGATTCATTGGACTTCCTGAATGGATATATTAATCAATAAGTGGTTTTATCTTAACAGCTGTGAGTTGGATATGATCATATTACTTTTACTGTCTTTATATTTCTGTTTCATTACCCTGTTTAATTTTATACAAAAACCCACTGCCATCAAGTCAATTCTGATTCAGAGCAACCCTATAGGAAATAATAGAATTACCTCATGTTGTTGTTGTTATTATTGTTGTTATGTGCCATCAAGTCGGACCCAACTCATAATTACCCCTCCTTGGGTATCCAAGACAGTATCACTATGGAAGTAGATTGCCCAACCTTCCTTCCGAGGAGTGGCTGGTGGGTTTGAACTGCCAGCCTTCTGGTTAGCAGTCAAGTGCCTTAGGCACTATGCTATCAGAGCTCCTGAGTTGCCCTGTAGGGTTTCCAATGTTATGTACTGGGCAGTGTTTAGTTCTGCTTTACCAAGTGTTGCTGTGAGTCGGAGATGACTCCATGACACCTAAGAACAATCTATCTTTGCTGAAGCCGACTGCCTCATTTATCCCACGGAGTGGCTATTGGGGTTGAACACAGAACTTTTGGTTAGCAGCCCAATGCTTTAACCACAGCACCACTAAAACTCCTTTTTATCCACAAAGTAGGTAATTAATAAGCTTTACCAAAATAAACAAATTATAACAGGAATTAAAATTTATAAATGTTCAAATCTCATATACACCAAACTCAAATATATACGTGCACACACATATATTTATGTGTGTGTGTTTGTATAGACTATAGTTTAGGATAATTAAATACATTTCCTATGCATATATTTAAGGAGCACTCTTAGAAAGGAACATTGGGTGATCTACTTCTGTAGTGATACCACCTCGGAAACCCAAGGAGGGATCACTATGAGTTGGATCCCACTCAACAGCAATGCGGTCTTTTTTTTCTTTTGATGGTACAATGGTTAAGTATGTGATTGTCAACTAAAATGTAAGTTATTTAAACCCACCAGAGCTCCAGAGGAGAAAAGACATTGCAATCTTCTTCCTTAAACTTTATAACCTAGGAAACCCTATGAGACTGTCTGTACTATAGGGTCACTATGACTTGGAATTGACTTAGTAGCATACAATAACATGTATGTATTTTAAAAATAGTTTGTTAAATGCTTTTCCCTTACAGATCTACAATGTATGCAAGGCAAATGAAGAAACTCCACTTTAGTACAATAATTATAACTTGGTTCATTGGATGAACCATGTTTATTAAGAACTATACCAACTTCTGGTGTGTCATGTTGCAATGCAGTCAAAACACAGGAAACATGACAGTTATAAAGTTTAGAGTATATATCTCTCTTAAAAAAAAAGGAATGAAGGAAAACCCTTTTGCATCTCAGCTAACTTATTAACTAGGTTGTTGAGAAATTAGAGGTGTTTTATTTTAGGAATAAGCAGTAAATATTTATGATTCTATGTTGAGCAGGAAACACATTATCATAGCATTAGTGAATTTAGAAACTGATCATTCTGTCCTTTGGATGAGGAGGATTACCACTGGAGCCAGCCACTAGTTCAACTCTCTGCTGTACATTGCCTTAGCCATCACCTATGATGGTATCCTAGCAACCCTGAATGTTTCATCTAAGCCAGAAGTCACATAGCAGTCCTACTTTAGATATAGAGTGAGATTGTGATATACAGTTTGTTTGGGATTAAAATGAAAAGGCCATTACCAATGTAATTCAGATGTCCATATCCATAATTGGCTTTTTCTTACTGGTTACACATTGCAGTTGCCTTTGTGTGCTTGTTTCATAAAGAGGATAATCTTCAGCATGTTCCTTTGCCAAATAAACTCCTCACCTACACTGAAGATGTGACTCCCTTGCACTCCAATGTATTCAGCTATTAAAATAGAATAACAAATGTTGGAAATTTACATAGAAGCCAATCAGCAGTGCTCATTTTTAGAAGAGCTAGGATTCCAAATAGAGATGCTTGGAAGCTGCAATCTGCCATTTTTAAGTTTAAAAGAAAGACCTACTTATTCAACAAGTGGAAATGAGAAATCACTGAATAATCACTTCTTAAAAAATTTTTATGGCCAATATACAACTATCAGTATGCCTTATTTTATAGGTAATCACTAATAAACAATTAAAATACCTTTGTTTTTATATTTAATTATAACATTTTAAGCAAAGCTAATACAGATAGAGCTGGTATACTTATTTAAAATACCTAAAAGTGACAATTTATCCAGACTATATTGCCAAGAAACCTGAGTCATAGTACAGTTAATAAACATTTTGAGAAATATAGCATTACAATTGCATCTTGAGCTTGATTAAGCACTCAGTTGGATTTAGATTTCCAACTTTATTCAAGGTTCTTTCTATAAATGAAAACTGTCTGAAATCAGAAACAGTTGCACAACAAGAAAATTATTTATAATTAAGACAAGTTTTTAATTTTAATTCTGTTTATGTTTAGAATTAAATATTAAGTTTAAATTACCATATAGTAAATGTTTCTTTATTTTTTTCAAATTCAATTTGAATATATGCTTTAATATTTGAATTCATGTTAATTTTGCTTGTTCTTATTTGATTTTCCAGAAAGTACTAGTTGTTTATCAATTAACTTATTAAGCATTTATACTTAGTAAATACATTTAAAGACATTTAACATAATTTATTAATTTAAAAATACAAATGGGTAATTATCCTATTTTATACCTTAAACTGAGACAAATAACATCAGAGGGAATGGCAGAGCAGAAATTAAAAAAAAAAAAAATCCTCTCCTCCATGAAAGCAATGAGGACATGTCCAAAAATTTTCAAAATTAAATTTTTAAAAATCTTGGAAATAAACCAATGGCTTGCAACAGTCTGCAGAGATTTATTTAAGGAAAACAGTATGGGTTTCCAGGTTCTAATCTAGACTATATAGAGCTTCAGAATAATCAGTTTCACCCTTATAACAAGAAAAAGATGAAAAATTGAAAATCAACAACTCTTCTTAGATCTGTCAGTGAATTGAGGCCATGAGACAGACTGCTATCCCAAAATCTGGAAGGAGAGCCAGTCTGATACAGAGAATTATCACTCTCTGGGAGCATAAATGGGAGCTCTGGTAGCATAGTGCCTAAGACATTTGACTGCTAACCAGAAGTCTGACAGTTCAAACCTACCAGCCACTCTTCCAGAAGGCAGATTGGGCAATCTACTTCCATAGAGACACTACTTCAGAAACTCAAGGAGGGGTCACTAAGAGTTGGATCCCACTCGACAGCAGTGAGTTTGGTTGATTTTGGTTTTGGAAATATAAACTACTCCCCCAGAAGAAGCATAGAATAGAAATGATTAAGGAGTAACTGAAATTCCTGGAGACCAAGCCTTAGGGGAGCCCCCACATTTTCATGACTCTTACCTCCAGGAGCTCCACCAGGTTCTCTGTGAATCTCTCCAAAAGATATGCTCAAGCTTCCAGCAGGGGGCTGGTGAAATTAAACACTTTTGAAGTAGTATGCCGTTCTCTTTAACAGTTGCTGCTTTCAAAGAAAACTGTGTTATCATAACCTAACCAACTTGGGTTTTATTAGAGCCTAAACAACATGGAGCTCTGGTGGCAGAGTGACTAAGGCATTTGACTGTTAACCAGAAGACTGGTGATTCAAACCCACCAGCCACTCCACGTGAGGAAGACTGGGCAATCTACTTCCATGAAAATTTACTCTCTTAGAAACCAAAAGGGGGTTGCTATTAACAGAATTAACAAGATGACTGTGTTTGGTTTGAGTTTTTTAGCACTCTCTTCTAAATTGCATTCAGGCTGAACTTCCTCCAGGAGAGGTTTGTTACCTGGCAGTCCATGATATTCTCAGTATTCTTCACCACAACCCTGACACAAGCCCTTCCTTATTTTAAACCATTGGTTATTCCCTTGTTCTGTTTGAATGATAGGCTCTAGGTCAATCTTCAGGTTCTTCATGAGCACAATCAAGTGTTTTGGAATTCCCGTTTTTTGCAGTGCTTTCCATAATTTGTTATGATCCACACAGTCAAATGCCTTTGCATAGTCAATAAAACTCAGGTAAACACCTTTCTGGTACTCTTTGCTTTTGGCTAAGATCCATTTGATAATAATAATGATATCCTTTATTCCATGTCCTCTTCTGAATCCAGCTTTCATTTCAGAAAGTTTGCTGTCAATGTTCTGCTGCAAACATTTTTGAATTATCTTCAGGAACATTTTACTTGCATATGATATTAATGATGTTCAATAATTTCCACATTCTGTTGGATAACCTTTCTCTGGAATGGCCACAAACATGGATCTCTTTCAGTCAGTTGGCCAGGTAGCCATCTTCTAAATTTCCTGGCATAGACACATAAGCTCTTCCAGACCTGCATCTGATTTTTGAAATATCTCAATGGGTATTCCGTCAATTGTTGGAGCCTTGTTTTTCACCTGTTCCTTCAGTACAGCTTGGATTTCTTCCTTCAATACCATTGGTTCTAGATCATATGCTACCTCCTGAAATGACTGAATGTCAACAATTGTTTTTGGTACAGTGATTCTGTGTAATCTTTCTGTCCTCTTTTGATGCTTCTTTCATGATTCAATATTTTGCCCACAGAATCCCTCAATATTGCAACTTGAGACCTGAATTTTTTCTTCCATTCTTTCAGCGTGAGAAATGCCAAGCATGTTCTTCACAACACTCATCCATGTGTTTGTTGTACTGTGGTGACATGTTTGTTGCTGTGAGGCAGGAGGCTATGCCACCAGTATTTTGAACACCACCAAGTCACCCAAGGTGGACAGGGTTCAGCAGAGCTTCCAGACTAAGACAGACTGGGAAGAAGGAAGGGACCATCTACTTCTGAAGGAATTGGTCACTGAAAACAAAACTGGCTACATCTAGATAATTTTTCAAAAGAATCTGATGCCAAGGGCAAAAAAAGTCTTACTAAGTTATTTAAGGGAGGTCTGGTAGCGTAGTGCCTAAGACACTTGACTGCTAACCAGAAAGCTGGTGGTTCAAACCCACCATTCACTCCTCGGAAGGAAGATAAGGCAATCTACTTCCATAGTGATACTGCCTTGGAAACCCAAGGAGGGGTCGCTATGAGTCAGGTCTGACTCGATGGCACATAACAACAACAACAATAAGTTATTTAAGTATGACTTTAAGGTGACTTTTAGAAATCATTTACTTCAAGGCTCAAGATTGAAAAGTATATATCAGGGAAATGGACTGGGTGGGTCATTTCAACTCCATGTACCTCAGAAATCTGGATTTCAGGATAATTGAAACTGTTTCTCAATGGAAGGATTAAAAGGAAATAGCTCCAGGATTCCTGTTTAGGGAAGGTGGGGAAGAGAAGCATCTGTGAAGGTCACAACTCAGGTCATGACCTAAAAGACTGGCACCTAATCATAGAATGTTTTTCTTCCCCTCACATATTACTTACTACCACATCAACCTCAACAGGTCTTTACAGGGATTACAAAAGAAACAATCACTTCACCTAATATAGTGTATAGCTTTTAACAAAGATTACAAAACCTGATAAATGGAAAAAAAAAAAAAAAGAAAACAACAAGAAACCCCACAGTTAAGGATTAGACTCATACTCAGATATGACAGAAATTTTGGATTTATAAGAACAAGAATTTAAAATAACAATAATTAATGTGCTAATGACTCTAATGGAAAAAGTGAATTATATATTAAAAGAATTAGCATATTATTTTCTTTGACAAATATGTATTAAAATTAGAAATCAGTCACAAATGGAAATTTGAAAAATTTACAAATACATGAAAAGAAAACAACATTCTTCTAAACAGCCAATTGGTGAAAGAGGAAGTCACAGAGAAAATTAGAAAAGACTGAGATGAATAATGGAAAGATATAAAAGACAAAGCTATTAGGGTGCAGCTAAAAGTGTGCTTAACAGGACATTTAAAAAAAAAAATGAAAAAGAGAAACACTCAAAAATATGGATTGATAGAGTGACTGCAGTAATAGGCTCAGATAAAGCAATGATTGTGAGTATGGCTCAAGACTGGTCAGTGTTTCATTCTATTTTACATAGGGTTGTTATGAGTTGAAATCAACTCAGTGGCACCTAACAATTACAAGTGAAAGGAGCTAGTCTGAAAATGTTATTTACTGTATGATACCAACTGTATGACATAGGTGAAGCACCTATGTCATTTTTGAAACAGTAAAATTCTTCTGTATGATACTGTAATAGTGAACATATTACATTACTCATTCATCAAATCCCATAGGACTGTACAACATAAATTGCAAACCATAATATCACTATGGTCTTTAGTTGATAATAATGTATAAAAGTTAGTTCATCAAATATAACAAATGTTACACAGGAATACAAAATAATAATTGCAGAAACACAGTGCACTCTGTATTTTCTGTAAACCATCAGCTGCCATAAAAAATTAGTATTTTAATAAGTTAAGACAAAAACTACAACAAAAAATCAATGGAGCAAGACTAAATGAAACAATAACTATTCATGAAACCCTAAAAGAAAAATCAGTGAAATATAACTGAGAATCTAGGAAAAACAACAAAAAAACTGAACAAAAAGCACCCATAGTCTATGATCAATTGATTTTGAAAAGGATGCCAGACCATTCAATGAGGAACGAACAGTGTTTTCAACAAGTGATGTCAAAACAACTGTATATTCACATGCAAAAGAGCTAAAAATAAACAAAAAATTTAGACACCTCTTATACAATATACTCAAATTAACTTAAAAGGAATCAAAGATCAAAATGAAAGAGAGAAAACTATAAAGCTTTTGAAAGAAAACCTAGCTTTAAATCTTGATGAACTTGGATTAGTTTCTTAGATGTTGTTGTTGTTGTTGTTAGGTGCTGTCGAGTTGCTTCCGGCTCATAGCGACCTCATGCACAGCAGAGTGAAACACCTACCGATCCTGTGCCAACTCCATGATTCTTGCTACACTTGAGCCTATTGTCGCAGCCACCATGTCAATCCATCTTGATGAAGGCCTTCCCCTCTTTTGTCGACCCTCCAATTTACCAAGCATGACATCCTTCTCCAGGGAATGGTCCCCTCTGACAACATGACCAAAGTAGGTGAGATGAAGTGTGGCCATTCTCGCTTCCAAGGAGCATCTCAGCTGCACTTCCTCCAGGACAGATCTGTTAGTTCTTTTGGCAGCCCATGGGACTTTAAGCATTCTTCCCCAGCACCACAATTCAAAAGCATCAGCTCTTCTTCAGTCTTCCTTATTCACTGTCTAGCTCTCACATGCATACCAGGCGATTAGAAATAGCATGGCCTGTGTCAGGTGCACCTTAGACCTCAAGGAGACATCCTTGCTCTTCAGCACTTGAAAGATTTCCTTCGCAGCCCGACCTGCCCAGGGCTACACATCGTCTAATGTCCTGACTGCTGCTTCCATTGGCCTCAATTGTAGAACTAAGCAACGTGAATTCTTTGACAACCTCAATCTTTTCTCCATTTATTGTGATGCTGCTTATTAGTCCAGTTGTGAGGATTTTTGTCTTCATTATATTGAGATATAATCCATACTGCAGACTGTGTTCCTCAGTCTTCATCAGTAAGTGCCTCAAGTCATCCTCACTTTCAGCAAGCAAAGTTGTATCATCAGCGTATCGCAGGTTGTTAATGATTCTTCCTCCAATCCTGATGCCACATTTTTCTTCATATAGTCCAGCTTCTCGGATTATTTGCTCAACATATAGATTGAATAACTATGGGGAAAGGATACAACCCTGATTCACTCTCTTCCTGATTTTAAACCATGCAGTGTCCCCTTGTTCCATTTGAACAACAGCCTCCTGGTCAAGGTACAGGTTCCTCATGTGTACAATCAAGTGTTTGAGAATTCCCATTCTTCTCAATGTTATCTATTTGTCATGATCCACACAACCAAATGCCTTTGCATAGTCAACAAAGCACAAGTAAACATCTTTCTGGTATTCTCTCCTTGAGCCAAGATCCATCTGACAGCAGCTATGATATCCCTTGTTCCACATCCTCTTCTGAATCCAGCTTGCACCTCTGGAAGTTCTCTAACAATATGCTGCTGCAACTATTTCTGAATTATTTTCAGTAAGATCTTACTTGCATGCAATATTAATGATATTGTTCGATAATTTCCACATTCTGTGGGATCATCTTTCTTTGGAATGGGTACAAATATGGATCTCTTCCAGTCAGTTGGCCAAGTAGCTGTCTTCCAAATCTCTTGGTATAATCAAGTGAGTGACTCCAGTGCAGCATCTGTTTGTAGAAATATCTCAATGGGTATTCTGTCAATTCCACAATCCTTGTTCTTCACCAATTCCTTCATTGCAGCTTCGACTTCCTCCTTCAGTACCATTGGTTCTAGATCATATGCCACCTCCTGAAATGGATGAAGATCGACCAGTTCTTTTTGATACAGTGACTCTGTGTATTCCTTCCATCTTCATTTGATGTTCCCTGCATCATTCAACGTTTTGCCCTTATAATCTTTCAATATTGCAACTCAAGGTTTAAATTTCTTCTTCAATTCTCTCAGCTTGAGAAATACTGAGCATGTTCTTCCCTTTTGGTTTTCCAACTCCAAGTCTTTGCACATTTCATTATAGTAACTGGCTTTGTCTTCTCAAGCTGCTCTTTGAAATCTTTGGTTCAATTCTTTTATCTTGTCATTTCTTCCATTTTCTTTAGCTACTCTCTGCTCAAAGTTTCAGAGTCTCTTCTGTCATCCATTTTGTTCTTCTCTTCTTTTGTTGTCTTCTTAATGACCTCTTGCTTTCTTCATAAATGAGGCTCTTGATGTCATCCCACAATTCATCTGGTTTCCGGTCAAATCTATTCTCTAGATGGTCTCTAAATTCAGGAGGGATATATTCTAGATCATATTTTCACTCTCGTGGACCTGTTTTAATTGTCTTTAACTTCAATTTGAACTTGCATGTCAGCAGTTGATGGTCTGTTCCACAATCAGCTCTTGGTCTTGTTTTGGCTGAAGATATTGAGCTTTTCCATCGCCTCTTGCCACAGATGTAGTCAATCTGATTCCAGTGTGTTCCATCTGGTGAAGTCCATGTGTACAACTGCCGTTTGTGTTGTTGAAAAAAGGTGTTTGCAATGAACAAGTCACTGGTCTTGCAAAATTCTACCATGCGAGTTCCAGCATTATTTCTGTCACCAGGGCCAAATTTTCCAATGACCGGTGATTCTTCTTTGTTTCCAACTTTTGCATTCCAGTCACCAGTGATAATTAACACATCCTGATTGCAAGTTCAGTCAATTACAGACTGCAGAAGTTGATAAAAGTCTTCAATTTCCTCATCTTTGACTTTGGTAGTTGGTGCATACATATGAATAATAGTCATATTATTTGAGTGATGCCACATCAGCAAATGGAGGTCTTGAAAGCTTTACCTTATCCATATGAGTAACGTTGATTTTACTCTGATAATGCAGCTCTTTTCCATTCTTACTTTGAGAGCTTTCTAAGCTAAATGACTTATCTTCCTCCTCTGCATTGGTCAATGTTTCTGGACTATTCATACGTTTGCACAGTAATGTATCAGACAGTGTTTCTCTGCTATTCATAAGGTTTTCCCTGGCCAATTCTTTGAGAAGTGGGATGGCCTCCTCCTTCTTCCTAGTCTGTCTCCGTCTGCAAGCTGGGCTGATACCTGTGCAACTGGTGCATGCCACTGGGTTTGAAACACCCGTGGCTCAGCCTCAAGACTCATAGCAACATATCACCACAGTAGGACAAACTGACAGACAAGTTTGTCTCCCTTAGCCATTGGAAACCCCTCCAACCACCCCTACCTGGATCCCCGCAGCTAACTCCTTGATCTGTTCCAGTCCCCTTTGCCTTTTCTGTCCTCTCCCTGCTTCCTGCCTTGCTGCTTGTGGTGGGTGGCCTGGGTTCCCTCTCCTCACCTGGCTCCCTACGTTTGACTCCTTGATCTGTTCCGGCACCCTTTGCCTTTTCTGTCCTCTCCCTGCTTCCTGCCTTGCTGCTTGTGGTGGGTGGCCTGGGTTCCCTCTCCTCACCTGGCTCCCTACGTTTGACTCCTTGATCTGTTCCGGCACCCTTTGCCTTTTCTGTCCTCTCCCTGCCTTCCTGCCTTGCTACTTGTGGGGCATGGCCTGAGTTCTCTCTCCTCACCTGGGTCCCTGCAGCCGACTCCTCAATCTGTTATGGTCCTCTTTGCCTTTTCTGTGTCCTCTCCCTGCTTCCCACCTCACTGCCTGTTCTTAGGTCCCCTGGAATCTGAATGAGAATGCTATCACTTTAAAATCCAAAGTGATTGCCACTTGTAAACATTCAAAATGGGTGTGCTCTTGGTCATTTTAAATATCCAAAATGGCTGCCACATGTAAACAATCAAAATGGCTTCACCCTCTGGACAGCAGAAAGTCCACAGCTCAGGTTGTCTCCCTCCTTGCTATTTCCCTTCCTAGTCATAGGCCACCAGAACAGTTGTCCCTACAGCCTTTGGTGACCGGGACTGATCTTTAGGTCAATTATCAGGTCCAATACCACTTGGAAATATTCGGGCTGTTGGTCTTGTCAGAGTAGCTGACAGTCCACAGCTCCGACCATCTCTGTACTCACTGTTTTCGTTCAGGTTTTTCCACTACTTGGTGCCTAATCCACTTCTGTTTAGTTCCTTTCAAAGCTCAGGGTTCCAGGATTATCTTCTGTATCTTTGTCAATTGGTTTTACTTTTCTTTGTTGAAGAGGGTCTGTATCTCTTGTCTGCCTATTCCTCCATCTTACCAGAAACTTTCTTAGATATGACACTAAAATCACAAGACAAATTTAATTTTATCAAAATTGAAAAATTCTTGGCTTAAAAGGATACATAGAAATTGAATAGATGAAATTACTCACAAATCACATATATAATAAGCAACTAATATCCAGAACATATATATATGTATAAAAAACCTGAAATATTTACTATAAAAAGATATATAAAATAATTTTAAATTAGGCAAAGTTTTTAATAGATATTTTTCCAAAGAAAATATTAAAATGGCTAATAAGAATGGGAAAAGATGATTTTCAATATCATTTGTATGAGGCAAATGAAAATCAAAACTACAATGAGATAGCACTTCACATCTCTTTGCAATGGCTATAATTAAAAAAAGAAAAAGCCAAGACATTAACAATTGTTGACTAGGATGGGTAGAAATTTGAATGCTCATATATTGCTAGGCATGTAGAATAGTGCAGCCCCTTTGGAAAATAATATGACAGTTCTTAATACAGTTAAACATAGACTTACCATGTAACCCAACACTTTTATTCCTAGATATATACTCAAAAAATTAAAATTGTATGTCTACATAAATATATACACTCTAGTATTCAAAGCAGCATTATTCCTAATAGGCCAAAAGTGGACACAACTCAAACTTCCATCATTTAATAAATGGATAAGCAAATTGTGGTATATCCATACAATAGAATATTATTCAGACATAAAAAATGAAGAACTGATACACGCTACAGCATGGATTATGTTGAAAACATTATAATCAGTAAAAGAATCCAAACACAAAAGACTTCATATTATATGATTCAATGTTTGTGAATATCCATGATAGACAAATCCACAAACAAAGGAAGTAAATTGGTTTGCCAAGGAATGGAGATGCGGGAATTGAGACTTACTGCTAATAAAACCTAAAACAAACCCATTGTCGTGGAGTTGATTTTGACTCATAGTGACCCTATCAGACAGAGTAGAACTGACACATATGGTTTTCAAATTGTTATGGAAGCAGACTGCTACATCTTTCCTCTGTGGAGTGCCTGGTGGGATTGAATCTCAGATCTTCAGTCAAAAGCCACACACTTAACCACTAAACCGTCACGGCTCCTTTATACCTAATAGAGTGAGAAAAATGTTCTGGAATTATATATTGGCAATGGTTGCACAACCTTGTGACGATATAAAAATCAGTGATTTGGACACTTTGAAAAATGAATTTTTGTCATGTTATCTCAATTAAAAAAAAGAAAATGAGACAAACTGATGACTATGATTATAATGGCAAAATAATTCATTCATAGTTTTACACCTATACATTTTATTTGCAAAAATGAATGAAAAAAAAAGATATATTCTGAAATCAAAATAACGTTATTAATTAAAATATGACACTCAATATCCTAGATGGCTAGTAAGCTCATTTTTGTTTCCCTTCAGAGGTGTCACATGACAGAGTCATTTTTGAACCTATATATAATTACTTTGGGATCATGGTTTGGTACTTGAGCAAGTCACCTGGCATCTGTTTTTCAATATCCTCTTCTGAAAAATGAGAATCCTTTTAACTTTGCAGTGCTGTTTTTAGATAAGGGAATACTGTATTTGATGCCTCTAACATAATGTGCAATATAGAGAACAGCTTTTGTAGCTATTGTTATTGTTATTAGGTACTGTCATTTCCAACTCATAGGGAGCTTATGTATAGCAGAACGAAACACCGCGTGGTCCTATGCCAGCCCCATGATCCTTGCTATACCTGAGCCCATCATTACAGCCAATGTGTCAAAATATCTCAATGAGGGTCTTCCCCTTTTTGTTGACCCTCCACTTTACCAAACATGATACCATTCTCCAGGAAAAGGTCCTTTCTTACAACATGACCAAAATAGGTGAGACAAAGTCTGGCCATTCTTGCTTCCAAGGAGCATTCCAGCTGCACTTATTCCAGGACAGATTTGTTAGTTCTTTTGGCAGTCCATGGTATTTTCAGCATTCTCTGCTAACACCACAGCTCAATAGCATCCATTCTTCTTCGGTCTTCCTCATTAATTGTCCAGCTCTCACATGCATATGAGGCAATTGAAAATACCATAGCTTGTGTCAAGCTAACCTTAGACTTTAAGGAGATATCTTTGCTCTTCAGCAGTTAAAAGAGGTCTTTTGCAGCATATTTCTCCAATGCTATATGATGTCTGATATCTTGACTACTGCTTCCATTGGTGTTGATTATAGAAGCAAGTAATATGAAGTCTTTGACAACTTCAAACTTTTCTCTATTTATCATGATGCTTCTTTTTGGCCCAGTTGTGAGGATTTTTGTTTTCTTTATATTGAGTTGTAATCCATACTGCAGACTGTAGTCTTCAATCTTCATCAGTATGTGCTTCAAGTCATCCTCACTTTCAACAAGCAAAGTTGTGTTGTCAGCATGTCACAGGTTGTTGATGAATCATCCTTCAATCTTGATGCCACTTTCTTCTCCATATAGTTCAGCATCTTAGACTGAATAAGTATGGTGAAAGGATACAACCCTGATGCACTCCTTTCTTGATTTTAAACCATGAAGTATCCCCTTGTTCTGTTTGAACCACAATCTTGGTTTATGTACAGGTTCTTCATGGGTATGATTAAGTGTTCTGGAATTCCCATTCTTCTCAATGTTATCCATAACTTGTTATGATCCACAGAATCAAATGTTTTTGCATAGTCAGTAAAACACAAGCAAGCATTTTTCTGGTATTCTTTGCTTTCAGCTAAAATCCATCTGACATCAACAAAGATATCCCCCATTTCATGTCCTCTTCTGTACCCAGCTTGCACCACTGGAAGCTCTCTGTCAATATACTGCTGCAACAATTTTTGAATTATCTTCTGCAAGATTTTAGTTCATGCAATATTAATGACATTGTTAGATAATCTCCACATTCTGTGGGATCACCTTTCTTTGGAATGGGTGATCTCTTCCAGTCAGTTGGCCAGGTCTTCCAAATCTCTTGGCATAGCTGAGTGAGTGCCTACAGTGTGGCATCTGTTTGTTGAAACATCTCAACGGGTATTCCATCAATTCCTGGAGCCTTGTTTTTTGTAACTTCCTTCAGTACATCTTCAAATTTTTCCTTCAGTACCATTGGTTCTTGATCATATGCCATCTCCTGAAATTGATGAACATTGACCAATTCTTTTTGGCGCAATGACTCTATGTATTCCTTCCATCTTCTTTTGATGTTTCCTGCAACATTCAATGTTTTGCCCATAGTATCTTTCAATATTGCAACTTGAGGCTTAAATTTTTTCTTCAGTTCTTTAAGCTTGAGAAATGCTGATTGTATTCTTCCCTTTTGGCTTTCCAGCTCCATGTCTTTGCACATTTCATTATAATTGATTTTTTCTATTTGAGCTGCTGTTTGAAATCTTCTGCTCAGCTCTTTTATCTTGTCATTTCTTCCATTTGCTTTAGCTACTCTTCATTCAAGGGCAAGTTTCAGAGTCTCTTCTGACATCCATTCTGGTCTTTTCTTCCTTTCCTGTCTTTTTAATGACCTTTTGCTTTCTTCAAGGATCACATTCTTGATTGCATTCCACAATTCCTCTGGTTTCAGTCATTGGTGTTCAATGCATGAAATCTATTCTTTAGATGGTTTCTAAATTCAAGAGAGATATACTCAAGGTCATATTTTGGCTCTTATGGGCTTGTTTTAATTGTCTTCAGCTTCAACTTTAACAGCAGTTGATGGTGTGTTCCACAATCATCTCCTGGCTGAAGATACTGAGTTTTTTCATCACCTCTTGACACAAATGTCATCAATCTGATTCCTGTGTACCACATCTGGGAAAGTTCACATGTATATCCACTGTTTGTGTTGTTGGAAAAGGTATTTGCAATGAATAAGTCATTTGATTGGCAAAAATCTATCCTGCAGTCTCCAGTGTCATTTCTACCACCAAGGCCCTATTTTCCAACTACCAGTGATTCTTTGTTTCCAACTTTTGTATTCCAACCACCAGTGATAATCAGCACATCTTGATTGCATGTTCAGAAAATTTCAGACTGCAGAAGTTGGTAAAAATCTCCAATTTCCTCATCTTTGGCTTTGGTGGTTGGTGCATAAATTTGAATAATAGTAGTATTAACTGGCCTTCCTTGTAGGTGTATGGATACTATCCTATCACTGACAGCATTGTACTTCAGGATGGATCTTGAAACTTTCTTTGTAATGATGAATGCCACACTGTTCCTCTTTAATTTGTCATTCTAGGCACAGTAGATCATATGATTGTCTGATTCAATATGACCAAAACCAGTCCCTTTCAGCTCATTAATGCCTAGGATATCAATCTTTAAGCATTCTATTTCATTTTTGACAACTTCCAATTTTCCTAGAGTCACACTTTGTATATTCCATGTTCCAATTATTAATGGTTGTTTGCAGCTGTTTCTTCTCATGTTAAGTTGTGCCACATAAGCAAATGGAATTCACGAAAGCTCTATTTTATCCACATCATTATGGTCAGCTCTACTCTGATGAGTCAGCACTTTCCCAGTCATATTTTGATTGTCTTTCAACCTGTGGGGCTCACCTTCCAGCACTGTATTGGACATTGTATCAGGGCTATTCATAAAGTTGTCTTGTATCAGGCAGTGTTTCACTACTTCATAAGGTTCCTTGAGAATGGATGGCTTCTTCCTTCTTCCAAGTCTATCTCATCTGGAAGCTCCACTGAAACCCATCCACCATGGGTTACCCTGCTGGCACAGCCTCCAGCCTCACAGCAACATGTAAGCGACCTGTTCTGGTTACCTAGTGTACTCTGACAAGAATATACCACAAATGGGATGGCCTTAACAAACAGGAGTTTATTCTTACAATTTGGAGGTTTTAAGTCCAAGTTCAAAATTCCAGGCTCTAGGGGCTGGGTAAGAGCCCCTCGACCTTGGGGTCTAGCTCTGCCTCCTGCTCTTGGCCCACTGGAGCAAGAGGCATTTCTTCACTCAGACAGCTGCTGGCTACTGTGGCTGAGAAGCCCCAAGGTTGCCAAGGAAAAAGGCACAGTCCCAATGTTACCAAACCACACGGCAGGCCATTAACTTAAGTCCGTGTAAGTCCCAAGGTTAGCAGAGCATAGCAGGCTGCTGAGCAATGACACGGCTACATGCAGGGTCCAAGCATGCCATAGGCTAGAGACCATTACCAAGGCTTCTCCTTAAATACAGGAAGCAGACCACATTCCAAAGTCAGCTACCCAGCTGCTTGTGATAGATCCCACCACGGAGTTGATTGCTAGTCTCCTCATGGAGATTAACTACCACCAGCTGCCCAGCCACTGAACCAGGCCCGGCCAAGTTGACACAAAAACATAACTACCACACCACCATAGTATGACAACTGACAGACAAGCTTATCACTCTTAGATGTTCCAACTGCTCTGCTTACTTGTAGCTATTATTACTTAATATTTTAGTTTTCTTCCTAAACATTTTAATAAATGTTTTGTTTCTTTTATGGATTATCAGTCTGGTAGGATTTAATTTTATCAACTTAAACTATTATAGTTCTTTAACTCAATTTTTTGGTGCTCACAATCACGGGAGACTATTATTCTGTATTTTCAACCTTGTTTTCCCGAAGAGGAATGGAGTGAAATAAGATGCCATAAATGTGATCTATTTCATATTTTAATAGAGATGCTTTGTAACAAAAGTGGGTTGGGGAGTAGGATGCTGTTTTGAAACACACTTAAAATATAATATTGTGATGCATGTCTCACCTTTTGTTTACAGAAATGCTAAGTTATGATAGGCACTTGCTTCTCCACAATAGCAGCAGAGTTTTCCTACTCTAATATACTTTTTTTCTAACAGCAGTATTTCCTTCAAACCTCTTCGAAGGGTTGAAGAGCAAAGATACCTCCTTGAAGACTAAGGTGCACCTAACCCAAACCACAGCATTTTCAATCACTTCTATGCATGTGAAAGCTGGACAATAAACAAGGAAGACAGAAGAAGAGTTGTTGCTTTTGAGTTGTGGTGTTGGCGAAGAATACTGAAAGCAATATGCACTGCCAAAAGAATGGACACATCTGTCATAGAAAGGTGCAGCCAGAATGCTCCATGGTGGCGAGAATGGCCAGACTTCATCTCACTTTCTTTGGTCATGTTGTCAGAAGGGATCATTCCCTGGAGAAAGATATCATACTTGATAAAATGGAGTGTCAGCAAAAAACAGGAAGTTCCTCAATGAGATGGATTGACACAATGGCTGCAACGATGGGCTCAGGTATAACAAGGACTGTGAGGCTGGTGCAGGATTGAGCAGTGTTTTGTTCTGTTGTACACAGGGTCACCATGAGTTGAAGCCAACTCGATGGCACCTAACAGCAACAACAGCATGTCAATTAGCTTAAAGATTACAATAATGATCTCCTTCTAGTTAAATAACTTTTTTTTTTTGTACTTAGAATACATGCAATCTGATTTAAGATGTCTATGCTTTTCATCCACATCATGATGTAATTTGTTTATATATGCAGTATTTTAAATTGAATAATGTTAAAAGTTCAGTGTAGAACCTCTGTACAGTTAATAGACCTATAAGTTGTATTTAGACAATGGAGTTGGACATTTATATAAGGAAATGCATACACTTGAGCAGACTATCAAAGAACTCCTGACACAATTAATTTAATATCCATAGCCTCAGTAATTAAACCAAAAATCTCCCAAACTAATCTCAGTTGTTATCTAAATCTATTATATACATGTGTGAACCTATGAATCAGAAGTTGCCAGTCAACATTTCTCAAAAATTAAATTATATATATACAAAATTTTCCTCTTGCTTATGTAACCCACATTTTAACTGTTAGGAGCAATTCTATTCAGTCTTGCTCAGATTTAATATGAATTAAATCTGAAAAAATGTGTGAAGGGTGTTTGCATTTCTCCTTAAATTGTCCATCTTTAATGTACACATTTTTATTCATGAATAATATTAGTTTGATAACTATTTATACTACTGTATTCATAATAAAGAATCATGATATAAAGCAAAATATTTGTAACTTTTGTGAAGTTATGACTTTTCAAAGCGAAGTCTGTAAAAAATAGTCTAATGTGAATTACCAGGGATTGTTTTAAATAAGGCTGGGCTGCTGTAAAGTGAAGTATGTTAACATCATACATTTTTATTTAAAATTAAGCTTCACTGACTGCATTTATTGAATGATTAACTCATGGCAGCTCAGGTAGAATCTTCTGTCTGATGGGAAAACACTGTGTAAAACAGGAAAGATCAAAGTTGCAGAAGATTTGGAGCATCCCATCTTAATAAGGACACCTCAGTCAAAATTCCCTCAAAGATTCTTTCCTGCTAATGAGGCTGTGAAAGGAAATGGAGCCCAAACTCTTAACATGAAACCTCAGAAACCCCATGTTGGATGCTAACAGCAAGTGTAGGCTGATTTGTATTTCAGAAAATATATTTCTGCCATACACATCAAAGGCTACTCAGATAAGCTCTATGAAATTTTCTAATTTTTAAAAGAGAAGAGATGCTTTCAGCTTAAATGACAAGAAATTATTGATCTCTAATGAAGTTATTTTGATAAGTTAAACCATCATGATTCTTTGAAATTGTTTCATGTTAGTCTTACATTTTTATATGTTTCTATATATTTAGAAAAATATATCAAACATACACTGTGGTAAATTGTAGTCAATGTCATAAGACAAAGTATATGTGAGCTGCTGTATGGAAAATGAATTTGCTCTGTAAACTTTCACCCAAATCACAATAAAAATTTATATATATATAAATGTATGTATACATTTATATATATGTA
>NW_006921671.1:82537-85149 GCF_000298275.1 Orycteropus afer afer
ATATATATATCAAAAAAAATAGAGAAAGGAAAAACAGTTGTTTATTTTGATCTAGACATCCTGAAAACCTGCTCAAAATGCAAGGTTCACAAACAGTTGCTTAGATGACCAGATTTTGAGATGTGGAAATCAAGTATTAGAACTTAGGAATTAGGATTCTAGGACTAAAGAAGTCTCTAAACATCTTTCCTGTCTAAATTACATCTAAATTAATAATTGAATATTCATTCAATCCTATTGTGTTTTCAAATATTTAAGCCTCATTTTCTTCTGATAAAGCATATTTGTATTTTTCTATATCATCATATATTTCAATCATGATTGTGTTTTTTCACTTAAACAAGGAGAATGATAAGTGAGGAAGCATTTTGTTCCCCCTAGTAAATCATAGTCATGTGCAGTAAAAGCAGATCTTTAATCTTAGTTGAGGGATTAAGGTTTGTTCTTCACAGAAGGAGGGTGGATGAATTCATTGACTGGAAAATATAAATAAAGCAAATACTATCTTTTTGAAATTTAGGGCTAATTAACTACAAAGTAGGTGCTTAAATCCATTCTCTTTCTCTGTGTCTTTCTCCCTCTCCTTTCCCTCTCCCATCCATACTTACTTTTCTTCATAGATAATTGACATTAATCCAAAGTAATAATATTTTATTGTAGTTACTGAAGTAGTAAGTAACTCAGATCATAACTTAGATAGGATGATCTTATACATTTTTTCTTACTTGTTTTGCTCATTTGTGGAGAGCCAGAGGCTTGCGCAAGTCTCTCTTTTAATTTAACACACTTTTCTTAAAAAAAAAAAAAAAAAGCGTATATATCAGTGTCCAGAGAGTTGGATTTCTTTGCTTATTTTGGAATATGCTTCATGATCACAGAATGAAAAAAATCACACCTGAGATGTGCTCCACAATCTCATTATTTATCCTCAACTTGTTTTTCAGCCAGATTTGATTTCCAGTAATTACTGCATATACCTTTGTGCTTGCAGACATTCTTTATAAGCCAGTTATTTCTGTTTTCCATTTCTTCTTTAATTGATCTGTTAGTTCGAGCATAATTGGTAGTTGACCTCTGTTATTAAATTCACAGTTATAATTGATTTTCTATTTCTAAGAAGTAAAATTGTTGCTGTTAAAATCATGTTTACAATTCATTATATATAATTTCTGTTGAAATTGTTCTGCTATAAATAATTATATTACCGTAAGTACAGAATATATTTATTTCTAGTAACACAACACAATGGGCTACTGTGGAGTCAGACCCTATTCATAGCAAACACTCCCTGGGTTTCTGAGGCAGTATCATTACAGAAGTAGATTGCCCAACCTTCCTTCTGAGGAGTGGCTGGTGGGTTTGAACAGCCAGCCATCTGGTTAGCAGTCAAGTGTCTTAGGTACTATGCCACCAGAGCTCCCTATTTCTAGTAGCACTGTGGAAACTAAAAATACTAGCAAAATGAAGTTATACATTCAGAAAACTTAGGATAAATTTTTAAAAAAATCTGTATATAGCAGAAATGGTAGTATATTCCTCCTATGTACTTTATAAGACTCTTAATAGCCTTGAAACCCTGTGAGACAGTTCTTCTCAGTCCTTCAGGATTGCTATGAATGGAAATCAAATCAATGGCAATGGGTTTGATGGGTTTTTGTTTGTTTGTTAGTTTTAGCTGTAGGTATTCACTAACTAAAACTTACAAATATAATTTCTTTCCATGAGATTGTTGTCTCGGACCTGCAGCTACAGTATTTTACACTTCTTAGTCTAAGGAAGAGATACTCCTCTTGTTGTTGTTGTTAGGTGCCTTCAAATCAGCACTGACTCATAGCAACCCTATACACAGCAGAAGGAAACACAAACCAGTCCTGCACTACCTCCAAGACCTTGCTGTACTTGAGCCCATCACTACAGCCACTGTGTCAATCCATCTCCTTGAGGGCCTTGCCCTCTTTCATGGGCACTCCATCTTACTGAATATCACATCCTTCTCCAGGGAATGGTCTCTTCTGACAACATGACCAAAGGAGGTGAGATGAATTCTGGCCATTCTTGCTTCAAAGGAGCAATCCACCTGCACTTATTCTAGGACCAACTCGTTAGTTCCTTCAGCAGTCTATGGTACTTTCAGCATTCTTCGCCAGCACCACAATTGAAAAGCATTAACTCCTCTTTGGTCTTCCTTATCCGTTGTCCAAATCTCACATGCATATGAGGCAATTGAAAATACTATGGCTTGTGTCAGGTATACCTTAGTCCTCTAGGAGACATCCTTGCTCTTCAGCACTTGAAAGAGGTCCCTAGCAGCCGATCTGCCCAGTTCTATACATGATCTGATGTCCTGACTGCCGCTTCCATTGGCATCGATTGTTGTTGTTGTTGTTGTTGTTGTTGTTAAGTGCCGTCGAGTCATTCCCGATTCATAGCGACCCCATGCACAGCAGAACGAAACACTGCCTGATTCCGCGCCAGCTCCACAATTTCTGCTATACTTGAGCCCATCATCGCAGCCACCATATCAATCCATCTCCTTGAAGGCCTCCCCCTCTTTCGTCGACCCTCCACCCTACCAAGCATGACATCCTTCTCCAGGGAATGGTCCCTTCTTA
>NW_006921671.1:86024-93820 GCF_000298275.1 Orycteropus afer afer
CTGACAACAGCTATGATATCCCTTGTTCCATGTCCTCTTCTGAATCCGGCTTGAACCTCTGGAAGTTCTCTATCAATATACTGCTGCAAACGTTTGTTTTGCATCGATTGTAGAACCAAGCAATATAAAGTTTTGACAACTTGAATCTTTTCTCCATTTATCATGATGCTGCTTATAAATTCAGTAGTGAAGATTTTTGTTTTCCTTATATTAAGATGTAATCCATACTGCAGACTGTATTCTTCAATCTTCCTTAGTAAGTGCTTCAAATCATCCTCACTTTCAGCAAGCAAAGTTGTGTCGTCAGCGTATTGCAGGTTGCTAACGATTCTTTCTCCAATCTTGATGCCGCATTCTTCCTCATATGGTCCAGCTTCCAGTTTCTCAGATTATTTGCTCACCATGTAGATTAAATAACTATGTTGAAAGGATACAACCCTGATGCACTCCCTTCTTGATTTTAAACCATGAAATGTCCCTTTGTGCTGTTCAAAAGTCAGTCTCCTGGTCTATGCACAAGTTCATCATGAGTAAAATTAAGTGTCCTGGAATTTTCATTCTTCTCAATGTTACCCATAATTTGTTATGATCCACAGAATAAAATGCTTTTGCATAGTCAATAACACACAATAAACATTGTTCTGGTATTCTTTGCTTTCAGCCAAGATCCATTTGACATCAGCTATGATATCCCTTGTTCCATACCCTCTTCTGAACTCAGCTTGCATTTCTGGAAGTTTTCTGCCAATATACTGCTGCAACCATTTTTGAATTATCTTCAGTGAGATTTTACTTGCATGGAATATTATTGATATTATTTGATCATTTCCAAATTCTGTGGGATCACCTCCCTTTGGAATGGGTCCAGATATGGATCTCTTCCAGTTAGTTGGCCAGGTAAATGTCTTCCAAATCTCCTGGCATACTCGAGTAAGTGTCTCCAGTGTGTCATCCATTTGTTGAAACATCTCAACAGGTATTCCATTAATTCCTGGAACCTTGTTTTTCACCACTTCCTTCAATGCAGCTTCAACTTTTTCTGTCAATACCATTGGTTCTTGACCATATGCCACCTCCTAAAATGGATGAACATTGGCCAATTCTTTTTGGTACAGTGACTTTGTATTCCCTATATCTTTTTTTTTTTTTTTATGTTTCCTGCATCATTCAATATTTTTTCCATAGAACCTTTCAGTAGTGCAACTCAAAGCTTCAATTTTCCCGTCAGTTTTTTCAGCTTGAGAAACACCATACGTGGTCTTCCCTTTTGGTTTTCTAGCTCCAGGTCTTTGTACATTTCATTACAATAATTGGCTTTGTCTTTTCAAGCTGCTCTTTGAAATATTCCGTTCAGTTCTCTTATCTTGTAATTTCTTCCATTTGCTTTAGCTACTCTCCATTCAAGGGCAAGTTTCAGAGTCTCCTCTGAGATCCATTTTGGTCTTTTCTTCCTTTCTCATCTTTTAATGACCTTTGTTTTCTTCATGGATGATGTTCCTGATGTCATCTCACAATTACTCTGGTTTTAGGTCATTGGTGTTCAAAGATTTCAATGCAACAAATCTATTTTTCAAATGGCCCCTAAATTCAGAGTGATATATTCAAGGTCATATTTTTGCTCTTGTAGACTTGTTTTAATTGTCTTCAACTTCAAGTTGAACTTGCATATGAGCAGTTGACAGTGTGTTCAACAATCAGCTCCTGGTCATGTTTTGGGACAAGATATTGAGCTTTTCCATTGCCTCTTGCCACAGATATAGTCAATCTTATTCCAGTGTATTCTGTCTGTTGAATTCCATGCATATAGCTGCCGTTTGTGTTGTTGAAAAAAGGTATTGGTAATGAATAAGTTGTTGGTCTTGCAAAATTCTACCATGCAAGTTCTAGCATTATTTCTGTCACCAAGGCCAAATTTTCCAACTACAGCAGTGATTCTTCTTTGTTTTGGACTTTTGCATTCCAGTCACCAGCAATAATTAACCCGTCTTGATTGCATGTTTGGTCAATTTCAGACTGCTAAAGTTGATAAAAATCTTCAATTTCCTCATCTTTGGCTTTGGTGGTTGGTGCATAAATTTGAATAATAATCATATTAACTGGTCTTCCTTGTAGGTGTATGAATATTATCCTATCACTGACAGCATTGTACTTCAGGACAGATCTTGAACCATTCTTTGTGATGATGAATGTCGTCATGTCATTCGTCCTCAACCTTTCATTCCCGGCATAGTAAATCATATTGTTGTTTTATTCAAAACGGCCAAAACTGTTCATTTCAGCTCATTATTGCCCAGGTTGTCAATCTTTATGTGTTCCATTTTACTTTTTGACAATTTCCAATTTTCCTAGATTCATACTTTGTATATTCCATGTTCTGATTATTAATGGATGTTTGCAGCTATTTCTCCTTAATTTGAGTCATGCCACATCAGCAAAAGGAGCTCCCAAAAGCTTTACTTTATCCATAACATTAAGGTTCGTTCTACTCTGATGAGGCAGCTCTTTCTCTGTTTTTGAGTGCCTTCCGACCTAAGGGACTCATCTTCTTGCACTGTATTGGGCAATGTTTCTGGGCTCTTCAGAAAGTTGCCCAGTAATGTATCAGACAGGGTTTCTCTACATTTCATAAGGTTTTTCCTGGCCAATTCTTTGAGAAGTGAATGGCTTCTTCCTTCTTCCTAGTCTGTCTTAGTCTGTAAGCTACACTGAAACTTGTGCACCATGTGCGACCCTGCTGGCATTTCAAATACTGGTGGCATAGCCTCAAACCTCACAGTAACACACAAGCCACAACAGTACAACAAACTGACAGACAAGTCTGTCTCCCTTTACTGTTCAAAACCTCTCAGCCTTCTTCTTATCTGGATCCTGCTGCCTTGTTTTTCCCAGCTTTCCCTCCTTCCTGCCTTTTGGGTGGGGGAAGTAACCCTCCCCTTACCTGGATCCTGCCACTTGTTGGCCATGGCTTTCTCTCCTTCCTGACTTTTTAAAAATAATTTCTAGAAACTATAGAAAATACTTTATACAGTTCTATATAAATCTAAAGGATCATGATTATTCTGAATTTAAAATTTATTGGATATCCTAATTACAGTTGGCTGGGACTTAGTGATGATTATTTTACATATTTGGAAAAATCAGCTCCTAGGGCTCCACCACTCATCTGTCAGTTTATTGTACATGGTGGCTTGAATATTGCTGTGAAGCTAGAGACTATGGCACCAGTATTTTGAATACCAGGAGGTTCATCCATGGTGCAGAGGTCTAATTGGAGCTTCCAGACTAAGACAGACTTGGAAGAAGGAAAGGACTATCCACTTCTCAAAGAATTGGCCAGTGAAACACTGTCTGGTATATTACTGGAAAACTTTATGAATAGCCCTGAAACATTGTCCAATATAGTGCTAGAAGATGAGCCTCTCAGGTTAGAAGGGACTCAAATTACAACTGGGGAAGAGCTGCCTATTCAGAGTAGAGTCAACCTTAATAATTTGGATGGAGTAAAGCTTTTGGGACCTCCTTTTGCTGATGTGGCATGATTCAAAATAAGAAGAAACAACTGCAAACATCCATTAAAAATTAGGGCATGGAATGTATGAAATACAAGTTTAGGAAAATTAGGAATTGTCAAAAATGAAATGGAACACATAAAGATCAATATCTCAGGCACTGTTGTTGTTGTTATGAGTTGTTATGAGTTCACCCTGACTCATAGCAACCCCTCCTTGGGTTTCCAAGGCAGTATCACTACGGAAGTAGATTGCCCAACCTTCCTTCCAAGGAGTGGCTGGTGGGTTTGAACCACCAGCCTTCTGGTTAGCAGTCAAGTGCCTTAGGCACTATGCTACCAGAGCTTCTATCTAAGGCATTAGTGAGCTAAAATGGACCAATTTTGGCCATTTTGAATCAGACAACCTTGAATGACAAATTGAAAAGGAATGATATGACATTCATCATCACAAATAATGTTTCAAAATCTATCCTGAAGTACAATACTGTCAGTGACAAGAAAATATCCATATGTTTACAAGGAAGACAAGTTAATACTACTATAATTTAAATTTATGCACCAACCACCAAAAGCAAATATTAGGAAATTGAAAATTTTTACCAATTTCTGCAGTCTGAAATTGATCAAATATCCAATCAAGATGTGTAGATTATTACTGGTAATTGGAGTGCAAAAGTTGAGAACAAACAAGAATAACCAGTAGTTTCAAAATATGATCCTAGTGATAGAAATTGCACTGGAGATCGCATGATAGAATTTTGCAAGGTCAATGACTTATTCATTCCAAATATCTTTTTTCAACAACATAAACAGTGGCTATACACATGGACTTCACTAAATGGAGTACACAGGAATCAGATCAACTAAATCTTTGGAAAGAGGCAATAGAGAAGTACAGTATCTTTAGCCACAAAAGGCCAGGAACTGACGGTGGAACACACCATTATCTGCTCATGTATAAGTTCAAGTTGAAGTTGAAGACAATTAAAACACATCCATGAGAGCCAAAATATGACCTTGAATATATCCCTCCTGAACTTAGAGACCATCTAAAGACTAGATTTTATACATTGAACACTAATGACTGGAAAAAAGAGGAATTGTGGGATGACATCAAGAACATCATCCATGAAGAAAGCAAAAGGTCACTAAAAAGAAAGGAAAGGAAGAAAAGACCAAAATGGATGTCAATAGAGACTCTAGAACTTGCTCTTGAATGGAGATTAACTAAAGCAAATGAAAGAAATGACAAGATAAAAGAGCTTAATAGAAGATATCAAAGAGCCACTTGAGAAGAAAAAGTCAATTATTGTAATGAAATGTGCAAAGACCTGGAGTTAGAAAACCAAAAGGAAAGAACAGGCTCAGCATTTCTCAGGTTGAAAGAACTGAAGACAAAATTCAAACCTCAAGTTACAATACTGAAAGATCCCATGGGCAAAATATTGAATGATGCAGGAAACATCAAAAGAGTCACTGTACCAAAAAGAATTAATCAATGTTCATCCAGTTCAGGAGGTGACATATGAACAAGAACCAATGGCATTAAAGGAAGAAGTCAAAGCTGCACTGAAGGAATTGGCAAAAAACAAGGCTCTAGGAATTTACAGAATACCCGTTGAGGTGTTTCAACAAACAGATGTCACACTGGAGGCACTCACTCAGCTATGCTAAGAAATTTGGAAGACATCTACCTGGGCAACTGACTGGAAGAGATCCATATTTGTACCCATTCCAAAGAAAGATGATCCCACAGAATGTGGAAATCATCGAACAATGTCATTAATATCACACACAAGTAAAATCTTACTGAAGATAATTCAAAAATGGTTGCAGCAGTATATCGACAGAGCACTTCCTGAAATGCAAGATGGATTCAGAAGAGGATGTGGAACAAGGGATATCATTGCTGATGACAGGTGGATATTGGCTGAAAGCAAAGACTACCAGAACAATCTTTACTTGCATTTTATTGACTATGTAGAAGTATTTAATTCTGTAGATCATAACAAATTATGGGTAACATTGAGAAGAATGGGAATTCCAGAATACTTAATTGTACTCATGAGGAACCTTTACATAGACCAAGAGACTGTCTTTCAAACAGAACAAGGGACTACTGCATGGTTTAAAATAAGGATGAGAGGAGTTCCAGTAAGATGGCAGAATAGCAGGCAGACTGCACAGACCCTCTTTAACAAGAAAAGGGAACCACTTAATACAGATACAGAAGATAATCCTGGAGCCATGAGCTTTGAAGGGAAGGGTGCAGAAGTGGACCAAACTCCAACTAGTAGAAGAACTTGCATGAAAACACTAAAATTGGAGTCCTACAAAGCTGTGGTCTGTCAGCAATCTTGACAGCGCAGACAGCTTGGATATTGCAGAGTGGTGTTAGGACATAATAATTAACCTAAAAATTGGCCTTGCTAGTCAGGGACTGCACAGAGGACTGTACTGGTGGCTGGTGAATAAAAGGGGAAGCGGTGAAAAGGAAGACAGGCTGAGTTTGGATTTTGCCTGTCTGGAGGGAGCAGCCATTTTGAATGTTTACAAGCGGTTCGACAATTTTGGATATTTAAAGTGACAGCATTCTCCCAGATTCCAGGGACTTAAGAATAGCCTCTACTTACCAGGAACTGCAAGGACACTTCGGACGCCAACTACTGGAAAGGTGGGATATTCCCCTTGTTACTTTTATACCTCACAAGGTCTTGGTAAATGAAAGTGCAGCCATACCTCACTCCTACCTACCTTCTGGGCTGGCAAGAATTCTATCTCAGTCTGTGTGCTTGGATGGAGCCTGGGTGCCCTATGCCACAACTCCCAGATTTCCAGATTTTTTTTTTCTTTGTTTACTTTGTTTTTGTCTGTTTTAAAACTATTATTATTATTGTGCTTTTTATTTGTATTCTTTATTTTTCACTTCCCAATTTTCAGTTTTCAGCTTTTTCTCTCTTCCCTATTCCTGTTTTCCATTTTTTTCTTTCTCATGGTTAATCCCATTTCTTGTTTTACTTTTTGCATTTTTCATATTTTTTCATTATTCTCCTACTATAACTTTTTTCTCTTATTGCTCTTGTCCCAGCTATTGAGGTTTTTTTTTTTTTTTTTTTTTTTTTTTTTTTTTTTTACCTTTTTTTTGTTATTGTTCCTGTGTGTTTACAGTGTTTTTTGTCCATTTGCTATTGCTTTTATTGATGGTCATTTGATTGCTGTTTTTCTCTAACTGAGTAGGAGACAGCAAAAGTGCCCATATGACACAACTACACCCACACTACCTGCAGCTTCACTTACTGAGTGAGAGTCACCACTTACTTCTCCACCAACTAGCCAATAAAAACAACCATCAAGAAAAGCCTGACTCACCCTTAACTGTTCCTCATAGACAGTTAACAGAGATCTCAATACCACAATGTCACAATGTCTTGGAGACAGCAGACCATCACAGTCTACACAAAGAAGCAAGATAAAGTGGTAGGAACATGGGAGCAGGAAATAAGCCTAGAATACATCCCAGAGGAAGAAGGAGCATTGGACCTCCCTGATAAGGAATTGAAAATAATTTTATTTAGGTATCTTCAAAGGATTGAGAGACAGATCAAGGAAAGCACGGATAAAATTAAGGAAAACACAGGTAAAACCCTAGAAGAATTTCGGAAGAACAAAATGACAAAATAAATGAAAAATTGGAAATGATACAAAGTCTACAGATAGAAATCCAGAAGATTAAAACCACATTTTCAGAAATAGATAAAACATTGAAAGGGCAAAGGAGTAGAACTGAATCATTGGAAGACAGAATTAATGAGATTGAAGACAAATATCTGAATTCTTCTTTTGAAAGGGATCAATCAGAAACATCAAAACAATATGAAGAAAGCTTAAGGTTCATGTGGATACCATCAAAGAAATAACCTACGTGTAATCAGAATTCCAGAACAGGAAGAGAAAAACAACCACTGAGAAAATTGTCCAAGATATATTGGAAGAGAACTTCCCTGATGTGATGAAAGATGAGAATATATCCATTCCGCAAGTGCAATGAACCCTAAACAGGATAGACTCCAAGAGAAAATCACCAAGACATATCATCATCAAACTCATCAAAACCAAAGACAAAGAAAAAATCTTGAAAGCAGCATGTGAAAAACAAAAAGTTACTTACAAAGGACAACCAATATGAATAAACTCTGATTTTTCAGCAGAAACCATGCAAATGAGAAGGCAATGGGATGGTATATATAAAACCCTAAAAGAGAAAAATTTCCAATGAAGAATTATA
>NW_006921671.1:93930-100400 GCF_000298275.1 Orycteropus afer afer
AGTAGGATTACCCAACCTTCCTTCCGAGGAGCGGCTGGTGGGTTTGAACCGCCAGCCTTCTGGTTAGCAGTCAAGTGCCTTAGCCACTATACTACCAGAGCTCCTGAAGATGGAAGACTCGATGGAAGAATTATATACCCAGCAAAATTGTCTCTCAAATATGATGGTGAAATTAGGGAGATTTGCAGATAAGTAGAAATTAAGGGAATCTCTTAAAATGAGACCAACCTTAGGAGACATAATAAAGAGAGTCCTTTGAACAGAGAACCAATAAAAGCAAACAACAAACAACCATGAGTACACAAGATGACATAACCCAGAACCAAAAAGCTATGGAAGTATCCAAATGGAATAAACTTACAAGATTGTTAACGGGGAACAAGAGGCATCAATTTGCAAATAAGGACAACTACAAACCTAAAAGAGGGGAAAAATTGTGTAGTTACAGATCTTCTAAATGGTGAAGAAGTCAAGAGAGTTGCAAGATAGAATGGACTGTTCTAAACTTGGGAAAAAATTATAAATCACAGGGTAAGCTCAAAGAAAAGTGATAAGCTTTCACATCACAATAAGAAAGAGGACAAGCACAAATATAGCAAATACTAAAACAACAGCAACAAAGGAAATGATAACATGATTTATAAACATAATGAACTCAGCACAGAAAATTATATGGAACAAAGAAACTAGGAACACCATGAAAAAAATAAATAATTAACAAAATGACAGCAACAATTCAACTTGTCGATAATTGTACTTAATGTCAATGATTACATGCACCACTCAATAGACAGAGAGTTGAAGACTGGATAAGAAAACATAACCCATCACATCAATATGCTGTCTAGAAGAGACACGTCTTAGAGACAAAGTCAAAGTTGACTAAAAAGAAAATATTGGAAAAAGATACATGAAACAAATGGCAACCATAAAAGAACAGGTATGAAAATATTAATTTCTGATCAAACTGACTTTAAGACAAAAACTACCATACAAGACAAGGAAGGACATTGTATAATGATTAAAGGATCAAATGGAGAAGATATAACCATGATAAATATCTGTGGACCCAATGAAAGAGCCCAAAACACATAAATCAGACTTTAAAAGAGTTGAAAAGGCAAATAGATGACCCTCAGTCATAGTGGGAGACGTTAATACACCACTTTCAATGAAAGAACAACTGGAAAGAAACTCAATAAAGATGTAGAAGAGTTAAACAATATAGTCTACCAACTTGATCTTATAGACATCTACAGAGCACTTCACCCAACAATAGCACAATATACATTCTTTTCCAGTGCACATGGAAAATTCTCAATAATAGACCATATGTTAGGCCATAAAGCAAGCCTTCATAAATTTAAGAACATTAAAATATTGCAAAGCATCTTCTCAGATCACAATGCTATCAAACTAAAAATCAACAATAGGAAGATCAATTGAAAAAGAGTAAATACATGGAAACTCAACAACATCCTCCTTAAGAAAGACTGGATAAGAGAAGAAATAAAAAAAATGAAATTCAAAAATTCCTTTCATCAAATGAGAATTAAAACACAAGATACCAAAATTTTTGGGACACAGCAAACACAGTGATCAGAGACCAATTTATAGTAATAAATGCACACATCAAAAAAGAAGAAAGAGCCAAAATCAACACTTTAAACCAACATCACCAACAATTAGAAAAAGAACAGCAAGAAAATCCTACAGTCAACAGAAGAAAGGATATAATAAAGATTAGACCAGAAATAAATGAAAAAGAAAATAGAAAGACAATAGAAAAAATCAACAAGATTAAAGGTTGGTTTTTTGAAAAAAAATTTAAAAATTGACAAACCACTGGCAAGTTTAACAAAGGAAAAGAGGGAGATGATACAAATAACATGAATAAGAAACAAAATGGGTGACATCAAAACAGAACCAACTGAAATAAAAAGGATAATAACAGAATACTAAGGCACTTGACTGCTAACCAGAAGGCTGGCGGTTCAAACCCACCAGCCACTCCTCGGAAGGAAGGTTGGGCAATCCTACTTCCGTAGTGATACTGCCTCGGAAACCCAAGGAGGGGTCGCTATGAGTCGGGGCCGACTCGATGGCACACAACAACAACAACAACAAATGAAGAATTGTACTCCAACAAATTAGAAAATGTGGAAGAAATGGACAGATTTCTAGAAACACACCACTTACCTAAACTAACACAGACTGATGTGGAAAAGATAAACACATCCATAACAAAAGAAGAAATTGATAAGGTCATAAAAAAATTACTAACAAAAAAGTCCTGGCCCAGATGGTTTCACTGGAAAATTCTACAAAACATTCAGAGGAGGGATGACACCAATCCTACTCAAGCTATTCCAAAACAAAGGAAAGGATGGAATCCTCCCAAATTCATTTTATGAAGCAAGCATAACCTTGATACCAAAACCAGACAAAGACATCACTCAAAAGGAAAACTACAGACCAATAACCCTCATGAATATAGATGCAAAAATATTTAATAAAATCCTAGCCAATAGACTCCAACAACACACCAAGAAAGTCATTCATGATGACCAATTGAGGTTCAAATCAAGTATTCAAGGATGGATCAACATTAGAAAAACAATCAACATCATCTACCACATAAATAAAACAAAGGAGAAGAACCATATGGTCATATCAATTGATGCACAAAAGACATTTGATAAAATCCAACACCCATTCCTGATCAAAACTCTCAGCAAAATAGAAATATAAGGGACATACCTTGACATAATAAAGGACACAGATGCAAAACCAACAGCCAGCCTCATTCTCAATGGAGAGAGACTGAGACCATTCCTCTGTGAACAGGAACCAGACAAGGATGCTCTCTATCACCACGACTATACAATACTGTATTGGAAGTCTTAGCCAGGGCAATAAGGCAACAAAGGGAAATCAAAGGCATCCAAATTGGTAAGGAAGACATCAAACTATCTCTATTTGCCAATGATATGATCCTCTACCTAGAAAACCCAAGAGACTCAGTCAAATATCTGCTGGAACTAAATGAGAAATTTAGCATAGGGGCAGGATATAAGATCAACATCCAAAAATCAGTTGGATTCATCTATACCAGCAAAGAGATTGCTGAAAAAGAATTAAGGAAATTAATATCATTTATAATAGCTACCAAAAAAATAAAATACTTGGGAATAAATCTTACACAAAAGACCTGTACAAAGAAAACTATAAAAGACTACTTCAAGAAACCAAAGGAGATCTATATAAATGAAAGAACATCCCATGCTCGTAGATAGGAAGATTTGACATTGTGAAAATGTCAATTCTACACAAAGCAATCTATACATTCAATGCATTCCCAATCCAGATCCCATCAACATTCTTTAAGGATTTGAATAACCAGTCACTAACTTTATATGGAGAGGAAACAGACCTAGGATAAGCAAAGCACTATTGAGGAGGAAGAACAAAGTAGGAGGTCTCACACTGCCAGATCTGAAAACCTACTATAGAGACACAGTAGTCAAACTGCCTGGTATTGGTATAATGACAGAAGCATAGACCAATGGAATAGAATTGAGAACCCAGGAATAGATCCATTGACCTTCGGTCAGCTGATCTTTGCAAAGTGCTGAAATCTGTTAAATGGTAATGTCTGTTTAATAAATGGTGCTGGCAAAACTGGATTATCTATTTGCAGAAAAATGAAACAAGATCTGTACCTCACACCATACACAAAAACTAACTCCAGATGGATCAAAGACTTAAATATGAAGCCTAAAACTGTAAAGTTCCTCAAGAAAAAATAGGGGCACATTTAGGGGCCCTAATATATGGCATCAATAGACTATCAAGCATAACCCAAAGTACACAAACAGCAGAAGAGAAACTAGATGAATGGAACCTTCTGAAAATTAAATGTTTATTTGCTTCCAAAGACTTCTCTGAGAGAGTCAAAAAGGAACCTACAGATTGGGAAAAAATATTCAGCAATGACATATCTGACAAGAGACTTAACTCTAGAATTTATAGAAAACTCCAACACCTCAACAACAAAAAGACAAATAATCCAATTTAAAAATAAGCAGAAGGCATGAATAACACTTCACCAAGAGAGATGCAAACTAGAGAGAGATACCATTAGAGAGATGCAAATCAAAACAACATTGAGATACCATCTTGCCCCAGCAGTAATAGCAAAGTTCCACAAGACAGAAAATAACAAATGCTGGCCAGGATGCAGAGAGATTGGAACTCTCATACACTGCTGGTGGGACTGTCAAATGATACAACCACTGTGGAAAGCAGTATGGCAATGCCTTAAAAAGTTGGAATTAGAAGCACCATTTGACCCAGCCATTCCATTACTAGGTATATATCATAAAGAAGTGAGAGTCAGGACAAAAACAGATATACACACAACCAGGTTCATCATAGCACTATTTATAACAGCCAAAAGATGGAAAAAACCTAGGTGTCCATCCACTGAAGAATGGATAACCAAAGTATGGTACATACACACAATGGAATACTATGCAACCCCAAAGAATAATATAGAATCTGCAAAACATCACATAACTTGGATGAACTTGGAGGAGATTATGCTGAGTGAAATAAGTCTATCACAGAAGGACAAATATTGTATTAGTTCGTTATCATAAAAAGTCAAGAAAAGGTTTTTATATGGAAAGGAATTTTCTTTGTTGGTGAGAGGAGAGGGGAGGGAACACTGTTAAATAGATAGAGAAAGGTATTGATTTGGGTGAACAGAAAGGCAATGTACCAAATGTGAATGATCAACATGGTGGCATTGAAGAAAAGGAAGACATAGATGTTCTAGTTACCTAGTGCTGCTCTAACAAGAATATACAACAAATGGGATGGCCTTAACAAACAGGAGTTTATTCTTACAGTTTGGAGGCTTTAAGTCCAAGTTCAAAATACCAAGCTCTAGGGGCTGGGTGAAAGCCCCTAAACTTTGGGGTCCACCTCTGCCTCCTGTTCCCAGCCCACTGGAGCTAGAAGTGTTTCTTCACTCAGAGAGCTGCTGGCTGCTGAGGCTGAGAAGCCCCAAAGTTGGCAAGTCAAAAGGCACAGTCTGGATGTTACCAAACCACATGGCAGACCTTTAACTTAAGTCCATCGTAAGTCCCAAGGTCAGCAAAGCATAACAGGCTGCTGAACAATGACACAGCTACATGAAAGTCCAAGCATGCCATAGGTTAGAGACCATTCCCAAAGGCTTCTCCTTATATACAGGAAGCAGACCACATACCCAAAGGCAGCCACCTAGCTGCTTGTGGTAGATCCTACCATGGAGTTGATTGCCAGTCTCCTCATGGGAATTAACTACCACCAGCTGCCCAGCCACTCAACCAGGCCCAGCCAAGTTGACACACAAACTGAACTACCACAATGGAGAATTACAAAGGAGGTACAGACAACAAAGATGAACTCTTTTGCACATACAGTACTGCATTGTCAGTGAATGCAAACACAGATATCTGGGTGGCTAGATGGATAGACAGGTTGAACTATTAGGTATGTCTATGCAGGGATGGAACCCAGGCCATGCCCCAAAGCAACAAGATGGGAAAGCGGAGAAAGGACAGAAAAAAGAGAGGGGGATTGGGACAGAGCGAGGAGTCAGCCACAGGGATCCAAATGAGGAGAGGGAACCCAGGCCATGTCTTACAAGCGGCAAGGTGGGAAAGCAGGAGAAAGGAGAAGAAAAAGGCACGGGGGACCAGGACAGAGTGAAGAGTCAGCCACAGTGATCCAGGTGAGGAGAGGTTGGAGAGGTTTCCAACAGTGAAGCGAGACAAACTAGTCTGTCAGCTTGTCCTACTGTGAAGACATGTTGCTATGAGTCTTGAGGTGGTGCCACTTACGTTTCAAACCCAGCAAGGTGCACATGGTACACAGGTATCAGCCTGGCTTGCAGACTGAGACACTCTAGGAAGAAGGAAAGGGCCGTCCACTTCTCAAAGAATTGGCCAGAGAAAACCTTATGAATACCAGAGAAACACTGTCTGATACATTACTGCATAACTTTATGAATAGTCCGGAAATATTGTCCAATACAGAGAAGTGAGTCACTTAGGTTAGAAGGCTCTCAAAATAAGACTGGGAAAGAGCTGCATGCTCAGAGTAAAACCAGCCTTACTCATATGGATAAGGTAAGTCTTTCGAGACCTCCATTTGCTGATGTGGCATCACTCAAATTGAGGAGAAACAGCTGCAAACATCCATTAATAATCAGAACATGGAATGTACAAAGTATGAAACTAGGAAAATTGGAAGTTGTCAAAATAAAATGAAATGGAATGCATAGATTGGTATCGTATGTATTGTTGTTGTTGTTATGTTGTTGTTATGTGCCATCGAGTTGGCCCCGACTCATAGCGACCCCTCCTTGGGTTTCCAAGGCAGTATCACTACGGAAGTAGGATTGCCCAACCTTCCTTCCG
>NW_006921671.1:101125-102644 GCF_000298275.1 Orycteropus afer afer
AGCTGATTGTGGAACAGGCCATCAACTGCTCATATGCAAGTTCAATTTGAAGTTAAAGACAATTAAAACAATTCAAAGAGAGCCAAAATATGATATAGAATATATCCCTCCTGAATTTAGAGACCATCTAAAGAACAGATTTGATGCATTGAACACCAATGACCAAAAACCAGAATTGTAGGATGATATCAAGAACACTACCCATGAAGAAAACAAGAGATCACCAAAAACATGAGAAAAGAAGAGAAGACCAAAATAGATAACTGAAGAGACTCTGAAACTTGCCCTTGAGCAGAGAGTAGCTAAAGCAAATGGAAGAAATGACAAGATAAAAGACCTGAACCGAAGATTTCAACGAGCAGCTTGAGCAGACAAAGCCAATTTCTATAATGAAATGTGCAAAGACCTAGAGTTAGAAAACCATAGGGAAGAACACACTCAGCATTTCTCAAGCTGAAAGAATTGAAGAAAAAATTTAAGCCTTGAGTCACAATATTGAGATATTCTATGGGGAAAATATTGAATGATGCAAGAAACATCAAAAGAAGATGGAAGGAACACACAGAGTCACTGTACCAAAAAGAACTGGTCGATCTTCCTCCATTTCAGAAGGTGGCATATGATCTAGAAACAATGATACTGAAGGAGGAAGTTGAAGCTGCAATGAAGAAATTGGTGAAGAACAAGGATCTGGTATTGATGGAATACCCAATGAGATATTTCAACAAATGGACGCTGCACTGGAAACACTCACTTGGTTACGCCAAGAGATTTGGAAGATAGCTACTTGGCCAACCGATTGGAAAAGATCCATATTTTTACCCATTCCAAAGAAAGGTGATCCCATAGAATGTGGATATTATTGAATGATATAATTATTATCACACTCAAGTAAGATCTTACTGAAGATAATTCAAAAACGATTGCAGGAGTATATTGGCAGAGAACTTCCAGAGGTGCAAGCTGGATTCAGAAGAGGATGTGGAACAAGGGATATCATAGCTGCTGTCAGATGGATCTTGACTCAAGGAGAGAATACCAGAAAGATGTTTACTTGTGCTTTGTTGACTATGCAAAGGCATTTGATTGTGTGAATCATGACAAATTGTGGATAACATTGAGAAGAATGGGAACTCCTAAACACTTGATTGTACTCATGAGCAACCTGTACCTCGGCCAGGAGGCTGTCGTTCAGATGGAACAAGGGGACACTGCATGGTTTACACTAAGAGGGGAGTGTGTCAGGGTAGTATACTTTCCCGATACTTATTCAATCTATATGCTGAACAAATAATCTGAGAATCTAGACTACATGAAGAAAAACGTGGCATCAGGATTGAAAGAAGAATCATTAACAACCTAAGAAATGCAGGCCAAATCCTGGTGACAGAAATAATGCTGGAACTCGTATGGTAGAATTTTGCAAGACCAACGACTTGTTCGTTGCAAACACCTTTTTTCAACAACACAAACAGAGGCAGTACACGTGGACTTCACCAGATGGAACACACAGGAATCA
>NW_006921671.1:105691-111273 GCF_000298275.1 Orycteropus afer afer
TCCTCACAACTGGACCAATAAGCAGCATCACAATAAATGGAGAAGATTGAGGTTGTCAAAGAATTCACATTGCTTGGTTCTACAATTGATGCCAGTGGAAGCAGCACTCAGGACATTAGACGACGTGTAGCACTGGGCAAGTCAGCTGCAAAGGAACTCTTTCAAGTGGTGAGGAGCAAGGATGTTTCCTTGAGGATAAGGTGGGCCTGACACAGGCCAAGATATTTTCAATCGACTGGTATGCATGTGAGAGCTGGACAATGAATAAGGAAGACAGAAGAAGTTGATGTTTTTGAGTTGTGGTGCTGGTGAAGAATGCTGAAAGTACCATGGACTACTAAAAGAACTAACAGATCTGTCCTGGAGGAAGTGCAGCCAAAACGCTCCTTGGAAGCGAGGATGGCCAGACTTTGTCTCACCTACTTTGATCATGTTGTCAGAAGAGACCATTCCTTGGAGAAGGATGTCATGCTTGGTAAGGTGGAGGGTCGATGAAAGAATGGAAAGCCTTAAACAAGATGGATTGACACCGTGGCTGAGACAATGGGCTCAAGTATAGCAGGGATCATGGAGCTGGCCCAGGATTGGGCAGTGTTTCGTTCTGCTGTTCATGGGATCACTATGAGTCAGAAACGACTCCACCGCAACTAACTACAACAACAACACCACTTTGGTCATGTTATCAGAAGGGATCATTCCCTGGAGAAGGATATCATGCTTCGTAAAGTAGAGGGTCAATGAAAAAAGGGAAAGCCCTCAAGGAGATCGATTAACCCAGTGGCTTCAATGATAGGCTCAAGTATAACAGGGATTGTGAAGCTGGCACAGGAGCTGGCAGTGTTTTGTTTTGCTATACTTAGGGTTGCTATGAGTTGGGCCAACTAGACAATACCTAACAACGGCAGCAGGAGTGAGAATAACTAAGAAGAAGAGACCTGAGACGGGACTTCCCTCCCCAAAGTTGGAGTTCATTGGAGAAGAATTAGGTCACACCCACTGGATGGTTACCAGTGCCGCAGCTGGTGCACAGTTGCTGGTGCACAGGGAAAGCTGGAAATAATTTTCCAAGGCACAAGCAATCTGCATCTAGTACCCAGAGGCAGTGAGGTAGTGAATGAAGAAAGATAGAGCCACAAGAAAGTAATTAGCAGTCTGGACTGGGCTGCAAGCTCACAGAGTAGAGGCTGTGCACTCTAGGTATATCACTGGAGCAGAGCACCATTTTATTCCTCACATCCATCCTGCTGATCACCTGTCCAACAGACAGAACCAAGAGAAGTCCCTTCCACGTCTAATGTCCCTCCAGTGTTCTTTCCTGAAGAAGCTTAACACCGTGCTCACTATAAAGAGAAAGTTCTTTATGGAACACTGTCCATTATTCCAGAGCAAATAGTGAAGAAATATTAATTGATAATTGTCACAGTTACATATTCTGGACATTTAATATACTCAAATATATAATTTTGTTTAAGTAAATCCTTTTGCTTTTCCTCAAATCTTAAATATCTTTGTAGGAAATTTGAAGACCTTAGGTTACTTGAGACTATACTTTTGCTGTCATGTCAGTGTAATATTTGAAAGTGAATATTTCCAAAAGCTAAATTTTTCTATTAGAGAATAAAAGAGAAGATAAACATAGTGAAAAGTAAAAAAGAGATGCTGATTATGAAAAAGTGGTACTCTGATATTTTAAGACTAACAAGACCAAAAAAACAGGTGATATAATAATTTCCAGGGAAATGAAAATGAGATAATTGTAACAGAATTTCAGATGTATTATGGTTTATATATTGAGTATTTTGTAAGTGTTAAAAGAAATGTATTAATTGCTGAGATTACTTTAAAGATGAGGCTCAAGTTTACTTATGTATATTCTAGTTTCACAGTGTGATAAAAGGAATACAGAGTTATGCAACAGAAGTGCAGTTTTACATGTGCACAAGTAGGTTTTCTTTTAGTCCTTAAGTAAACCGATAAATATATGATAATTATTTTCATTGCTTTTTAAACACTGTATATTTCATTTAAATATGTGATCTGTCATTTAAAGGATTATTTGCATACCTTTAAAAGAACAGAAATAAAAGAAGATAAGACTTGTAAAAGAAATACTATGGACTAAAAATATTAATCAAGTGATTATAAGAGAAAGAGAAAGGAAAATTATGTTTCAAATTAAAGGTAGACAATAAAATTAATAAAATGAAGTTACTGATATGTAAGTTTGCATATTCCAGTCAGTTAATTCAGAGAAGCATAGCATACTTTAGTGTTTAATCTGATATCAGAGAGAAGTCATTTTTTCCAAGAGTTTCATCCAATATAATTTCTGCTTTTGTTAGAAAATGATTGTTATTGCATTGACATGTTCCATTTATTTTTATGGCTTAAAAAATTGCCTGCCCTCAAATTTAAAGCAAATCCCATGAAACAATTATGAATCATTTTTACTAAAAGTAATGGGAAACAAAATCTGTGAAGCTCTTAAAACACCAACTCTAACAGGTTCTTGGATAACAACTATGCAAACCATTTGAAATGCAAACTTTTATTTACATTATTTGGTAGTTGTCTACATAAGTTTAAGGTCAAGTAATATGATACAGAAGGCACCCTGGTGATGCAGTGGTTAAGTGCTTGGCTACAGTACAGTGCCTAAGGCATCTGACTGCTAACCAGAAGGTTGGTGGTTCAAACCCACCAGGCACTCTGCAGAAGCAAGACTGGGCAATCTACTTCCTTAAAGATTTACCACCTCGGAAACCCAATGAGAGTCTCAATGAGTCAGAATTGACTCTATGGCAGTGGGTGTGGTTTTGGTTTTTGGTTACTAACCGAAAGGTCTGTGGTTAGAATCCACCAATCTTTCTGTGGGATAAAAATGTGGCAAATTTATTTGTAAAAATTATACCTTGGAAACCATATGGAGCAGTTCTACTTTGTCTCTCTGAGTTAGAGTCCCTGTGAGTCAGAATCAACTCAATAGCACACAAAAATATGACATAAACATTCAATCTATAATTTATCTATTTTTTCTAAGCTAATCATTAATGTAAATATATGGAGTTGTGTCTCATTAAAGATGAACTAAAAGATACTAAATTCAAAGGGCTTTTGTACCCTTTGTGTCTATCTTTCTAGAATTACTTTGCATATTTGTTTTCACATTTTCCCTTCTTTTGAGAATTTCTTAGAAAATAAATTGGTCAGATATATTTGTGTTTGTGTAACTACAACCAAAATGAAATTTTATACTTTTATATATTATTTGCACTAAAGGGTAAATTCATGATATTCTACAAAACTGCCAAATTCTTTAGAAAAATAATATGTCAAACAATTTTCCCATTTTAGTCCATAACTACACCTAAACAGAAGTTGCCATTATATTTATCAAAGTAGCATATCACTATATTATGTTTTATTAAAAAAAATATTTCAACTATCTAACTTATTACCTCATTTTTAAGGAAATGATACAATTTCTGAACATACTTTATATCATAAAGGATGATTTACAGAAAATTTAACTTTGCATAATAATTATATATATATATATATATATATATATATATATATATATACATATATAATTTACTTTACCTTAGCATGTTAATTCTGGTGGTGCACTGGATAAGACATTTGGCTGCTAATCAGAAGGCTGGTGGTTCAACCTCAAAAGCTGCTCTGTGGAAGGAAGATGGGGCAATCTATTTCTATAAAGATTTACAGCCTCAGAAAAACAGTGAGGGTCACTATGAGTCAGAATCAACTCGATGGCAGTGAGTTTGGTTTGGTTTCTTGGAGCATCTGCCTCCTCACAAGCTATGAATCAAGGCTAAGGTTCTTAATGAACTATTATCAAAAACAATTAATTATATTTAATAATATTTTAAAAATCCATGGACTGTAGACATCTTGGTGTTCCATCTCTAATTCCAGGCCACTCTACAACAATTTAATAAGTCAATATGCAAAGTTTGGGGTATATATCTACCTTCTCCTACAAATGCATTTCTGATCCTTGTATTATATTCATTTCTCTTTGTATATACTCTTATGAGAGATCAAAATTTTTGAAAAATGTTATTGAAGCTGATTTTATTAATGAAGATTGATCTCTGCACTCTAACTCTTCAACTAAGTTCATGGTATGTAAATATATAAATAGTAGTCATACATCCTGCTTAAAAATAAAGTTACATGCATGTATCATACATTTTGTTAAGTAGTCAGGCTTCCTTCTGCTATATTTATTTTCTTTCATTACAACAAGGCAGAACTGTTGTGAAGCAAATGGAATAAGAGAGTATGTTCTTCTAAACTAACTTGTGCATTTTGATCTTCACCCTGAACTCTCCTTGAGCATATTGTCACGAAGAAAGAGTTGAGCCAAAGTTTCAATAACATTAAGTCTGAATACGGTGCCAACTACGTAGCACTCTAAAACTCATAATTTTGTAAAAGTACTACTTTGTCACCTAGTGGAAATCCTAAAAGTAACATTTAAGATAGTGGTTCTCAATAAGGGAAATTTTTGCTGCCAGAAGACATGTGGTGATGTCTAGAGACTTCTCGCTCAAAGCTGAAGGACAAGTGCTACTGACATCTATTGGGTAGAGGAAAATGATGCTGGTAAACATCCTACAGTGAACAGAACACCCTCAAAGAACACTGACAATTTTTCTGTCCTAACAAATCAATAAAGCTGAGATCAGAAAACTTTGACATAAAGAGCAAGCAGCTTGAATGGAGTTTTTCTGGGATCTGATTTAAGCATTTCCCTACAAGTTTCTAAATTTGAAGCTGTATGTCTCTTTTTGTATTTGGCAAAACTTATACTGAGCTACAGGAAGACCTTCAATGTCATCATACTGATAAATTATGATTTCTGGTAAAATTATCTGAGTAGCTATTTTCCTGAAATAGAACATAAGAAATGGCAAAGACATCTCAAAAGATGCTCTCTGAGTACATAAATGGAATAGTCAAAGAGAGAAAGTGTTCCATAATTTCAACCCTGTACTACAAGAAAGCATCAACAGCATCCCAAAATCTTAGACTGGTCTCTGAGGCACAGAGGAGATATTGAACCAAATTGAAAGATGACATCATACATTAGCACACACTGTCTTAAATAGGCCAGAGCAGTGTTATTGGAAAAATTCTGTAGAAATTCTGGGAAATCATAACAATATTTCCCCGGGGTATGACATATTTAGTAGTCTGGCTTATTCATCATCCATCTCATCCTCCATATTCCCCTTCCTGGAATTCAGAAGTTAGAAAGTGCAGAAATACATTCCCTGAGTTTCTTACAGTTAGGGTCCTAGGTGATTTAGATCTTTATCATCAGAAGTATTCATATGAGTATTGAATTGGAAAATGAATTTTAAAATGAAAAAGAGAGAGAAGAAAGAACAAAGGGACAGAGAGAGAGACTGAGAGAGACTGAATGAAAGAGAAAAAGAGAAAAATAGTAGAGGTACTAAAGGCAAGGTATCCATTTGGTGAGCAATGGTGTGGGGAATCCAGTCAATAGGTCTGGGTATATATATATATATATATATATATATATATAT
>NW_006921671.1:111373-122294 GCF_000298275.1 Orycteropus afer afer
TTGATTTGGGTGAAAGTTTACAGAGCAAATAGGTTTTTCTTCACCAATCCACACACATTCTGTTTTGTGACATTCACTTCAATCCAAACAATGCAACAGCATTCTTCCCACTTTCTCTCCACTCCTACTCCCTCCCTTTTTCCTTGCTTCCCTTCCCCTTCCACCTTCTTTATTCTATCCCTGGGCAAATGCTGCCCTCTTAATTTCCTACAATTGAGTGTTCTAATGAGTGCATATACTCCTAGTATTACTGTTCACCCTGTAGGTCTCTTCATCAATTGGCTGAAAGTTGAGCCACAGGTGTTGAGTTCACTTCGCAGCTTGAATAGTCTCTAAGGGCCATAATTTTGGGTATTCAACTAGTCTTCATCTGACTGGGAAATCTGGTCTCCTTTAAAAAAAAAAAAAAATCATTTTGAATTTTGTTCCACATTTTTCTTCCACTCTAGTTCTTCTGGTCTTGTGGTCATGGAGACTGGGGTTAACATGGTCCATTAGTCCTCTGCACTAATTGTTCTCTTGCATTTTTGATTTTCTTCACTCTTCTTTGCTCCTGATGGAGAAAGACCAATAATTGCATCTTAGAAGCCCATGCAAAAGGTTTTAAGACCCAGTCACTACTCTCTGATGGTTATTTTTTGATCTTTAGATCAAAGAGTGAAGTTAAATTGTTGGGAACATTTAGCATCAATTTTCTCATTCTCAACTTTTGTTTCTGGCCAAATTAAGTGTGTAAGGACTAATCTGAAAATTGTAATTGTGGTGTTATCTAAAGTAGAAAAAGTAAGGAAACAACCTGCATAATTTTTAAGAGCAGGTCACTTAAATAAATACACATTTATAAAATGAGTTTATGTGTGCTCATTACAATCATGAAGATTTGGGTTTATTGTCATGGAAAGATGTGATTATTCAAATACTCAGTCATTTATTATTTGTTTATTTAACAAATATTTATCAGACACCTACTGTGAAATTACTATTATACTAGATACTGGTAATGACAAATTAGAAATATTTCCAACCATGACAGAGATTGCTATTTAGAAATTCATGAAATATCTTAAATGCAAAATTTTATGAGATAGTATGCACAACAATAATATCACATTAAAAACATATGTATCTTTGCATGCTCATAGAAAAATATTTAGGAAGTCACTCAATCACTGTTAACTGTTACTATTTTTGGACTATACAAATAAAATTTGCTGCTTTATATCTTTATATAATATTTATTTTTTCATCACATTTGTTTTTGTAAACAGAATAAAATTATTTCTATTTTTTAATAAGTAATTTAATTTTTGTGACATATTAATAAATAATATTCTTTACTTTTAATACATAGTTTCTTCTCAAGTACCAGTTTTTGATATTTTAATTAAAAGTCATATACGTAAATAGATGTATGTGTATGTATCTGTTTATTTACATATATGTCATGTTTCATATATCTGCTATTGATGAAAATATTATTTCTTCTTGAGTTAAAATGCAAACTAGTTAAAGAATTCATCCAAATAAAACTCTAAGTATGTTATAAAAATATGTATACATATCTTCTTAATGGCTATGATTTATTGAAGATTTACAATGTGCCAGACATGCTCAGTACTTTAAAAGAATTCCTTTTTTAAACCATGATCACAACCACATAGAAGATTCTATACTTATTATTTACACATTAAGAAACTATTGCACAGATAGAACATATCTAGTAAATGGTAAAATACGGACTAGAAAAATTTTGTAGAACACTTGAATTAATGTTTTAAACACTATATCTTTCATTTATATTTCTATATACTACCTAACATATTATCCATTTTCTCCCTAAGTACTTTTGTGTATGTTTTTAAAACATAAAATTACTTCTATTATTTTATTTTATAATCAGAAAAAACAATAAAAGTATTCTCATTTTATGAGAGCTCTGGTGGCCTAGTGGCTAAAGCATTTGACTGCTAACTAGAAGGCTGGTGGTTCAAACTCACCAGCCACTCCTTGAAAGGAAGGCTGGGCAAACTACTTCCATAGAGATACCACCTGGGAAACCCAAAGAGTGGTCACTATAAGTTGGATTCAACTCGATGGCAATGAGTGAGTGTGAGTGTAATTATATTTTATATACTATTATGTTTATGTATATGTATACACACACACACACCCTTTTTTTTCTTAAAAGCATAGGAACAACTTTTTTAAAAATTAATTAATATATATATTATTATTATTTTATTTTTGTAGTGTCTGTGTCCCTCTTCTCCCACCTCTGATAACCAACAAAGTAGGTTTATAAGGACATCTTTTGAAATCAGTACGTATATACTACTTTATGATGTAGTATGATTACACAGTCCGTACCATCTATATGGACTATGCATATGTACCGAATTTAACTTAATTGTTTCTCTGTTAGGAGCTCTGGTGGCATAGTGCCTAAGGCATTTGACTGCTAACCAGAAGGCTGGCAGTTCACACCCACCAGCCACTTGGAAGGAAAATTGGGCAATCTACTTCCGTAGTGACATTGCCTGGGAAACCCAAGGAGGATTGCTATGAGTGGGATCTGACTCCAAGGCAATGTGTTTTTGTGTTTCTCTGTTAATAGAAATTTAAGTTGTTACAGTGAATGAACGTAGTATAGTCTTAGAAGAAATATTACAATTTTCTTAATGCATTCACTTATACTTGTTAGTATTATTTTTTTAATTGATTCTTAGAAGTAGGATTGTATGTATGCAACTGTTTTTATTTAACTTGATATCCTTCAAAATTGTCTTCCAAAAGACTTTCTTCTTTCATCCCACCAACAATATAAGATTATTCTATTCCTTATAACATTGTCAACACTAATTATTTTATGATAATTTCAATTTCAGACTTTAATTCATCTTCTCAAAGCATAGTGAAGAGACAAAAACTCACTGTGTATATCCTTGGATGTATTAAGTTTAAAGCCCCAATTTAATAGCTTCAATTGATGATAAATTCATGAGTCAGTGAAAGCCTGCTATTTATCATTCACAAAGTTAAGCAAATATTTTTTTTTCTTAATTTCCTTCTGTTCTAGAAAAACATAATTTTTAAAACTTCTATTTTTATACTTTGATGGTGAAAAATTAGTAAACAAATAAAATTACATATTGTAATACCTCTAACCTCAAAGGATTGCTTATTAGTAATATGTTTCTGCTCTTCAAAAGAAGTCTTATTACATTCTTAAATTCTACAGTAAATTATGGCATTGCTATGGATTCAAGTAAAATGAAATCTTGACAATTTCACTCTTCTCTCCATTTACTATTATGTTGCTGACTGGTCGAGTGGTGAAGATTTTTCTTTTCTTTATGTTGAGGTGTAATCCGTACAAAAAACTGTAGTCTTTTATATTAATCAATAAATACTTCAAGTCCTCTTTGCTTTCAGCAGTCAAAGTTGTGTCATCTGCATATGTTGTTGTTGTTATGTGCTGCAAAGTCGGACCTGACTCAAAGTGGCCCCTCTTTGGGTTTCCCGGGCGGTATCACTATGGAGGTAGATTGCCCAACCTTCCTTCCGCGAAGTGGCTGGTGGGTTTGAATCAACAGCCTTCTGGTCAGCAGTCAAGTGCCTTAGGCACTTTGCTACCAGAGCTCTTCATCTGCATATTTCAGGCTGCTAATGAATCTTCCTCCAATCATGATGCCTCGTTCTTCATATTATCCTGCTTTTTGGATCATTTCCTCAGCATACAGATTGAATAAGTATGGTGAAAGGAAACAATTCTGACACATACCCTTCTTGATTTTAAACTACACAGTATTTGTTCCATCAACTGCCTCTTGTTCAGTGTACAGGTTCTGCATGAGTACAGTTCAGTATTCTGGAAATCATCATATTCTTCGCAATGTTCTCCATAATTTATAGAATAACACAGTTGAATGCATTTGCATAGTCAATAAAACATAAGTAAACATCTTTCTGATATTCTCTGTTTTCAGCCAAGATCCACCTAATATCAACAATAACATCCCTCATTACACATCTTCTTCTGAATCAGCTTGAATTTCCAGCAATGGACTGTCAATGTTCTGCTGCAACTGTTTTTTAATTATCTTCAGCAAAATTCTACCTGGATGTGATGTTAATAATATTGTTTGATAATTCCTTATTCTATGGATCACCTTTCTTCAGAATGGGCACAAATGTGGATCTCTCTTCTCAGGTGGTCAGGTCTGTCTTCTAAATATCTTGGCATATGGAAGTGAGGGCTTTCAAGGTTGCCTCTGTTACAATATCTCAACTTATATTCTTCCATCAATTTTTGGAGCCTTGTTTTTTGCCAATGTTTTCAGTGCAGCTTGAACTTTGCCTTTAGTATTATAAGTTTTGGATCATATGCTACTTCCTGAAATGGTTGAAGATCAACAAATTCTTTTTTCTTGTGACTGTATAGTCCTTCCATCTTCTTTTGATGTTTCCTGCTTTGGTCACATTTTGCCCATAGAATCCTTCAATATTGCAACTCCAAGCTTGAATTTTTTCAGTTCTTTCAGCTTGAGAAATAGCAAGCATTTTCTTTCCTTTTGGTTTTGTAATGCCAGCTTTTTGCACATTTCATACTTTACTCTGTCTTCTCAAGCCACTTCTGTTCAGGTATCTTACTTCATCATTTCTTCCATTCATTTTAGTTACTTTATATTCAAGAGTAAGTTTGAGTCCTTTCTTACATCCATTTTCATCTTTTCTTTCTTTCCTGTCTTTTTGATGACCTTTTCCTTTCTTCTTGTACAAAGTCCTTGATATCATCTCATAACTTATCTGGATTTCATTCATTAGTGTTCAATGTTTTGAAGCTATTCTTCAGATGATCTCTAAATTCATGTGGAATATACTCAAGGTCATTAGTATCTTGGCTCTCATGGACTTGTTTTAGTTTTGTTTGGCTTCAACTTGAACTTTCATATAAGCAATTGATGGTTTCTTCTGCAGCCAGCACCTGGTCTTGTACTGACTGAAGATGTAGAGCTTCTCCATCATCTTTTTCCACAGATGTAGTCAATTTGATTCCTGGGTATTCTGGTTACTTCGTGCCACTCTAACAGAAGATATCACAAATGGGTGGCTTTGGCAAATATGAGTTTATTCTCTCACAGTTTTGGAGGCTAGAAGTCCAAGTTCAAAGTGCCAAGCTCTAGGGGCAAGATGAAAACCCCTCTAATTTGGGTTGCAGCTCTGTTTCTTGCTCCTGGCCCCACTGGAGCTGGGGGTGTCCCTTCATTTAGGCAGCTGCTGAGACTAACAAGCCCAAGGTTTACAAATAAAATGGCACAGTCCCAATAGTACCAAACAACATGGCAGGCCACTAGTTCAAGTTGAGAGACAGTCCCAATATTGGCAGGAAACATGGCAGGCTGCTAAATGAAGAGTGAGCTACATGCAGGGTCCAAGTGTGCCAAAAAACTGCAGAGACCTTTCTCAACACTTCTTATATAATAGAAGCAGATCACATCTCTAAGACAGCTTCAGTAAATTCCACCATGGAGCTGGTTACCAATCTCACCATGGAAAATAACTACATCCAGCTCCCACTCAAAACCAGGCCCAGCCAACTTGACACATAACCTTAACTACCACACTGGGTATTCTATCTGGTGAGGTCTACATGTATAGTTGTCCTTTATGTTGTTTGTAAAAGGTATTTCCAATGAATAGATCTCTAGTCTTGTAAAATTCTACTGTGCAATATCTGAGGAGGTTTCTATCACCAAGATCATATTTCAACTGCCAGTTAATACCAATATATCTTGATTGCATGTTTGGTTAATTTAAAACTGCAGAAGTTGGTAAAAATCATCAGTTCCTTCATCTTTGACATTAGTGTTTAGTGCGTAAATTTGAATAATACTTGTATTTACTGGTCTTCTTTGTAGGTGTATGGACATTACCTGTGAGTGACAGTGTTGTGCTTCAGAATAGATCTTGAAATGCTCTTTTTGATGATGAACGTCACACCATTCCTCTTCAATTTGCCATTCTAAACATAATAGACTATGTCATCATTCAATTCAATATGGCCAATAGCTGTTCCTTCCAGCTCACTTTTGTCTAAGATATTGAAATTAAATATTACATTCAATTTTTGATAATTTTCATTTTTTCTAGATTCATACTGTGTACATTCCCCAACCTGGTTGTCAATGGATGATTGCAGCCTTTTCTTGTCATTTTCAGTCATGCTACATCAAATAATGAAAGTTTTGAAAGCTTTGCTCCATCTGTCTTCATTACTATTGACTCTATTTTGAGGCAGCATCTCTTTCTAGTCTATTTCAAGTACATTCCAACCTGAGGGTCTTGTCTTGTGGCACTATATCAGACAATATCCCACTGATTTTCTTAAGGTTTCCACTGGCCAATTATATAGAAGGAGATCATCTGCTTCTTCTCAATCTGTCTTAGTCTTTACACAATGTATGAGTAAAAGAATATCAGAGAAGGTGCTAAATGAATGAAATTTTAAGGATCACTAGGATTTTGTCAATCTAGGAAGCAAAAAAAAAAGATGATTCTAGCAGAGTGAATAGCCTAAAGGAAGCAGAGACGTCAAAACTCCTTAGCACATTCACTGAAAAATGATTGGACTAAAGCATTGTAACTCATTATAGCTATCAACAGGACTACATGGTAGAAAATGGTGGGAGAAGCTAAAATGTGGATTAGAATTGTTTTATACAATTTAAGTTACCAACTCTCTTTTAGAGAGTTATACTACAAAAATCTAAGTGAGAAATAGTGAAAGAGCTTGAACTGGCGCAGGGAAGGCTGGACTGGTAGCACAGGTTGGACCTGAGCAGTATGGATGTAAAATCAACACCAAAGATGCCCAACATAATGGAGAAATTTAGGAAGCAGAGAGGAAAACTTCAACTTTTAAGTATGCATTCAATTCATTTTTACGATATTTTTATGAGATAGCACCAAAATTATTTCTGACTTGCAGACAAAATGAATGAAACCAGACATGAAGTACTACTTACCATCAAATTGTTCCCAATTTATGATGAACCAATGGTTCAATTCTGCTCCATAGAGTTTTCAATGGCTGATTTTTCAGAAGTAGATTATCAAGCCTTTATTCTGAGTCAACTCTGGGTGGACTTCAAAAGCAATCCTTTTGGTTAGCAGCCAAGCTCATTAACCTTTTGCACTACCCAGTAACTCCAGATGTCGAGTTGTTTTTGTTGTTGTGAGCCAATTCCAACTAATAGAAGTCCTATATAATACAGTAGAACTACACTATGATGTTTCCTAGGCTATAATCCCTACCATGGCATAGTAGTTAAGTGCTCAGTTACTAACTGAAAAGTCTGTTATTCAAAGCTACCACCTGCTCTGTGGGAGAATGATGGGCCAGTCTATTTCAGTAAAAATTACAGCCATGAAAAACACATGGAACAGTACTGCTCTGTCCTATAGAATCACTATGAGTCAGAATCAACTCAGTGACAATAAAACTAACTAGCTCACTGCCGTCGAGTTGGTTCTGACTCATGCCAACCTCTCCTTGGGTTTCCAAGGTGGTATCTCTATGGAAGTAGATTGCCCAGTCTTCCTTCCGAGGAGTGGTGGGTGAGTTTGAACCACCAGCTTTCTAGTTAGCAGTCAAATGCCTTATGCACTATGCCACCAGAGCTCCCACACAATGACAGTGGGTTCATAGTAATCTTTACAAAAGCAGATCACCAAAACTTTTTTTCCCAGGGAGCTGCTGATGGGATTGAACTGCTGACTTTTTGATTATCAGCCCACCACCAGAATTCCTTAGATATCAAGCAGTTTATTTACTCTAATTCACAAAGACGACTCACACTGGAAACAATAACTGTCCAGAAATGCTATTCCTATATGTTTTTGTAAAAACTGAGCTTTTACTTTTTTCTCATTATTTGAAATAGTTGTTTTCTACAGTTGCTGCAAACACTGAATTGGTGAAGGCTTAACCAATCTTGTTCAAACTCAGCTGGGAATAATTTTTCATCTATTTATGTGTTTATTTCATGACTCCAAAAGTTTCAAGGGTACTTTTTAGAATTCTGGAATATTTAATGAGGGTTAAATGTATATATAAATATGAATAATATAGTAATGTATATAAACCAAGCAAAACTCTCTGCTGTCTAGTCAGATCTGACTCATAGCAACCCCTCTTGGATTTCCAAGGCGATATCACTTTGTAGATATCACTTTGTGTGTGTGTGTGTGTGTATATATATATATATATATATATATATATATATATATATATTGCTGTGCTTGGAAATATCTATGAGTATCTTTCTCTCTTCACACACACATATACACATGCACATATATTATTCAACAGAATTCCTAATAGGAGAAATAATTATTTTATGTTCTGCACAGAATTTTTCCAAGTGAGAGTTTTATAATTTTATATATAGTATAATTATAGTGGGACTGCTGATCTTTTCTCTCTTTCAGTTCTGCTCCTATTGACTCTATATGACTGTTTGCTCTGCCTCATCACAAACTTCTGAACTGTCCTGAAAAATATTTTTGATATTTTGGTTCCAGCATAAACTACAGATACTCTAAACTAAAATTGCCAGAACTATGTTCCTCCTCCCAGTTGTCATGTTTCACAGAGTTATCAAGCCATAAAGGACACTTTTCACCCAGCCTAATAAAAAACACATGTATCTCATTTCAATTATGTATACGTTGAAATTACATATGAAATATATATATTTATGATTTGAAAATGCTTTCAATCATCAACCAATGGTTATAGTAAGAACACATATTCATTGACAGAGAAATATAAATATTTAAATATAAATATGTAACAAAAATTGAATCAACAGATATTTGACAAAATCAAATGTTTGATTTAAACATAGTTATCCTTACAAAAGGACACACTCCAAAGTAATTGAGTTCAGAGAATACATATTCAACACCCTCAAAAACATCCCCAAAGTCCAAAAATCCAGAGTATATAAATGAGAGCTCTAGTAGCATAGTGCTTAAGGCACTTGACTGCTAATCAGAAGGCTGGCAGTTCAAACCCACCAGCCACTCCTCGGGCAATCTACTTCTGTAGTGATACCACTTCAGAAACCCAAGGAGAGGTCTCTATGAGTCAGGTCTGACTTGATGGCACATAATAACAACAACAATACTATAAAAAAGCCTTACCCCCCCCCCCAGAAATTAAAGCAATGTATTTAAAAAGAAACCAGAATGAAAATGGATGAATATTGATTTAGGACAACAGAGGGTGAAATTGAGCATGTCTACCTGAATGCTGAGCCAAGGATAAAGTGTTGGAGTACCTGAGAGAAAATGTAAGAAACATGATAAGATGGATCCACATGTTACAGGATCCTGCAAGCTCCATCTAAGAGAAACTTATAAAAGGAAAAAGAACAAAGAAAAATAAAGACCTAGCAGATTGAATTTCCAAAACTCATAGAAAGATAATTATCTTCATTTTGAAAGGACTTACAAAGCTCCCTTATTAAACATTATTTAATTAATAAGAATCACCACAAAGTCAGTTCCTATAGGTAGAGGTTCGACATGTTCCAGATTTCCAAATTACCCAAGCTGTTGTAACACTCCCACGACTCTGGCATTCTCCCTCTCCTCAGCTCACTTCTCTCTCTGTTGGATACAGTAATTTGCTGCCACATCTCACAGAACTCATGAACTGTACTTACAGTTATTTGCTATGTTAGGGAAATAACAGGCTACAGCTTGGAATTAGGATCAACTTCGAAGTAAAAGTAATTGAGTTACCTTTGAAGTGGCAGGCTACAAATCAGGATCAATGTTAGGAAACATACAAGCAGGGTCCTGAAGGCTGCCCCAAGTGAAGAGTACATCCATCCCTTCTTCAGCGTTAAGACAGACCTCTCAGCTCTCTCTAGGTACACATCAACTCTCAGCCTTGCATCTTCTTGACAGGGCACACCACCGGGCTCTTTCTATCTTTCTCGATCAAGCTTCCAGCCATCTTCACTCTTGCAGCCCTTAACCCATGTTACAGTACTTTGAGTTTTACTGGCAAAACTTCTGTCTGAAGGTGCTCAGCTCTCTCTCTTTCTCAATTTTTCTCTCTTCTCTTCTGCATCTTCTTACTTCTTAACCTTGCTTCTTCTCCTTGTCTCTGATGGTCTGTGTGGGGTTGGGTCCTTCTGCAGATGGCTCAATTCTATTGGGTGTATTTTCAAGCTCTTATTTGCATAATCCACCATTTGTCTGGCAGTTTGTCCTACTGTTGTGGTTTGCATGTTGCTGTGAAGCTAGAACCCATGCCGCCAGTATTTCAAATATCAGCAAGGTCACCACTGGTGGACAGGTTTCCAGATGAAGACAATCAGGGAAGAAGGACAGGGCCGTCTGGGTCTGAAAAAACTGGACAAAGGAAACCTTATCAATAGCAGTGAAACACTGTCTAATATATTATTGGAAAACCTTATGAATAGCTGTGAAACATTGTTGGAAATAGTGCCCCAAGATGAGTCTCAGGATATAAGGCACTCAAAATACAACTGAGCAAGAGCTGTCTCCCCAAAATAGGGTCTACCTTAATGATATGGATAGAGTAAACCTTTTGGGACCTACATTTGCTGATGGGGTACAAATCAAAATGAGAAGAAACACCTGAAAATATTCATTCATTTTCAGTACATGAAATATATGAAGTATGAATCTAGGAAAATAGGAAGTTGTCAAAAATGCAATGGATTGCATAAAGAGTGATATCCTAGGCATTGTTGTTGTTGTTGTTATGTGCCATCAAATCGGCCCCGACTCACAGCGACCCCTCCTTGGGTTTCCGAGGCAGTATCACTACGGAAGTAGGATTGCCCAACCTTCCTTCTGAGGAGTGGCTGGTGGGTTTGAA
>NW_006921671.1:122899-148937 GCF_000298275.1 Orycteropus afer afer
GTCTGATAGAGCCTGGTGGAACCCCTGAGACTATGACCCCTAGCCACCCTTCAGGTCTGGAATTAAACCCACTTTTGTGGCTTCCAGCCAAACAAAAGTCAGGCATTGTTGTTGTTAGGTGCCCATGAGTCATCTCCGACTCATAGCTACCCTATGCAGAGCAGAACAAAACACCTCCTGGCCCTGTGTCAGTTCCACTATCCTTACTATATTTGACTCCATCGCCACAGCCACTGTGTCAATCCATCTCGTTAAGGCCCTTCCTCTCCTTTGTCAATCCTCCTCCTTACCAAGGATAACATCCTTTTCCAGGGATTGATCCCTTCTGACAACATGACCAAAATAGGTGAGACAAGTCTGGCCATTTCCACTTCCAAGGAGCATTCACACTACACTTCTTCCAGGACAGATTTGTTAGTTCTTTTAGCAGTCCATGGTACTTTCAGCATTCTTTGCCAGCACCACAACTCAAAAGCATCAATTCTTCGTTGGTCTTGTTTATTCATTGTCTAGCTCTCACATGCATATAAAGCTATTGAAAATATCTTGGCTTGTGTCAGGCACTGCTTAGTACCCAAGGAGACATCTTTGCTCCTCAGCACTTGAAAGAGGTCCCTTGCAGCAACTTGCCCAGTGCTGTACGTCATCTGATGTCTTGACTGCTGCTTCCATTGGCATTGATTGTAGAACCACGTAATGTGAAGTCTTTGAAAAATTCAATCTTTTCTCCATTTATCATGATACTGCTTATAGGTCGAGTTGTGAGAATTTTTGTTTTCTTTATATTGAGATGTAATCCATACTACAGACTGTATTCTTCAATTTTCATCAGTATTTGAAGTATGTACTTCAAGTCACTTTCAGCAAGCAAAGTTGTGTTGTCAGTGTATCGGAGGTTGTTAATGAGCCTTCCTCTAATCCTAATGCCATGTTCTTCTTCATATAATCTAGCTTCTTGGATTATTTGCTCAACAAACAGATTGAATAAGTATGGTGAAAGGATAGAACCCTGACACACTCCTTTGTTGATTTTAAATCGTGCAGTGTCCCTTTGTTCTGTTCAAATAACAGCCTCCTGGTCTATGCACAGGTTCCTCATGAGCACAATTAAGTGTCCTGGAATTCCTATTTGTCTCAATGTTATCCACAATTTGTTATGATCCACACAATCAAATGTTTTTGCACAGTCAATGAAACAAAAGTAAACAAAAAAAAAAAAATCTTTTTTGTATTCTTTTCTTTGAGCCAAGATCCATCTGACATCAGCAATGATACCCTTTGTTCCACATCCTTTTCTGAATCCAGCCTGCATCTCTGGAAGTTCTAGGTCAATATACACCTACAACTGTTTTTGAATAATCTTCAGTAAGATTTTACTTGCATGTGATATTAATGATATTATTCAATAATTTCCACATTCTGTGGGATCACCTTTCTTTGGAATGGGTACAAATATAGATCTCTTCAAGTCAGTTGGCCAGGTAGCTGTCCTCCAAATCTCTTGGCATAATAGAGTGAGTGTCTCCAGTGGGGCATCCATTTGTTGAAACATCTCATTTGATATTTCATCAATTCCTGGAGCCTTGTTCTTTGCCAGTTCCTTCAGTGCAGCTTCGACTTCTTCCTTCAATACCATTGGTTCTTGAATATATGCCACCTCTTGAAACAGATGAAGATTGACCAGTTCTTTTTGATACAGTGACTCTATGTATTCCTTCCCTCTTCTTTTGATGCTTCCTGAACCGTTCAATATTTTGCCCATAGAATCTTTCAATAATGCAACTCAAGGCTTAATTTGTTTCCTCAGTTCTTTCAGCTTGAGAAATGCCAAGCATGTTCTTCCTTTTTATTTTTCTAACTCCAGGTCTTTGCACATTTCATTACAGTAATTGGCTTTGTCTGCTTCAGCTGCTGTTTGAAATCTTCTGTTCAGCTCTTTTGTCTTGTCATTTCTTCCATTTGCTTTAGCTACAGTCCACTCAAGGGCAAGTTTCAGTGTCTCTTCTGACATCCATTTTAGTCTTTTCTCTTTTTCTTGTCTTTTTAGTGACCTCTTGCTTTCTTTATAGATGATGTTCTTGATGCCATCCCACAATTCTTCCAGTTTTTGAGTCATTGGTGTTCAATACATCAAATCTATTCTTTAGATGGTCTCTAAATTCAGGAGGAATATAGTCAAGATCATTTTTTGTCTCTCATGGACTTGTTTTAATTGTTTTCAACTTCAAGTTGAACTTGCACATGAGCAGTTGATAGTCTGTTCCACAATCAGCTCCTGGCTTGGATTTCACTGATGATACTGAGCTTTTCCATTGCCTCTTGCCACACATGTAGTAAATCTGATTCCTGTGTACTCCATCTGGTGAAGTCATGTGTATAGCTGCCATTTGTGTTGTTGAAAAATGGTATTTGCAATGAATAAGTCATTGGTCTTGCAAAATTCTATCATGCGATCTCCAGCATTATTTCTGTCACCAAGTCGAAATTTTCCAACTACCAGTGATTCATCTTTGTTTCCAACTTTTGCATTCTAGTCACCAGTGATAATTAATACATTTTTATTGCATGTTCGGTCAATTTCTGACTGCAGAAGTTGATAAAAATCTTCAATTTCCTCATCTTTGGCTTTGGTGGTTAGTGCATAAATTTGAATGATAGTCATATTAATTGATCTTCCTTGTACATGTATGGATATTATCTTATCACTGACAGCATTGTACTTCAGGACAGATCTTGAAACATCCTTTGTGATGATTAATGCCACACCATTCCTCTTCAAATTTTCATTCCCGGAATAGTAGATCATATTATTGTCTGATTCCAAATGGCCCAAATCAGTCCATTTCAGCTCACTAATGACTAAGAAATCAATTTTTATACATTCCATTTCATTTTTGACAATTTCCAATTTTTCTAGATTCATACTTTGTACATTCCATATTCCTAGTATAAAGGGATGTTTGCAGCTGTTTCTCCTCAATTTGAGTTGTTCCATGCCAGCAAATGGAGGTCTTGAGAGCTTCATTCTATCCATGTCAGTAAGGTTGGTCCTACTCTGATGATGCAACTCTTTCCTGGTCATATTTTGAAAGCCTTCTGACCTAAGAGGCTCATCCTCCTGCACTGTATCAGATAATTTTTCCTGACTATTCATAAAGTTACACAGTATTGTATCAGACAGTATTTCTCTGCTATTCATAAGGTTTTCCCTGGCCAATTCTTAAGAAGTGGATGGCCTCTTCTTTCTTCCTATTCTCGCTCAGTCTGTGAGTTGCATTGAAACCTGTGCACTATATGCAACCCTGACAGCACTTGAAGCACTGGTGGCAAAGCCTCAAGCCTCACAGCAACACTCAAGCCAGAATAGTATGACAAACTGACAGACAAGTTTGTCTTCCTTAGCTGTTTGAAACCTCTCTGCCCTCCTTCTACCTGGATCTCTGCTCTGCTCTGTCATCACCCTGGCTTTTCTTTCCCCTGCTCTTGGTTGATGGGGCTTGGGCCTGAGTCCCTCCCTCCCCTTACCTAGATGCCTGGCTGTTGCTATGCTCTGTCTCACTGACCTGGTGAGGCCTCTGAGAGGTGAGTCTGAGGGGCTCTTGCTATTGGTGCCAAGCACTCAGCCATGTGCCAGCTGGGCATGACCCACTCCAGGAACAGTGGTAGGTGGGAAGTTTGACTGGGGTGGTACACCTGTCAAAATGTAACACAAGTATTCTAAGGCAAGCTCAAGGAGGACAGAATCCTCCCTTGGAGGAGAAGGGAAAATCTCGCTTGATCTTGATTTTCAGTACGAATACAGACCGTGAAAGCGGGGCCTCACGATCCTTCTGACCTTTTGGGTTTTAAGCAGGAGGTGTCAGAAAAGTTACCACAGGGATAACTGTCTTGTAGCAGCCAAAAGTTCATGTCAACTTCGCTTTTTGATCCTTCAATGTCAGCGCTTCCTATCACTGTGAAGCAGAATTTACCAAGCATGGATTGTTTACCCACTAATAGAGAACCTGAGCTGGGTTTAGACCATCATGAGACAGGTTGGTTGTACCCTACTGATGATGTGTTGTTGCCATGACGCTCCTGCTCAGTCCAAAGAGAATCACAGGTTTGGACATTTGGTGTATATGCTTGGCTAAGGAGCCAATGGAGCAAAGCTACCATCTATGGGATTATGACTGAATGCCTCTAAGTTAGAATCCTGCCCAGGAAAAATGATACAGCAGTGTCTTGGAGCTATACACATGGACCTCATCAGACAGAATATACAGAAATCAGATCGATTACATCTGTGGAAAGAGGTGATGGAGAAGCTCAATCAATCTTCAACTGAAAGAATGCTAAGAGCTGACTGTGGAACAGACTATCAATTGCTCATTGTTGTTGTTGTTATTTGCCATTGAGTCAGACCCGACTCATAGCACCCCTTCCTTGGGTTTTCAAGGCAGTATCAATTGCTCATAGGTAAGTTCAAATTGAAGGTAAAGAAAATTAAAATAAGTCCACGAAGGCCAAAATACAATCTTGATTATATCCTCTCTGAATGTAGAGACCATTTGAAGACAGATTTGACACATTGAACACCAATGAATGGAGACCAGATGAGTTGTGGGATGACATCAAAAACACCATACATGAAGAAAGCAAACAGTCATTAAAAAGAGAGGAAATGAAAAGATGAAAATGAATGTCAGAAGAAACTCTGAAACTTGTTCTTAAATGGAGAGTAGCTAAAACAAATGGAAGAAATGATAACATAAAAGAACTGAAGATTTCAAACACCTGCTAGAGAAGACAAAGTAAACTACTATGTTCAAGGACCTAGAGTTGGAAAAACAAAAGAGAACAAACTCAGCATTTCTCAAGCTGAATGAACTGAAGAAATAATTCAATCCTCAACTTGCAATATTGAAGGATTCTATGGGCAAGATATTGAGCAATGCAGGAAGCATCAAAAGAAGATGGAAGGGACACACAGACTCAATGTATAAAAATAATGGGTCGATGTCCAGCTATTTCAGGAGGTAGCATGTGATCAGCAACCAATAGTACTGAAGTAAATAGTAAAAGAAGCACTTGAAGTAACTATCAAAAACAAGGCTGCTGAAATTGATGGAATACCGATGGAGATGTTCCAGTGAATGGATGCAGCATTAGAGGTACTCACTCATTTATACCAAGAAATTTGAGAGATAGCCACCTGGCCAACTGACTGGAAGGGATCCATATTTGTACCCATTCCAAAGGAAGAATGTGGGAATTATAGAACATTATCATTAATATCACATACAAGTAAACTCTTGCTGAAGATAATTCAAAACCATTGCAGCAGTAATTTAAAAGGAAACTTCCAGAAATGCAAGCTGGATTCAGTAGAGGAGATAGAATGAGGGATGTGATATCACTGCTGATGTCAGATGTATCTTAGCTTAAAGGAAAGACTACCAGAAAGATATCTACCTGTGTTTTATTGACAATGCAAAGGCATTTGAGTGTGTGGATCATAAAATATTATGTATGATATTGTGAAGAATGTGAATTCCAGAACACTTGATTGTGTTCATGAGGAACCTGCACATAGAACAAAAGGATGTCATTCAAACAGAACAAGGGAATACTGCATGGTTTGAAATCAGGGAAGGTGTGCATCAGAGTTGTATCCTCTCACCATATTTATTCAATCTGTATGCTGAGCAAATAATCTGAGAAGCAGGACTATATGAAGAAGAATGTGGCATCAGGATTGGAGAAAGTCTCATTAGCAGCCTGTGATATGGAAATTGATGCAATTTTGCTTGCTGAACATGAAGAAGACTTGAAGCACTCACTGATGAAGATCAAAGACTACAGTACGCATTAAGAATTAAACCTCAATATAAAGAAAATGAAGATCCTCACTGTTCTATAAAATATTTAAGAATTTCTGTAAATAAGATTTTATGTCCAATATCATTTTTCAATCACCAGAGAAACAAAGAGAAACATATTGATAGTATTCATTATTGGAATGTGAGGAAGTAGATATCATCACAAGCTTCTCTTGGTAGTATAAAATGGTCCATCCTTTCTGTATTTTTGTGAGAGGATTACAAATGAATATTCAAAGGAAACATATCTTTTGTTCTGCTGCTTTAAATTCTAGTTCTCAAGGTATGTGTCTGTGTGTATATGTGTTTATAGTGAAAAAAAATGACAAAAAACCCATCACATATGTTATGATATGTCTTTCACCAACTTCTAGATGTACATGTGTGGAAAGTTCTCTAAGACACATTCCCACCTACTGCTGTCAAGTCAATTCCAACTCATAGCTACCCTACAGGACAAAGTAGAACTTTGGGTTCTACTTTGGGGTTTCGAAGGCTGTGAATATTTACAGAAACAGACTACCTCATCTTTCTCTGGAGGAGAAGATAAAAACAAACTAAACCAAACTCACTGCTGTCGAGTCAATTTGACTCATAGCGATTCCTCCTTGGGTTTCTGAGGAGGTATCTCTGAAGAAGTTGATTGCCAAATATTCCTTCTGAGGAGTGGCTGATGGGTTTGAACCACTGGCTTTCTGGTTAGCAGTCGAAAGCCTTAGGTACTATGCCACCAGACCTTTTGGTTAGTAGCCTAAGGGTTTAAACACTATGCCACCAAAACTCCTTCTAGACCACATTAGTAAGTGGGAAAAGAACAAGTTGTTTAATATTAGATATGCTGTTGTTGTTATTATGTGCTGTTAAGGTGGACCCGACTCATCGTGAACCTTCCTTGAGTTTCCAAGGCAGTATCACTATAGTGTAATTTTTTAATGTAAAAACACATTGATGTGGATTATGCCCTATAACTAATACATTTATAGAAAATTATAATTTTTATATTTAATAACTATATATGAAATGGTTAGAATAGTTTGTAATTTTCGTATACAAAACTGAAGAATTTCAGATATGCTTATATTTTTAACTTACTTTCTGAGGCTATTAGAAATTACAGTTACCTTAAATTAACAAATTAATGATTAATTTCCCCATTTGGTTCAAATAATGAAAAGCTTGCTACTAGATTTATTCATTAATTCAGTATTTATGAAGTGACTGCTATGTGCATAGTAACATGTTAAGCTCACATTTTGTGCCAAAAATTATGATTGACTTTTATTTAGTTGAAATTACAAACTGAAATAAACACTTCATTGACTTTTACATGCACTAATACATCTCTAGATTTATTATGATCTCTTAATAAACTGTTAATGTAGCAGCCAGATAATTTTACTGTCTTCTGAGGCAAAAGAGAAAACATAAAAATGATGGAAAATTTATGCTTAAAAATTATTTGTCCAGTTTGTTTAAAGACTCTCAACATTTTCTTGAGAATAAAAATGGGACAGAAAACACTTCCCTTGAAATCAGAAATATTAGAAAATTCCAAAAACATGTGCTTATAAATAGATTTTAAAATTACAGAAATGTTCATCTTATTTGAAATGTTCATCTCAACACTTATTAAAAATATAAACTGTATGCTGTGTCTTATTTAAGTTTTTGTTCTATTATGGCTTTATAGCTAGAGATGGATAGTTTACAGGAAAGAAAATACCACAGGAAAATTGGGTTTGAGAAACATCCATTGAAATTATTGATAACTGAATAGAGGTTAAATAGTCACTCCTGCTAAGATATCTCTTTAAGAGAAAGAAACTCATGTCAGGAGACTTTAAGAAAACAATTCTGTGGAGCCTGTCATTGGCTGTCATAGTATGTTGTATCCTTATCATCTAGAACAGCTCACAACATAAATAAATGCTCAATAAATAGGATCTGAATATACAAATAAATGATCATTTAAATGAATTAATAAATAAATTTATTATCATGAACACAAAGGGAAAAGTAACATGTTTCATCATGTATATGTACGATGAAATGACAATTTAGAAAAGATTCATTACATTAATATATTGGGAGTACAACACCTAATAAAGCAGAGTATTCCTGTACTCGAAACATAAACAGCTTCAAGACAAAACTGAAAAAGCAATTTAAAAATATGTACAATAAATACCACCTTAAGTGAAGTCTAGGTTAGATGCACATAAAAACATCACCAAAACTGGAGAACTCTGATAACTAAGAGTTATTTCTTCCCATGAAACATGGGAAAGGAGGAGATTGTAAACATGACAGAACTTGGCTTTAAAGTCACCTCAGTCTTCTCAGATGCATAGAGCAGATTTCTTGACTTCTGGTTTCTTAATAATACAACTAAAAAGTAAGGCAGGAAGTTTGTAACTTGTATCTCCCAGATGTAAATTATTTCAAATGCATTTTTTTTTTCCTATTTTTTCTGGGCTTGCCTTTCACTCTAGCTTGGATTATTGCAATTGCTAATCTTCAGTGCATCCTTTTCATTACTGATTAGTATTTTCTTAGAAGACAAAGTAGATCTTATGGCACCTGTCTTTAAGATAATGTCATGGCTCTACACAATAATTTTCCTTACTTCATTCTTCTTTGTATTATAATTAGTTCATTTATTCAGTAATTATTTGAGGACATACTAGGTGTTTAGTCTAGTATGTACTAGATGTTTCCCATGTGCCCCCTACTGGCTTATGAATTCTTTTAGAATAGATAGTATGTCTTATTCTTATTTCAATAGTGTCTGGAAGGTTTTTTTAATGAGGAAAAGATGCAATATTTCTATTTTCAGATTTTTAAAAAATAAATTTTGTGAGCACAGCATGGAGAAATGACTTTCTGATTATAAGGAGAACAAAAATCAACAAAGTATTGTCTCTTATAAGGACTAATCCTAGGTTAAATCCTTTTGTTAAGAATATGATGTTCATGAAAAACCAATGATATTTAAACTCTAATTTCTCCTAGTGAAAGTGCATCTGATGTATAATGTTAGGTTGGATTTTTGAAATTTTCAGAACTTACTGAAAATGAGGAAGGAAGGTTGGGCAATCTACATGCGTAGTGATATCGCTTCGGAAACGCAAGGAGGGGTTGCTATGAGTCGGATCCGACTGGACGGTACATACAACAACAACATTGAAAATGAGGTACGTGGAAAAACACACAAAGAGGGTGATGAAGCTTCAAGATATTAGCAGAAGAGTTGAGCAGTTAGAGAAATGGAAAATGTTTACTTAAGCGAGGAAAAAAAACCCATCATGGTGGGGATAGAGACAGGAAAGAATTACTTTCCTTAATTTTTTAAGTATCTCTCCACAGGGCAGAACTAATGCACAATATATAATGGAGAGGTAAAATCAGATTTTAATTGAAAAAGAAAATTAGAAGTTACCTGCTAACGGAGGGAGCACTTCGGAATGATCTGGCAGAAAGATTAGAAGTCCTTAACAGGAATTTTATCACAGAGACAATGTAGTGAACTAAATGATCTCTAAGACTACTTATGAAGTTATGCAGCTAGAATAATTTACATATATAGCCATATATCAATCTTCCATTGCCCTTTTGTTTTAGGATTTCATTGTTTTCACTTTAACTGGAAATAATGGTATGCAAATAGATGTATTTGTGTGTTAAATTGCTGGGCGAAGTAATATTTTTTAAAAGTGGAAACAATTTTGAAGCATAGATTTTCTCAGAGGTAAAAAGAAAAATTAAAATTGTTTATTTTGCATAAATTAATATGTCATCAAAAATTAATTGATTGCATACAAAGTGTTCATTAATTACAAGATCAGTCGTAATGGAAGGTCTACTTTGGTTGGACATAAAGTTTTGTTCTTAACGTAAGTACAAGTCTATGACGATTTTTTTTTTTTTTTAACGTAGACCTATGCATGGTATCATATAGTTTACATAATTGACTTTCAGATTATTCTTTTTTCCCACTCTTAGCCACTTTATCTGCCACATTTACATAATGTCAAGATAACCACTCTTTTAAAAAATGGATTATAACATTTACAAAATTATAATTTAGCATAGCATGTGACTTTAATGTTTGGTGGAGAGATAGAAGATTTCAAAGAGCAAAGGAAAAAAAAAGTAGTGAGAGAAGAGAGACATCTGTATAGGAAGACTTAATGATATATGTTCTAAAAATCCATAGGAATAACAGTCCATTGAGTAACTCGTAATTGTATTATTTGTAATAGGGCCACGTAATCACTTTGAGTCTCAGTTTTCTGACTTCTATAGCGAGAATAGTGGTCCAGATCATTCAAAAGGTCTCTTTGAGCTCTAAACACATAATTTTATAAATTTATCACCAACTAAAATATATCTCAGGAGCTCTGGTGACATAGTGCCTAAGGCACTTGACTGTTAACCAGAAGGGGGCAGTTCAAACCCACTAGCCATTCCTCAGAAGGAAGGTTGGGCAATCTACTTCTGTAGTGATACTGCCTTGGAAACCCAAGGAGGGGTGGCTATGAATCGGTCTGACTCAATAGCACATAACAATAACAACAAAGTATATCTCAACCTTTGAGAAGCAAGCAAGGTTTCTTCTTAAGAAAGAAAAGATATAGTTTTTAGGGCTTTGGGAATATCTATAAATTACATCAATTATCTCCTTTTAGAATTATCTATTTGCTTTATTTATTTATGGTCTTTTTATCACTTGCTAATCAGTCATTTCATTGCTTATTAACATCAGAGGGCAAATAAAGAATAGACCAAGTAGGAAATTTAAATCAGCAACTGTTGTTACTATAAGGTTTCCTTAAAAAGATGAGAGTATAAAATTGATTAAAATAAAACTTCTGAATTAACCATAGACCAAAGCATTTTTCTCATTACTAGATAATTAAGACATTGCTATTAAGATACAGAAAATATTGGTAAAATCTCCTTTTCAACAGCTAATGATAATACTAACAAAAAACTTTGAAATATAATAATACTTATATAATTATTGACATATCTGAAGATTAGAATCTCTCTTAATAGAAATATTAGTATTGGCTCCTAAAACAGGCCATACATTTGAAGATTGATTGCAATTAAATTCTTAAGGCTGAAAAAAAGTAACCAAATAATGAAAGAGTTCATTTGAAGAAACTCTGATGTCATTTGAATGTAGGTAGCATAATAAATATATAATGCATGTTACCTAAGTATGCAAAACATACTAGTTAGTCAAGAATGTACTAATGAATCCAATAAATTGAATTATAGTTAATATTGTGGTAACAAAAAATTATAAAATAAAATTAGTCAATCTGGCTTATAGATTTATTTGTAGGGAAAACTAATATCATTGTATTATTAATGTTTTTTTAAAACATGATAGATGAAGTATGTATGTCCATAGAGTTTGAATGGCTTAGTTAATCGTAATTGAAGAATTTTGAAATCAATGCTGCTTTCAAAATGGACACCTTTTTTTTTTGTGGAGGAGGTCTATTTAACATTTTTTTTTATTGGCTACCTTTTTATTATTATTATTATTATTTTAGCCATCCTTTGTTGTTGTTGTTGTTATGTGCCATCCTAGCAGATGTGAAATGGTATCTCACTGTGTTTTTTTGTTTGTTTTTAATAGTTAATTTTATCTTGCTGTTGTTGAGAATATATACAGCAGAACATACACCAATTCAAGAGTTTCTACATACAATTAAGTGGCATTCTCTGACTTGTACAGCATTCCCACCCTCCTTTGCAAGTTATTCCTCCCCTATTAATGTAAATTCACTACTTTCTAAGTTTCTCTTCTAATTTTTCAAATTTCTGTTGTCAATTTGATGTCTTATAGATAGTTCCTAAGGAGCTCTGGTGGCATAGTGCCTACGGTATTTGACTGCTAACCAGAAGGCTGGTGTTTCAAATCCACCAGCCACTCTTCGGCAAGAAGATTGGGCAATCTACTTCCATAGTGATACTGCCTCAGAAACCCAAGGAGGGGTCACTATGAGTCAGATCCTACTCAATGGGAGTTCTTAAAAGACTGGAATGATCAAGGCAGACATTCTTTACTAGTTAAGCTAAACTACTGTTTGTTTTAAAGAAGGTTTCAGGAGATATTTTAGGTTTAAAGTTTAAGGATTATCTCAGGGCAATAGTCTCAGGCATTCATTCAGCATAAATTCCTCCAGAAAATCTGAAGTCCATGAGAATTTGAATTTTTTTCATGCATTTTCCCCCTTTTGATCAGGATTCTTCTATAGAATATATATATATATTTTTAATTTTATATATTTTCTTGTTGTTGAGAATATTCATAGCAGAAAATGTTGCAGTTGAAGAGTTTCTACATGTACAATTCAATGACATTGGTTACATTCTTTGAGTTGTACAACAATTCTCACCCTCTTTCTGAATTGTTCTATTCATTAACACAAACTCAATGCTCTCAAGGTGCCTATCTCAACTTTTGAGTTGCTGTTGTCAATTTCATCCAATACAGATAGCTCTTAAAGGAGGCTTATGCTCAAGGAAGCATTCTTTACTATACATCCATTTGTTCTCATTTAGCTGAAAGTTTTTATCATGAATGAGTGTTAATTTTTGCCAATACTTTTTGATATAGATGATGTTTGTATTTTCCAAAAATGGTCGCAAAATATCTCTCATTCAATGTGCTCTTCTACAGCATAATTTTGCAAATTGAATCTTGAATTTGAGTAGACTTTGGGACTGTTTTTTCCAATGTCCAGTGATGCTATCCTGGTTTTGGTATAGTCCTTTACTGGCCAGATAGTTTTTGCTTCTTGACTCTTGAAAGAAAATCATCATATAAGATATACCACATCTCCAAAACCTCCATGCTATGAGAAGCAAAACCCCTAGAAAGATGTGAAAATGAGATGATCTAGAAAGAGAGTGTAAGACCAAGAAGCACTGAGACACCAGACATTTAAGTGATGACACCATCATGGTAATGGACTTCTCAGCTTCAGATACCCAGGCTGTAGCCCAATGAGTCAAAGAACAACCACATAGATAAGCAATTCTTGAGTTCTTAAGCAAATAAATAGTTCTTGAGCAAATAAAAAAAAAAAAAAATAAATCTGTGAAAATAAACATTTTATATAAAAAATAAAAGTCCTCAAAAAATGGTAACAATGGAATTCAGCAAAACATACAATATTACATCATCATCAAGTTTGTTATGTCCCAGTAATAAAAGGTTCTTTAAATATTTGAAAATGAAATTATGTAGTAAGCCCCATTCATAGAATAAAAGGAGAAATTCTTTATTATATCTGTTTCAGTTATTTAGTGCTACATAACGGCATATAACAACAACAACATTAAAAATTACTCTCTTAATTTCTTACTTAAAACAAAATCTTCTTTTGTTCCTGTTCTTTGGAACAAGAATACATGAGCCTTGTAGTGTCCGGATACCTTAACTTCACTTAAGCCTAATTTGGCCCCTTCAGTTTTGCTGGATGACTTTGTTCTGCTCATACTCCAGGTCTCTGTATCATGATCTGGAAATTTTCCCAAAGTAGTGAGTTATTTGATAATGGGGACTTTCTCATGAACATATCCTCTCTCACAGATGATGGAATTGTGCTGTTTATTGCTTACTTCTGGAAAGGACTTGTCTCATATATTTTATCTCAGACTTTTGAATGTTTATATCTGTAGAAACTAGTCAGATACAAATTTCTTCATAATAAACGGAAATGAAAACTCATTTATTATTTTATCCAGCAACTTTCCATGACTGTTAATGATTCAAAATAAAGTGCCAAAAATATCGTACAGGGCACTAGAGGACATATATCACATAAAATGGAGAAAGTCTCAAACTTTTAAAAATTTCTTACAAGCTTTATCATTTTATAATTACTCCATTACTTTGACTTTAAGATTTACAATATTATATTTTTTGTTGTTGCCTTCTACATAATAGTGTTTCTGAAACAAATTTGTAACTAAATATTGAAGAATGTATTTAATGTAATTGTCTCTCTTTTACTAAAAACTTAACATCACATTATATTATAAAATCAGTATGTTATGAAAATATGGTCCTTTTATAGTATCATGAACTTACCTTCCATGAAATATTCAACTAATCCTAAAAAGTTAGTTGTTGTTATGTTGTTATTTGCCATAGAGTCGGCCCCGACTCATAGCGACCCCTCCTTGGGTTTCTGAGGCAGTATCACTACGGAAGTAGGAATGCCCAACCTTCCTTCCGAGGAGTGGCTGGTGGGTTCGAACCACCAGACTTCTGGTTAGCAGTCCAGTGCCTTAGGCACTATGCTACCAGAGCTCCTAGGGTGGGTTCAATATCATTAGTCAAAACAAGGCCAGGAGCTGACTATGGGAGAGGACCTCGATTGCTCATATGCAACTTTAACTTAAAGCTGAAGAAAATTTAAACAAGTTCCTGAGAGCCAAATTATGACCTTGATTATCTTCCATCCAAATTTAGACACAATGTGAAGAATGGATTCAACACATAGAACATCAAAAACTGGATGGGTTTTGGGATTATATTAGGAAAATCATACATGAAGAAAGGAGAAGGTCATTAAAAAGACAGGAAAGAAGGGAAAAGACCATAATGGTTGTCAGAAGAGACTCTAAAATTTGCTCTTAAAAGGAGAGTAGTTAAAATGAATGGAAGAAATGATGAAATAAAAGAGCTGAACAGATTTCAAAAGGCAGTTTGAGAAGACAAATTGAAGTATTTTATGAAATGCTCAAAGACCTGGAATTAGAAAATCAAAAGGGAAGAACATGCTTGGCATTTTTCAAGCTGACATAACTTAAGGGAAAAAAAATCAAGCTTCAAACTGTAATATTGAAGAAGTCTCTGGGCAAAATATTGAACTATGCAGTTGCATCAAGGAAAGATGGAAGGAATACAGAGTCACTGTAACAAAAAAAAAAAAAAAAAATTGGTCAACATTCAGCGAGGTAGCATATGATCAAGAACCAATGTATTGAAGGAAGAAGTCCAGGATACACTGAAGGAGTTGGCAAAAAACAAGGCTGCAGGACTGATGGAATACCATTGATATGCTTCAACAAATGGATGCAGTGCTGGAGGCTCTTACTCATTTATGCTAAGAAATATGGAAAATTGGCCAACTGAGTAAGAGCTCTGATGGTGTAGTGCCTAAGGCATTTGACTGGTAATCAGAAGGCTGGAAGTTCAAACCCACCAGCCTCTCCTTGGAAGGAAGATTGGTGTGGTAGTTGTTTATGTGTTAACTTGGCTGGGCCTGGATGAGTGGCTGGGCAGCTGGTGGTAGTTATTCCCCATGATGAGTCTGGCAATCAACTCCATGGTGGGATCTACCACAAGCAGCTGAGTAGCTGCCTTGGGGATGTGGTCTGCTTCCTGTATATAAGGAGAAGCTATGGGAATGGTCTCTAGCCTATGACACACTTAGACCCTGCATATAGCTGTGTTGTTGCTCAGCAGCCTGCTATGCTCTGCTGACCTTGCGACTTACAATGGACTTAAGTTAATGGCCTGGCAGGTGGTTTAGTAACATCGGGACTGTGCCTTTTTACTTGTCAACCTTGGGGCTTCTCAGCCTCAGTAGCCAGGAACTGTCTGAGTGAAGAAACATCTCTAGCTCCAGTGGGTAGGGAGCAGGAGGCAGAGCTGGACCCCAAGGTTGAGGTGCTTTTACCCAGCCCTTAGAGCCTGGCACTTTGAGCTTGGACTTAAAGCCTCCAAATTTTAAGAATAAACTCCTGCTTGTTAAGGCCATCCCGTTTGTGGTATATTCTTGTCAGAGTGGGACTAAGTAACTGGAACAATTGGGTAATCTACTTCTGTAGAGATACCACCTTGGAAACCCAAAGAAGGGTTGCTATAAGTTGCAATTGACTCAATGGCAGTGAGTGTTTTTTTTTTTTTTTTTGGTTTTGGCCAACTGACTAGAAAATATCCATATTTGTACCCATTCCAAAGAAAGGTGTTCCAACAGAATGCAGAATTATGGAACAATATTGTTAACATCACGTGCAAGTAAACTTCTGCTGAAGATAATTCAAAAATGGGTGCAGAAGTATATTGATAGGGAACTTCCAGAAATTCAAGCTGGTTTGAGAAAATGATGTGGAATGAGGGATATCATTGCTTACGTTAGAAGGACTTAGACTGAAAGCAAAGAATACCAGAAACATATTTATTTAATTAATTATGCAAAGACATTTGACCATGTAAATCATAACAAATTTTGAATAGCATTGCAAAGAATGGGAATACCAGAACATTTAATTTTGCTCATGATGAACCTGTTCATAGACCAAGAGGCAGTCATTCAAAAAGAACAAGGAGCATAATGCATGGTTTAAAATCAGAAAGGGTGGGCATCAGTGTTATGTCTTTTCACCATATTTAACCAATCTGTATGCTAAGTAAATAATCTGAGAAGCTGAATTATACAAAGAACATGCCATCAGGATTGGAGGAAGACTCATTAGCAACCTGCAATATTCAGAAAACACAACTTTGCTTGCTGAAAGTGAAGAGGACTTGAAGTCAAGAACCAATATGTTGAAAGAGCTCTTACTGGTGAAAATCAAAGACCACAGTCTTCAGTATGGATTACACTTCAATATAAAGAAAACAAAGTTCCTCACAACTGGACCAACAAGAAACATCATGATAAATGGAGAAAAGATTGAAATTATCAAAGATTTCATTTTCCTTAGATCTACAATCAACATCCATGAAAGCAGTAATCAAGATCAGATGTCATATTTCAATGGAAAAATGTGCTGCAAAAGACCTTTTTAAAATGAAGAGTGAAGATGTCATATTGAAGACTAAGGTGTGCCCAAACCAAGCCATCATATTTTCAATTGTCTCATATGCATATGAAAGCTGGACAACAAATAAGGAAGATCAAAGAAGAATTGATGCCTTTGAATTATGGTGTTGGCAAAGAATGCTGAAAATACCATGGATTGCCAGAAGAATGAACAAATCTGTACTGGAAGAGGTCCAACCTGAATGCTCCTTAGAAGCAAGAATGGCCAGACTTAGTCTCAACCTACTTTGGTCATGTTATCAGAAGGGATCACTCTCTGGAGAAGGATGGCATGCTTGGTAAAGTAGAGGATCAGAGAAAAAGGAGAAGATACTAAAGGGGATGGATTTACATAGTGGTTGAAAAGATGGGTTCAAGCAAAGCAAGGATTGTGAGGATGGAGCAGGACCAAGTAGTGTTTCTTTCTGTTGGTAAAAGGGTCTCTACGAGTTGGAGCTCAGATTATTTCTTCAAGTGACGATGGAAAATAGAGTTGGTAGTTAAGAACATGGTCTTTTGTGTCAAAAACACCAACTTTGAAATCCTTCATCTGATAAATGTCTCTAAAGAGACATTCTAAGTATCACATGAAAGATAAAGATAGCGCTATCTTCTCTCTAGGCCTGAGGCAAAAGTTAATATGATATTTGGTTCAAAGGACTGCATAGTGCCTCACCGAGAATAAAAACTCAATAATAAATACTGAATTATTAAAATTGAGTGTTTTTTTTTTACATTATTTAGCAATGTAAAAAATATGTACTTTAAACACATAGAATAATTATAAATGTTTATTTCTGTGTGTAGGGAAAAATAAATAGGATAATCTGACTGGAGAAATAGTAGATTTTACTGAGTCTTGAAAAACCACTTGTCATCAACTCTTCTTTGGTAATTATTTACAATTAAAAACTATCTCTCTATCTAGAAAGATTTTGTCTCTAGATATTTTGAAAGGTGCCTGGATCAATACTTTGAATTTTCTTTCTGGTGAGTATGCAACATATCTTGTACCTTCTGAGTGAGTGAGGATGCATGGAGGTGATGGGGAGGGGCAGATATGGTTTGTATGCTGTACTACAGAGCAAAGATTGGCTAGGAATAAAGGCATATTTTAAAAATAAATCAATCCAAAAGAGTAAAAGCAATTTCAACAACTAGCAATTAGAAATAAGTTCAAAGGAAAGTGAGAACTGGAAAAATCCTCTGGGAAATTATTACAGGGTCCAGTAGAGAGCCTTTTATAAATGCCTGTGGAAGAGTGCTTAGCCAGGCTGAAAGCTGTTAAGGCCACTGAGCTAGTTCAGACAATGTGAACATATGTTATTCTTAGGAAATGGGTATAATAATTAGAACTACAAGGTACTGAAAAATGTTTCACTCCTCACTTCACAAGAGAGACTTTATAGAACAAGAGAAAGACGGAAAGACATTGTGAGTCTAGTAAAGTAGCAAAATAATAAAACAAAATGCATCAAGAAAGTGTCATTAATTCCAACTTATACCAACACCTGCCACCCCAAGGCCCAGACCACAGTAAGCTAGTCTCAAGGCCAGTGGAAGGTGGGTGTTTGCCCCTGGGGCAGACTGGGTAGGTGAGCAGGGCAGAGGAGACCAGGAAATGAGCAAAGCAATGTAGAACAGCTAGGGGAGACAAACTTTTCTGTCAGTTTGTCCTATTGTGGTGGCTTGAGTATTTGCTCTGAGGCTGGAGGCTATGCCACCAGTGTTAAAAATGCCAGCAGAGTTACCCATGATGGACAGTTTTCAATGTAGCCTCTAAACTAAGACAAACTCAGAAAGAAGAAGCCATCCACTTCTCAAAGAATTGAACAGTGAAAACCTTATGAATAGCAGCAAAACATTGTGCAATATAATGTCAAAAGATGAGGCCCTCGGGTCTGAAGGCACTCAAAATAGAACTGGAGAAAAGCTGCCTCCTCAGAGTAGAGCTGGCCTTAATGATGTGGGTAGAGTAAAGTTTTCAGGACCCTTATTTGCTGATGTGGCACATCTCAAGATGAGAAGAAACAATTTCAAATATCCATTAATAATCAGAACATTGAATGTATGAAGTATGAATCTAGGAAAATTGGGAGTTGTCAAAAATGAAATGGAACACATAAAGACCAATATCCTGGGCATTAGTGAGCTGAAATGGACTGGTTTTGGCCATTTTGAATCAGACAATCATATGATCTACTATGCCAGGGATGAAAAATTGAAGAATAGTTTGACATTAATCATCACAAAGAACGTATCAAGATCTATCTTGAAGTACAGTGCTATCAGTGATAGGACAATATCCATATGCCTATGAGAAAGACCAGTTAATACTACTGCTATTCAAATACTACTGCTATTATTGGTGTTATACAGCCACCAAAGCCAAAGATGAAGAAATTGAAGATTTTTACTAACTTCTGCAGCCTGAAATTGACTGAACATGCAATCAAGATGTGTTAATTATCATTGGTGATTGGAATGCAAAAGTTGGGAACAAAGAAGAATCACCAGCAGTTGGAAAATATGGCCTTGGTAATAGAAATGTTGCTGGAGATTGCATGATAGATTTGCAAGAACAATGATTTATTCAAGGCCAATACCTTTTTCAACACCAATGGCAGCTATATACGTGGATGGAGCTATACATAAATGGAGCACACAGGAATCAGATTGAGTCCATCTGTGACAAGAGGTGATGGAGAAGTTTAATGTCTTCAGCCAAAACAAGGCCAGAAGTTGACTGTGGAACAGACTATCAACTGCTCATATGCTAGTTCAAATTCAACTTGATGACAATTAAAACAAGTCCATGAAAGACAAACTATGACCTTGATAATATCCCTCCTGAATTTAGAGAGCATCTGAAGAATAGATGTGATGCATTGAACGTCAATGACTGAAAACCAGAGGAATTGTGGGGTGACATAAAGACAATCATCAATGAAGAAAGTAAAAGGTCATTAAAAAGACAAGAAAGGAAGAAAAGACCAAAATGGATGTCAGAAGAGACTCTGAAACTTCCCCTTGAATGGAGGGAAACTAAAACAAATGAAAGAATCAACAGGATAAAAGAGCTGAACAGAAGATTTCAAAAAGCAGCTAGAGAAGACAATGTCAATTATTATAATGAAATGTGCAAAGATCCAGAGTTAGAAAACTAAAAGGGAAGAATGCAATTAGTATTTCTCAAGCTGAAAAACTGAAGAAAAAAATTAAGCCTCGAATTGCAATTTTGAAAGATTCCATGGGAAATATGTTGAATGATGTAGGAAATATCAAAAGAAGATGGATGGAATACAGCATACAAAAAAGAATTGGTAGGTCAATGATCATCCATTTCAGGAGGTGGCATATTATCAAGAATCAATGATATTGAATGAAGATATCAAAGCTGCACTGAAGGAATTGGAGAAGAATGAGGATCCAGGAATTGATGGAGTAACCATTGAGATACTTCAACAAATGGATGTTTTGCTGCAGGTGCTCACTCATCTATGGCAAGATATTTGGAAGATAGCTAACTGGCCAGCTGACTGGAAGAGATCCATATTTATAGCTATTCCTAAGAAAGGTGATCCCACAGAATGTGGAAAGTATAGAACAATATCATTATTATCACACACAAGTAAAATCCTGTTGAAGATAATTAAAAAATGGTTGCAGCAGTATACTGACAGAGAACTTCAAGAAATGCAAGCTGGATTCAGAAGAGGATGTGAAACAAGGGTTATTATAGCTAATGTCAGATGGATCTTGGATGAAAGCAAAGGATACCAAAAAGAAGTTTACTTATATTTTATTGACTATGAAAAAGCATTCAATTGTATGGATTATAATAAAATATGAATTACACTGAGAAGAATGGAAATTTCAGAACACTTAATTTTGCACATGAGGAACGTGTACATACCAGGAAGCTGTCTTTTGAACAGAATAAGGGTTTAAAATCAGAAAATGAGTGTGTCACCATTGTATGCTTTCACCATATTTATTCAATCTGTATGCTGAGCAAATAATCTGAGAAGCTAGACAATATGAAGAAGAACATGGCATCTGGATTGGAGGAAAACTCATAGACAACCTGCAGTGTGCAGACAACACAACTTTCCTTGCTGAAAGTGAAGATGACCTGAAGCAGTTATTGATAATTGAAACACTTATTGATGAAGATTAAGGACTACAGTGTGTAGTATGGATTACACCTCAACATAAAACAATTGAAGTCTTCACAACTGGACCAATAAGCAGCATCAAGATAAATGGAGAAAAGATTGAAGTTGTCAAAGATTTCATATTACTTGGTTCCACAATCAACACCAATGGAAACAGTAGTCAAGAAATCAGATGCTGTATTGCACTAGAAAATCTGTTGGAAAAGATCTCTTTAAAGTGCTGAAGAGCAAAGATGTCTCTTAGAAGACTAAGGTATGCCTAACCCAAACCATGGTATTTTGAATCGCCTCATATGCATGTGAAAGCTCTATAATGAATAAGGAAGACCGAAGAAGAATTGATGCTTTTGAGTTTCTTCCTTTCTTGTCTTTTTAATGACCTTTTACTTTCTTTATTGATGATTGTCTTTATGTCACCCCACAATTTCTCTGGTTTTCAGTCACTGGTGTTCAATGCATCAAATCTATTCTTTAGATGGTCTCTAAATTCAGGAGGGATTTTATCAAGGTCATAGTTTGTCTCTCGTGGACTTGTTTTAATTGTCTTCAAGTTGCTGCCTCCTACAATTAAGCCTCCTTTTAATGTAGCTTATAGAATTAATGGTAGACTTTAGTATCCTCCTCGAGGAGGGAAGCCTAAACCTTCCCAATGGCCTAACCTTCCTCTTCCTTATGCTGGGGCATACATAGAAGGTAAAAGAATGGTGTGGGTAGATGGAAAAAGAGTTCCTTTTAACTCTCTCCCTTTCTTAGAGAGATTAAAATAATCAGGGCCTAGATGTAAAACTACTGCACAGAGACATACTCTAATCAAGCAATGGAACAGTTATTTTAAGAAACTAAAAGGCCACAAGTGTATGTTGCTGGACTATGTAGACCCATCTGTACCCCCAGGCTGGTCGTAATTCAGAGAATGGTGCCAACCACAAGGTTGTTCTGGCCCCATGTTGTATTCTTCACCCTGACCATTTTTTCATGTTTATTTAACCTCATTGTCTAGCACATTTTATTTTTATAATGTTAATGATAGATAAGTTAGATAAGATAAGACGTAAGTTTAGTTTATAAGTTAATAATAGTTTTATAAGTTTTGGAAAATTAATAGCCCACAGCCATGTACCTAGAATTGTGGGTTTGTCATTTTGCTTTGTCATTTGTAATCTGCAATATGGTATAAAATAAAGAAGGCCACCTCATTATGTGGGGCACATCTTCATCTTGTGTGAGTGTGTCTTCATCATCTCGCTGATGCCACCTCTCCCTCCAGAGACCCACAGCTGAGGCTGGACCTGGGCAATCGACTATTTCTTTTTGGTCCAGTGACTCTTGTGTATTCCTTCCATCTTCTCTTGATGCTTCCTGCATTGTTCAATATTTTGCCCATAGAATTTTTCAATATTGCAACTCGAGGCATGAATTGTTTTCTTCAATTCTTTCAACTTGAGAAATGCCAAAAGTGTTCTTCCCTTTGATTTTCTAACTCCAGGTCTGCACATTTCATTATAGTAATTCATTTTGTCTTCTCAAACTTCTCTTTGAAATCTGTTCAGCTTTTACCTTGTAATTTCTTCCATTTGCTCTAGCTCCTCTCAAGAGGGAGTTTTAGAGTTTCTTCTGACATCCATTATGGTCTGTTCTTCCTTTCTTGTAATTTTAAAGACCTTTTGCTTTTTTCATGTATGATGTTCTTGATGTCATCCCATAATTCATCTGGTTTTTGTTCTTGGTGTTCAATGTGGCAAATCTATTCCTCAGATAGTCTCTAAATTCAGGAATCAGGCTCTCGTGGACTTGTTTTAAATGTCTTCAGCTTCAACTTGAACATGCATATGAGCAATTGATGGTCTGTTCTATAGTGGAATCCTGGCCTTATTTTGGCTGAAGATATTGAGCTTTTCCAGCACCTGTTTCTGCAAATGTAGTCGGTGTGATTCCTATTTATTCCATCTAGTGAGATCCATGTGAATAGCCACTATTCACATTTTTTGAAAAAAAAGTATTTGCAATGAATAAGTCATTAGTCTTCCAAAATTCTATCATGCAACCTCCAGCATCATTTCTATTACCAAGACCATATTTTCCAAGTACTGGTGATTCTTCTTTCTTTCCAACTTTCACATTCCAGTTATCAGCAATAATCAACACATCTTGATTGCATGTTTGGTCAATTTCAGAGTGCAGAAGTCAGTAAAAATCTTTAATTCCCTCATCTTTGGCTTTAGTGGTTGATAAGTAAATTTGAGCAATAATAGTGTTAACTGCTTTTCTCTGTGGGCATATGGATATTATCCTATCACTGACAATATTGTACTTCAGGCTAGTTCTTGAAACACTTTTGTGACAATGAATGCCACACCATTCCTTTTCAATTTGATAATTTCTTCTGTTGGACTCTTCCATTTGCAGCTCTGGTGGTGTAGCAGATAAGGCATTTTGCTGCTAACCAAAAGGTCAGCAGTTCAAACCCACCAGCTGCTTCACAGAGGAAGATGGGGCAATCTAGTTCCGTAAAGATTTACAGCCTCAGAAACCCAATAAGGGCTGTAATGCATCAAAATTGACTTGATGGCAATGAGTTTGTTATTTTGAGGTTTTGATTACACATATATTAAGTCAATGATGAATTAACTTCAAATTTCCTACTCTTCCATTTATCATAAACTATATTGAAATTTCTCTTTCAGTTTTTAGGGAATTCCTCAAGCTGGACTTTTATTTCAAAGATTCAGTTTCTTTTTTTTTTATTACTATTTATTATCTTCTCTCTGTTTTTTTGTTTCTTTAATTTGGTAATTGGAATTTTCAAACAAAATTAATATTTCCTAAAGCCACCAGCCATTCCTTGGAAGGAAGGTTGGGCAATCCACTTTTATAGTGATATCGCCTCAGAAACCCAAGGAGGGGTCACTATGAGTTAGATCAAACTCTATGGCAGTGAGTTTATCATAATTTTTAATGGATTCATTAATGTACCTTGTTGACATTTTTAAAAGAATATTTTTCTAAAGCCCCTTCAGGTTTATTTTTGTGTTTCTTTAAGAGGTGATTATTTAGTTGTTCTGCTTCTTCATTTAGATAGTCCTTTTTAGAATATTTGTCTAAGCCTGATTTATTTTTCTTTGTCTATTTTTTCAGAAGAAAATACACTTTTCATTACAACTAAAGATGATTTTATAGAGTTTTTATGGGACTGTTTGAAAATTTAGGCTTTCACAGTAAAGGAAGAGAAAGGATTATATTGTCTCCAGTCACATGTTCGTAATATAGGATCTATGCTTCTCTGTTAAGCACAGAAGCTTGGAGAAAGAATTCCTGGAAGAAGAATGTGGTGGTAGATGGAACTGTCACTGCTGTGAGGATTGGTTGTTGTAGTTGGGGGTTCCTTGAGGCAACATTCTCCCCTCTAACTGATGTATATGATCTCGGTGAGAGCCTGCCCCTCGATGACCCCTTTCACAAGGCTCTCTGTGACTTCAGTGAAGTTCAATGAAAATGAATCACAACCAGCTCCTTCTATGCTGAAATTCACTTTACATCTATGTGCTTTTCTTGGGGTTGATACATGCCTGACCTCCTTCCACCTGATTTTGGTATGGCTACTCCTCAGTTTCAGTACCTGCCACTATAACTTGGGAGTATTGGGTGTTTTTTCTGAGGATAATCTATTCAATTTACTTCTGTGTGAAATATCTATGGCAATCATCATCTTTCAGGCTTGGTAATATTTCCTTAATCCAGTCACTTCTGTATTATATTTCATGGACTAACCCAAAATATTTTGGCATTTCAATATGAATTTTAGATAAGGGAAACTCAAGTGTGCTGGTTCAAATTATCAACTTGAAATAAAGAACCTTCCTTCTACTCCAGTATAACACCCATGAAAAGTAGAAAATTAGAGTTTGACAACACTTTTGTATTTCTAGAGTATATTCAGTGGGATAATGAAATGTTTGTACAAGGCATTAAGCTTTGGAGAGATATTCCAACATAAATGCAAAGATTGACTGTCCTCAAATTGATATTTTCATTTACAAAATATGCGTAATGATTTGGATTACTCAATAGACATCAATCTACTAAAAAAAAAGTAAGAGAAAAGAAACAAAATGAATAAGAAATTTCTCTTGCTTAAAATTCTGCTACTTATTTATCATGTGTATAAATATAAAAACAAGCAGTGCATTTAAAAATTATTTATGAAATAATATATTCATAATGATTAAATCCAGCTCTATATGGTAGACTAATTAAATTAAAATATAATATATTAATTAAGGTTCATGCTTCACAGAGTAATTATTAATTATAGTTAATTTAAAACTTCACCTTTTTAGGATAGTAATTGGAATGAAAATAGCTATATACAACATCTCACATATTTTAATAAGTTATCTTCTTCAAATCTTTATTTCAATTTGAATTGCCTATCTCATATGTTCATATGCCTGTCTGTGGCAACATGGTTTTTGAGGTTAGTACTTTAGGTTTTTTCTCTCTTCTATAGTAAAATAAGGGAGCTCTTATAGTGTAGTGCCTAAGCCACTTGACTGCTAACCAGAAGGCTGGTGGTTCAAACCCACCAGCCTTTCCTTGGAAGGAAGGTTGCACAATCTACTTCCATAGTGATGCCGCCTTGGGGTCACTATGAGTTGGGTCTGACTTGATGCCACATAACAACAACAACATCATTTTATTTCTACATGACACATACCTATTTTTTATAAATCATATATTATACTTTCTTTAGTGAGTCTATGCTGATATATCACTTTATTATCAACTTACATATTTTTGTAAATAAGTCAGTATGTTACTAGAAAATTAAAAGATTAATGGCCTACGTATTTGATTATTATTTTAAGTAAATTTTGTTTTCCCAGTGTCGTCTAACTCTACAAAGGCAAAAAGAGGCTTATCTAGTGTAGTCTTGTCTGGAAACCAAGAAATACATATTTAGTACCTACTATACTCTGATGGAACAGTGTCTAAGGCATTCAACTGCTAACTAGAAAGTTGGCAGTTCAAACCCACCAAGAGTTCCATGGAAGAAAGATGGGGCACTCTACTACTAAAAAGATTTACAGCCTCGGAAACCCAACAGGGATGTCTGAGTAGGAATCAACTTGCTATGGCAGTGAGGTTTTTTTTTTTTTTT
>NW_006921671.1:149257-151276 GCF_000298275.1 Orycteropus afer afer
GTTGGAAAACCCACTAGCCAATCTCCAGAAGGAAGATGGTACAATCTACTTCTGCAAAGATTTATTGCCTTGGAAATTGAGTGGGGGTTTCTATGAGTCAGAATCCACGCCATGGCAATGGGTTTTGGGTTTTTGGATGTACTCAATGAGCTCTGGTGGTATAATGGTTAAGGTTTTTGACTAGTGATCAGAAGTTCAGAGGTTAGAACCTAACAGACACTCCACATAAGAAAGATAAGGCAGTCTGTTTCTGTAAAGATCTATAGCCTTGGAAACCCAAGGGGGATCTCTGTGAGTCAGAATCAACTCTATGGCAGAGAGTTTTGTTTTTTTCTTTCTTTTTTCTTATTTTTTTTTATTGTGATTTGGGTGAAAATTTACAGAGCAAATTCACTTTCCATATAGCAGTTCACATACACGTTGTCTCATAATATTGACCACTATTTACCACAATGCAACATCTCTCCTCATACTTCCTCCAGATAGTTACCTCTTCCCTGTGTCCATCCCTCCATGCACTCCTGCCCCCTGAGCTGTGTCCCTGTGCATAAGCAGCCCTTCTTTCTCCCATGATTGTTGTCTCTAAGGAGTGTATCTACCTCAGGTATATGTTCGACTCATATGTCTGTCTATTGTTTGGCTGGAAGCCATAGGCGTGGGTTCAATTCCTGACCTGAAGGGCAGCTAGGGGCCATAGCCAGTGGTTCCACCAGGCTCTATCAGACCAGCAAACCTGGTCCCCCTCCCCCCTTTGTTTTTTTCTACAAATGATTTTGAGTTTTTGTTCCATATTGTTCTCCCTCTCTATCCAGGATCTCCTACATAGATCCCCTTCCAAGTGGTTGACAGTAGTAGCTGGGTACCATCTAGTTCTTCTGGTCTCATAGTCATATAGGCTGTAGATCAGATGGTGTACTGGTCGCCTGGACTAATTGTTTCCATGAATTTTTGGTTTCCTTCATTCTTCGTTGCTCTGGACTAGGAGAGACCCATCGTTGCATCTAGATGGCAGCTTGTAAACTTTTAAGATCTCATTCGCTACTCACCACAGTAGGAGATGGAACAATGTTTTGTGTAATATGTTATGCCAATTGAGCTTGATGTCCCCTGCAACTATGGTCCCAAGCCTGCAGGTTCAACTACTTGGTCCCTCTTCGTAGCTGGCTGTGACCAAGCAGTGACTACAACCTTGCCCTTGTCAGCTCTACTATACACCTGGGAATTCACATCATACCCATAAACTTATAGGACCATTGCCTGCCAACCCTAAACCTGTTCTTGGGTACACTCCCCACTTCATAGACATACATAAACTTCAGCCTGACCACCCATCTATCCACCCATATACCCATGTTTGCCTTCACTGACAACGCCGTACTATATGTGCAAAAGGGTTCATCTTTGTTGTCTGTACCTCCCACATACTTCTCTAGGTCATTCTCTTCCTCGATGACACTGTATTGATCACTCACATTTGGTACATTGCCCTTCTCTTCACCCAAATCAACACTTATCTCTGTCTATCTAATAGTGTTCCCTTCCCTCCTCTCCCACCCCTGGTAACCAACAAAGAAAATGTCCTTCCATAGATAAACCTTTCCTTGACTTTTACAATAACGGACTAATACAATATTTTCCTTTTGTGATTGACTTATTTCACTCAGCATAATGTCCTCCAAGTTCATCCATGTTATGTGGTGTTTGGCAGATTCTACATAATTCTTTAGCTTTGCATAGTATTCCATTGTGTATATGTACCATAATTTGGTAATCCATTCTTCAGTTGATGGACACCTAGGTTGTTTCCATCTTTTGGCTATTGAAAATAATGCTGCAATGAACATGGGTGTGCATATATCTGTTCTTGTCATGGCTCTCACTTCTTTAGGATATATACCTAGTAATGGAATAGCTGGGTCAAATGATATTTCTAGTTCCAAATTTTGAAGGAATTGCCATACTGCTTTCCACAATGGTTGTACCATTTTACAGTCCCACCAGCAGTGTATGAGAGTCCCA
>NW_006921671.1:152140-153290 GCF_000298275.1 Orycteropus afer afer
CAGCACCATTTATTAAACAAACATTCTCTTCCTCATTTAATGGAGTTTGGCCATTTGTCAAAGATCAGCAGAGCATGGGTTTATGGATCTATTTCCTGGTTCTCAATTCTATTCCATTGGTCTATGTATCTGTCATTAAACCAGCACCAGGCAGTTTTGGCTATTGTGACTGTATAGCAGGTTTTGAAATTCGGCAGTGTGAGACCTCCTACTTTGTTTTTCTTCTTCAATAGTGCTTTACTTATCCTAGGTCTCTTTCCTTTCCATATAAAGTTAGTGATTGGTTTTTCCATATCCCTAAAGAATGTTGATGGGATCTGGATTGGCATCACATTGAACGTATAGATAGCTTTGGGTAGAATTAACATTTTCTCATTGTTCAATCTTCCTGTCCACAAGAATGGGATGCTCTCCCAGATGTAGATCTCTTATGGTTTCTTAGAGTAGTTTTTTAAAATTTTCTTTGTACAGATGTTTTGTGTCCCAGGTAAAATTTATTCCCAAGTATTTTATTTATTTATTTATTTATTTGGTTAGCTATTGTAAATAGTATTGATTTCCTTATATCTTTTCCAGCAATCTCTTTGCGGGTGTAGAGGAATCCAACTGATTTTTGGATGTTGGTCTTGTATCCTGCCACTATGCTAAATCTCTCAATTAGTTCCAGTAGATTTTTGACTGAGTCTCTTGGGTTTTCTAGGTATAGGATCATATCATCAGCAAATAGGGATAGTTTGACTTCTTCCTTACTGATTTGGATGCCTTTGATTTCCCTTTCTTGCCTTATGGCCCTGACTAGGACTTCCAATACAATGTTGAATAGAAATGGTGATAGTGGGCATCCTTGTCTGGTTCCTGTGCTCAAGAGGAATGTGTTCAGTCTCTCTCCTTTGAGAATAATGTTGGCTGTTGGTTTTGCATAGATGCTCTGTATTTATGTTGAGGAATGTCCCTTCCATTTCTATTTTGCTGAGAGTTTTTATCAGGAATGGGTGTTGGATTTGATCAAATGTCTTTTCTGCATTAATTGATATGATCATGTGGTCCTTCTCCTTTATTTTATTTGCATGGTTGATGACATTGATTGTTTTTTTAATGTTGACCCATCCTTGCATACCTGATATGAACCCCACTTGGTCATAATGAATGA
>NW_006921671.1:154594-194789 GCF_000298275.1 Orycteropus afer afer
ATTGTATTGTTTAGCTCTTCTGCATCTTTGTTGAGTTTCTTTCCAGTTGTTCTATCTTTCAAAGAAAGCTGTGTATTAAAGTCTGCCTCTATGACTGTGGAGTCATCTATTTCCCTTTTCAACTCTTTTAAGGTCTTATTTATGCATTTTGGGGCTCTTTCATTGGGTCCATAGATATTTATTATGCTTATATCTTCATGTTCAATTGATCCTTTAATCATTATGTAATGTCAATGTGTATAGCCACTGTGTATGTTGTTGAAAAATGGTGTTTGCAATAATAAGTCATTGATCTTGCAAAATTCTATCATATGATCTCCAGCATCATTTTTACCACCAAGGCCATATTTTCCAACTATTGGTAATTCTTCTTTGTTTCCAACTTTTGCATTCCAATCACCAGTAATAATCAATACATCTTGATTGAATATTTGGTCAATTTCAGACTGCAGAAGTTGGTAAAAATCCTAAAATTCCTCCTCTTTGCTTTTAGTGGTTGGTGTGTTAATTTGATTATAGTAGTATTAACTGGTCTTCCTTGTAGGTACATGGATATTATCCTATCACTGACAGCACTCTACTTCAGGATAAAATTTGAAACATTCTTTGTGATGATGAATGTCTCGCCATTCCTCTTCAAGTTGTCATTCCTGTTATAGTAGATCATATGGTTGTCTGATTCAAAATGGCCAAAACCAGTCCATTTTAGCTCACTTATGCCTAGGATCTCAGTCTTTATGAGTTCCATTTCATTTTTGACAACTTCCAATTTTCCTAGATTCATAGTTTTTATATTTCATGTTCTAATTATTAATGGATGTTTACAGCTGTTTCTTCTCATTTTAGGTCATGCCACATCAGGAAATGGAAGTCCCAAAAGTGTTACTCCATCCACATCATTAAGATAGATTCTACTTTGAGGACACAGCTCTTTCCCAGTCATATTTTGAGTGCCTTCCAATCTGAGCAGATCATCTTCTGGCACTGTATTGGACAGTGTTTCAAGGCTAGTCATAAAGTTTTACATTACAGTAAAATACCAATGTTTCACTACTATTCATAAGGTTTTCATAGGCCAATTCTTTGAGAAGTGGATGGCACAGTGCTTCTAAGTCTGTCTTTGTCTGGAAGCTCTACTGAAACCTGTCTACCCTAAGTGACACTGCTGGTATCTGAAATACCAGTGTCATAGCCTCCAGCCTCACAGCAACACACAAGCATCACAGTACAACAAACTGACAGACAAGAGGTGGTTGCTGAATGATACTGAACACTATACCATAATCCAAACCCTCTGTCACCCAGTTAGTTCTGACTTATAGACACCCCCATCAGGTTTCCAAGGCTGTAAATCTTTATGGAAGTAGACTGACTCATCTTTCCTCCATGGAGCAGCTGGTCAGTGTGAACTGCCTTCCTGTTGGTTAGCATCATAATGCTTTAACCACAGACCCACCAGAGCTCCTTACTAAACACTGTAAAGAATATCAAAAGACAAATGGTGAGGTGGAAGAGAATGTAAATCAAATGTATCACTAAAAATGGAGCTATTATTTCTATTAAGTAAAAGGTTCTTGGACTTTCAGGGGGGAAAGACCAACAATGTGGTAGAAAAATAGGCAAAGATGATATATTTAATTATGAACAGAAAAAAATACTGTACAGTAGATAAAATTGATTGGGGACCAACTCTCCAAATGATCATCCATATTGGATGACTTCTTCTCTCTCTCACTGTCTTCAAGTCAAACCTGACTCATAGTGACCCCTCCTTGGGTTTCTGAGGTGGCATCACTAGGGAATTAGATTGCCCAAACTTCCTTCCGAGGAGTGGCTGGTGGGTTTGAACAACCAATCTTCTGGTTAGCAGTCAAATACCATAGGCACTATGCTACCAGAGATCCTTACTATATCTGACCTGATGTCATGCCCTGAGAAGGAAACACATCACTTATAAAGTATTTTTCCCTGAAAGAAATAACATGAATGTGATTATGAGAAAACACATGTATATAATTGTAAGAAACACAAACTGGGAAAATGCATTAGTTTACTATTGCTTCTGTAACAAATCACCACAAATTTAGTAGTTTAAAACAAACAAAAATTTACTACCTTACAGTTCTCAGGTCAGAAATCTAAAATGGATCTCACAGGGATAAAATCAAGATGTTGGCAGAGCTATATTCCTTCTGGAATTCTAGGAAAGAAGCAATTGCCTTGCCTTTTCCAGCTTTTAGGAGCTACCTGCATTCCTTGGCCCCTGGCTTCTTTCTCTATTCCAAATCCAGTAGTATTGCATCTTTAGAACTCTCTCTCTCTCTCTCTCTTCCCTTCTGTCCTTCCCTTCTGCTGGCATTGAGACATATTCTTCTATGACTTGGACCTGCGTGCTAAATTCTTACTACCATTATGATTATATTTGACCCACTTAAATAATTCAAGATAACCTCCCCATCTCAGTATCCTTTATTTAACATTACCTGCAAAGTCCCCTTGCCATGTGTCATAGTTGGAGTTGTGTGTCAACTTAGCTGGACTACAATTCTGAGTGGTTTAAGCAGTTGTGATGTGGGTTATTCCTGTGATGAGATCAGATGTATATGTTTTGAACAGCCAATCCATTGAAAAGGAATTTCCCTAGGGGTGTGGCCTTTTTCCAATATACTTATGGACATCCTAGGAAAAGAGACACTCTTCTGTGGATCAGGATACTGTTGTGCTGCTCACAACTGTCCGTGAGCCAACAATCCACCATTTGGCCTGGTGATCTTGGATTCATTGTTCATTGGAGTCAATAGCTGTATACTGCCTAGCAACCTTGAGCTCGTCAGCCCCTGCAGCTGTGTGAGTCAGGAAAAGCCTCCAGCTTGATGTTTAATCCAAGAACTTGGAACTTGCCTGCTTTTATAAGTGTGTGAGTCATTTTCCTAAGATAAATTTCTCTTTCTCTATACATTTATATAAGATTTACTGGTTTTGCTTCTCTAGAGAACCCAGCCTAATACATTGGGTCCAATGGTGTGGGACATGTGGAGATATTCCTACTAAAGTGAAGGATAAGTTATTGTATCTGGCTTCCCCCACAGCTAAAAAGGAGGCACAATGTCTGGTGGGCCTCTTTGGATTTTGGAGGCAACATATCCCTCATTTGGGTGTGTTGCTTCAGCTTATTTATCAAGTGACTTGGAAAGCTGCTAGTTTTGAGTGGGGCCCAGAAAAACAGGTTACACAACAGGTTCAGGCTGCCACGTAGGCTGCTGTGCCATTTGGGCCATATGATCTGGCTGATCCAATGGTGTTTGAAGTGTCTGTAGCACATAGAGATGCTGTTTGGAGTCTTTGGCAGGTCCCTATTGGTGAATTGCAATGCAGACCCTTGAGATTTTGGGGCAAAGCCCCCTGCAGATAACTATTCTCCTTTTGAGAAACAGCTTTTGGCTTGTTACTGGGCTTTAGTAGAGACTGAACACCTAAACGTGGGCCACCAAGTCACCATGAAGCCAGAGCAGCTGCCCATCAAGAACTGGGTGTTGTCTGATCCACAGACTCCATCATTAAATGGAAGTGGTATATCAGACAGAGATCAGTCTCAAGTGGGACCTGAAGGCACAAGTAAGTTGCCTGAGGAAGTGGCTCAAATATCTATGATCTCCACTCCAGTAACATTACCTTCCCTCTCCCAGTCTGCACCCGTGGCCTCAAGGGGAGTTCCTCATGGTCAATTGACTGAGGAAGAGAAAATTCTTGCTTGGTTTATAGATGGTTCTGCGCAATATGCAAGCAGCAGCACGGCAGCCCCTTTCTGGGACTTCCCTAAAGGAGAGTGGTGAAGGGAAATCCTTCCAATGGGCAGAACTTCGAGCCATGCATATGGCTGTCCACTTTGCATGGAACAAGAAATGGCCAGATGTGCAATTGTATATGGATTCATGGGCTATAGCTAATGGCTTGGCCGTATGGTCTGGGACTTAGAAAGAGCATGATTGGAAAATTGGTGACAAGGATGTATGGGGAAGAGATATGTGGATAGATCTCTCAGAATATGCCAAAGGAGTAAAGATATTTATGCCTCATGTAAATGCCCACCAAAAGGTGACCTCAGCAGAGGAGGACTTTAACAATCATATGGATAGGAGGACATGTTCCATGGAAACCAGCTATCCTTTTTCCCTAGCTACTCCTGTCATTGCTCAATGAGCTCATGAACCAAGTGGCCATGGTGGCAGGGATGGAGGTTATGCATGGGCTCAGCAAAATGGACTTCCACTTACTAAGGCTGATTTGGCTACTGACGCTGCTGAGTGCTCAATCTGCCAGCTGCAGAGACCAACACTGAGTCTGTGATATGGAACAATTTCTCAGGGGGATCAGCCAGCAATGTGATGGCATGTTGAGTACATTGAACAATTTCCAACATGGAAAGGACAGTGTTTTGTTCTTACTCGAATAGATACTTATTCTGGATACGGATTTGCCTTCCCTGCATGCAATGCTTCTACCAAAACTACCATCTGTGGACTTACAGAGTGCCTTATTCACCATCATAGTATACTACACAGCATTGTTTCAAATCAAGGGACTCACTTCACAGCAAATGAAGTGCATCAATGGGCCTATGCTCATGGAATTACTGGTCTTACCATGTTCCCCATCATCCAGAAGGAGTTGGCTTGATAGAACAACGGAATGACCTGCTGAAAACACAATTATGGCACCAGCTAGGTGGCCATACTTTGAAGGGTTGGGGCAATGTTCTCCAGGAGGCTGTATATGCTCTAAACCAGCATCCAATATACAGGGCTGTTTCTCCAATACACAGGATTCATGGTTCCAGGAACCAATGGGTGGAAAATGGAGTGGTACCACTCACTATTACCCTTAGTGTCCCACTCAAAAAATTTTTACTTCCTGTCTCTGCTACCCTATGCTCTCCAGGTCTGGAGATCTTAGTCCCAAAGGGAGGAACATTCCCACTGGGAAAGATAATGCTGATTGCATTGAACTGAAAGTTAAAAATACCACCTGGTTATTTTGGCTTCCTCATGCCTCTGGATCAACAAAGAAGGGTGTTATTGTACTATCTGGTGGGATAGATCTTGATTACCAAGGGGAAATTGGATTCACGTTACATAATAGAGGTAAAGAAGAATATGTCTGGAATACAGGAGATTCTTTAGGACATCTCTTAGTACTATCATGCCCTGTGATTAAAGTCAATGGAAAATTATAGCAACCCAATTCTGACAGGACTACTAATAGCCCAGACCCTTCAGGAATGAAGGCTTGGATCACTGCACTAGGCAAAGCCACAACCAGCTGAGGTGCTTGCTGAGGGCAAGGGAAATACAGAATTGGCAGTGGAGGAAGGTAGTTCTGAATATCAGCTACAACCATGTAACCAGTTGCAGAAACAAGGACTATGATTCTTGTATTTCTTCATTGTATATGTGCCTCAAATATTTTTGTTTCCTTCTGTTATGAACTGTGAAATGTAAATAAGGTTAATGCATTTTGATTGTACGCATGTTAGCATATCGTGTTAGGTGCAAATATGACTTTATAATTGTCCTTATTTAGAGATTGTATATGGTTAAGAAGACGTGTACAACTGGCAAGTTGACAAGGGGTCAACTGTGATAGTTGGAGCTGTGTGTCAACTTGGCTGGACCACAATTCTGTGTGGTTTAAGCAGTTGTGATGTGGGTTATTCCCATGATGGGATCAGGTGTATGTTTTGAGGAGCCAATCCTTTGAAAGGGAGTTTCCCTAGGGGTGTGGCCTTTTTTCAATGTATGTATGGACATCCTAGGAAAAGAGACACTCTTCTGTGGATCAGGAGGATCCTCTTGTGTTGCCTACAACTGTCCATGAGCAAACAATCTACCATTCAGCCTGGATATCTTGGATTCATCGTTCGTTGGAGTCAACAACTGGTGTACTGCCTGGCAACCTTGAGCTCATCAGCCCCTGAAGCTGAGTGAGTTAGGAAAAACCTCCAGCTTGATGTTTGATCCAAGAACTTGGGACTTCCCAGCTTCTATAAGTGTGTGAGCCATTTTCGTATGATAAATTTCTCTTTCTCTATATGTATGTATAAGAGTTACTGGTTTTAGAAGAACTAGATGGTGCCTGGCTACCACTGTCATCCACTTGGAAGGGATGTAGGTGATCCTGGATAGAGAGGGAGAACAATGTGGAACAAAACTCAAAATCATTTGGAGGGGAAAAAAAGGGGGGGGGGATGGTTGGGACCAGGTTTGCTGGTCCAATAGAGCCTGGTGGAACCACTGAGACTATGGACCCTAGCTACCCTTCAGGTCTGGAATTGAGACCACACCTGTGGTTTCCAGCCAAGCAAAGTACAGGTATGTGAGTTGAACATTTACCTCAAGTGGACACACGCCCTTGAGAGAACAATCATGGGATAAGGAAGGGCACCTTATGCACAGGGAGACAGCTTAGGGGGCAGGAGAGTATGGAGGGATGGACACTGGGAAGTGGTACCATGGGGAGGATATTGGAGGGGAGCTGTTGCATTGTGGTAAACTGTGGTCAATGGCATGAGACAAAGTATATGTGAACTGCTGTATCGAGAGTGAATTTGCTCTGTAAATCTTCACCCAAATCTAAATTAAAAAAAAAAAAAAAAAGTGAAAAAAAAAAAAAAAAAACCAAAAAAAAAAAAAAAAAGAGTTACTGGTTTTGCTTCTCTAGAGAACCCAGCCTAACACAGAATCCCAACAATGTAATAGCTGTCATCCCTCTTCTCCCTATGTCAGACAATTTCTCTTGGCATATTTGTTGTTAGCTGCAGTGGAGCTAGCTCTGATTCCTGGTGATCCCAGGCACAACTAATGGAACAAAACTTTGCCTGATCCTGCACCACCCCTATGATGAGTTACAGATAAGATCCTCCTGATTCATAGGGTATTTGTTGGCTGATTTTTCAGAAAAAGATGGCTTGCCCTTTTTTCCTAGTATGTCTGAGTCAGGAAGCTCTAATGAAATTTGTTCAGCATTATAGGAACACACAAACCAATATTGAAAGACTGGTGGAGACTATGCAGGAGGTGCATTGGGTGAATTGGCTGAAAATTAGACTTGGATTTTTCATACAGAAAGGCAATAATTCTACCACGAAATCACCAGTACCCCCTTGGCAGTACTAGTCTTAAATTTTTCCACTTCTAGGTTTTCTTTTGAATTACTTTTTCACAACTGCTTAGAGCAATATATTCTTAGTACTCTTTTTCTACTTTCAAATGACGCTTGCTAAGACATACCATTGTAACACTGACACAGTATAAAATTTAAGGTTCTGCATGGTTTCTATTCTTATAGATAAGAAATGAAAGCAATCCTGCAATTTTGGTTGAATAGAATAATGCTTATCATTTTATCCCAAAGAAGAAGAAATAAGTTAAAAATATTATGTCGTGAGTTTGACAAAGATAATCTCAAATGCACTTCATATTGTAAGAGCTTTGCTTTTCATTGCATTAGTAATATTGTAGTATAGTTTGGCACCTTTCCTCAATTAGGCTTATTGGATCAGGACCACCAGATACAACACATTGCTCTCCTGAATATAAACAGAGAATAGAAGGAAAAATATTAGACTCAGTTTGTTCACATTCCTCACAGTTCATCTCTCAGATATTATGCTCCAACTATAGGTAACCACTTTTATTATTATACTAGAGCCTGAAACAGGGGGAAAAAAAAAAAAAACACTGTCAGACCTCCATGAAGAAAATACTTCCAACCTATTTTAAAAGGAGTTGTGCTCATTATATCTTTATTTTCTAGGAGTTTGTGATAAACTACTAAGAAGCACATGTTCAAATATAGTACAGTTATTTAATATGTTTTTTAAAATCTATCTTCTCTTCAAAAAATGATATTAATTTTTAGCAGAAATTCTCATACATTAGCAGGACTGAATAATTAATGCAATATATTAATGCTTTACCAAAAACAAAAATACCTAATGTGTTTATCTAGCCTATAAGTTATATATATAATTTATATAATTCTCCTCTTATAAGGCAATTTATTGCCTTTATTTCAGTAATTTTAAGTGTGATCAATCCACTATGGATCAGCTCTTCCAGCAAATTATTTGATAATTATTTGATAATTATCTGAGGGACTGTATTATGAAGGTGTTTTATAAAACATGTATGCTTAATGATAACTTTTATTATTAATAATAACATTTAATATAATAATAAATGTTATTAGTAATAACATTTTATATTTTTTAACATTTGTAGCAGTTTCTGTGTGTCTGGTACTGTAGTAAATTATGATGTTCACAATAAATCTTCAGAGCAATGCTGTTTCCATCTTGTACAAGCATAAATTGAAACTGAAGGAAGTTTGAGGCATTTAATCTGGCTAGTCAGACTACATGAATTATTTTATTTTGTCTAGTTTTTTGAGCAATATTAAAGAATCTAGAATTCCTAAAGAGTTATTTAAATTTTTATAATAAAAAAATCAATTAAAGGCTTTGATAATACTGAGGGTAGAAAATAGATGACTTGAGAAAGCATATTATGTCTCCTTCTAATATTTTAAATATGGACATATTGTAGAAGGCCTGTGTATATTGTGTGCAACAGTGGGAGATCTATTTCAAGACATTTTTACTGAATGCTTGTGATAGGCACCATGCTAGAGTCTGTGGAATGCTCTAGTGCTTTAATGAACAAGACAGATGTGGCACTCTTTGTTATGTAGTTCTGCCACAGGAAAACAGCACTAAAGAGATAAATTTATAAATTTTTTATAAAAATAATTTTGATTAAGGAACAAAATACCCAATGAATTGAAACTACAGAAAGGCAACATATGTCTATAAATAAACAAAATCGAGCCAAAAACCAAACCCACTGTCATTGAGTTGATTCAGACTCATAGTGACACCCATAAGGTTTCCAAGGCTGCAAATCTTTACAGAAATTAATTGCCTCATCTTTTTCCCACAGAGCAGCCGGTGAGTTTGAACCACTGACTTTCTGGTTAGCAGTTCAATGTCTTACCCACTACACCACCAGAGCTCCTTACAAATAAACACTGTTCTTTTAAAAAAGGAAGGATGAAAAACAAAAGTGTATTCTAAAATAGCTGCTATAAGTATTGGGACTAATTTGTCACCTGAAGTGTTTCTGTAGTGGTGGGATATCATATTTTCAGGGTCTGTAGATACAATTTAAATAGAGTGCTTCAAAACCTTGAGAATACTTAAGATTTTCAGTAGAATTATTCTTAGTTTTTAATGCACATATTTGTCACATGCATTATGTACACAGACAAGATGATGCTTAAAGATAATAAGATGTTTGGTTGTATGAAAAAGTCATAAATGTAATTGATAATTATGTTTTCTGTTTATAGTCAATACAATATGTACTATAAATGTATCTGTCTTATGTAAAAGAAGTCTAATGTCTATTATGGAAAATATTTATGCTGATTATTTTATAATATAATGCTTTGGTGCTTCTAGGTTACTGGTTTTGGTACTTACAGGTCGCTGAAGACAATGGTGACTGTATAGTCATCTATCTCCCAGTATTTCCTCATCACACAATAAAATACATAAAGAAGGAAAAAGTAAATTCTACCCAAAACCGCATCTTTTTTTTTTAATTTTTATTGTGATTTGGGTGAAAATTTACAGAGCAAATTCATTTTCCATACAGCAGTTCACATATACTTTGTCTCATGACATTGACTGCAATTTCCCACAATGCCACAGCTCCTCTCCCACTTCCTCCCCATAGTTACCTCTTGCTTGTGTTCTTCCCTCCCATGTACTCATGCCCCACCAACAGACAGCCCCAAGCTGTCTCCCTTCTATTCTCCCATGATTGATCTCTCCAATAAACGCATCTACCTAATGTAAATGTTCAACTCATACACCTGTCTTTTGTTTGGCTGGAAGCCACAGGTGTCGGTTCAGTTCCAGACCTGAAGGGCAGCTAGGGGCCATAGTGTCAGGGATTCCACCAGTCTCCATCAGACCAGCAAAACTTGTCCTTTTTTTTTTCTTTTTTAATGATTTTGAGTTTTGTTCCACATTGTTCTCCCACTCTATGCAGGATCTCCTACATAGATCCCCCTCTGAATGGACCAAAACCACATCTTTAACATAAATTGAAGGCAGAGTTTGCTGAAACTCCAAAATAACTGAAAAAAAAAAAAAGCAAAATCATTAATTTCAATGCACGGAAACTAAAGTGATTGGTTACTTAAAGCAGCTGGAAGTGTGAAGAGTAGAAAGAAAGAAAGACTGGTAATGGAATAGGATAGTAGAGTTGAGAATGGGGACATGTTACTCTGGGTATACTTTTTGTATAGTTTTGATTTTTAGGATCATATTAATGTTCTCATATTCCTTAATAAAAAATAACTAAAACCATGTGAATGTGGTAGGAACCCAAAGTGGAATACAAATGATAAAAATGAACCTAATCACGTCACAAATGAACAACATATCTACACTGAAGGCAGAGGCATATCTGAGATATAGTAGGCATGGCATTTACCCTGGGCACCACTTGAAGCCTTGTACCACTGAGCAGTGTCTCTTAACCATTGTACTTTCCAGTGCCAGCTATGAGACATCATTTGGTAAGTTAAAACTAAATTGAGAACCTCCATGATTTGTGCCAGACTGGGTGGCTTGCTGAACCTAGAAAGAGGAGAAACTGAAAAAGAACGACTTTGAGTGCATCATAGACTGATTTTCATCAGTGAAAGCAAGGAAAGTGCAATTGTAATTTTCATGTAGTGCCATAATTTGTTAACTAAAACATTAACAAGCATGACTTATATTTTTGAACTGATAATTATAATAAAGTTACATAAAAGATGTGTGTTAGACATTAGATGCAATTTCAGAGTTTGCCATAGGCACTATTTTCCAAAGATATGCCTCTGACTGAAGGAGTGAAGGAATATTTAAGATTAAATGTTTGGATAAATATCACACTCATAACTTCATCAAATTAGCCTTATGAGGCCGCTATATCCAGAAAAGGAAATTATTATGTTTTAGTTACTTTAGTATTCAAAAAAAAAAAAAAAAAAAAATCATTGGACCAGGTCTACAACAGATTATATGGTCAACAAATGTTGAATGAGTGAGTGAATGATGAGTTTGGAAAAGTAAATTATTTCTCAATTTTCACTTTAGATCAATGGTTCTCATCCAGGAGTAATTTTGTCTCATATGGGACATACGGCATGTGTGTAAACATTTTTGGTTGTAGCATCTGAGGAAGGATTGTTGCTACTGACAACTAGTGGTAGTTACTGGTATCTAGTGGGTAGAGTCCAGAAATACTGTTTTACATACTGCAATGCATAGGATGGCTCACCCATCTTCCAATGACAAACAACTGCACAGTCCAAAATGTCAAATCACTGAGTTGATAAACTCTGCTGTAGTCTAAGTACAGTTGTGACAATTTGTTATAGGTTAATGAGAACCTGTACTTTTCCATTATATATATATATACATACATACATATATAAATCAGTTTTCAAAATGGTCCATGAATTAATATAACTGAATATAAGCATTATTACAAAAAATAATTGCTATAAAATCTAAGAGAGCAATGATAATTGCACTGCTCTTGAATAAAGTTGAAAAACAACCTCTTCCCATTATTTAATTGTTGCGGAGAAAATCACAGATATTAAGTCAGGTTTGCCCAACATCTGATTAAAGAACTGTATGTTCCCTTTTTAGAAGTAAAAATATCTTTTAAAAATGCAACAAACACTCTAATTATTCTTTGTTCTGCACAAAGATTAGCCACAGTTTCCTGCAAAAGATAGTGATGCAGATGTTGTTTTTACAACCAACCAGATGATTTCACTAAAACCAAATTGTAAACTGAAATATATGTTTCACATTTTTCTCTCCCTATGGCTGCGCCATTTTCAAACCTAGATTATCAACTTTGTACAAGACATAGGCTGGCAAATGTGTTTGAGATATCATATTAACACCTATTCAAGGCAGTTCCTCAAAAATTAAACATAGAATTACCATAACAACTGCCATCAAGTCATAGCGTCCCTAGAGGACAGAGTAAAAATGCCTCATAGAGTTTGCAAGACTGGTAGCATAGTGGCTAAGGTACTTGACTGCTAACCAGAAGGCTGGCTGTTCAAACCCACCAGCCACTCCTCGGAAGGAAGATTGGACAATCTACTTCCATAGTGATAATGCCTCGGAAACCCAGGGAGGGGTCGCTATGAGTCGGGTCCACTTGACGGCACATAACAGCAACAATAACATAAATCTTTACAGAAGCAGGGTGCCTCATCATCCTCCCATGGAGTGGCTGTTTGGTTTGAACCACTGACCTTTTGGTTAGCAGCCCAATGCTTTAAATACAATGTCTCCTATGTATGCATCGAAGGTACTTGAAAGGAGGGACTTAAACAGAAACATGTACCACAATGTTCATTGCAGCATTTTTCACAACAGCCAAAAGGTGGGAATAAACCAAGTGTCCATCCACAGTTGAATGCACAAATAGAATGCACTGTATTCATATTATTCAGCCATAAAGAGAAATGAAGCTCTAATACATGTTATGACATAGATGAACCTATAAAACATATGCTAAGGGAAATAAGTCATATACAAAAGAAAAAATATTGAAAAATTCTATTTATATGAAATATCTAGACTAGGTATTTGAGTAGAGAAAAACTGTAACAGTGGTTGCTAAAGGCTGTGAAACAGGTGGAATGAGAAGTTATGGCTTATAGGTTATTGAGCTTCCATTTGTCATGAAAAAGAAACTTTTGCAAATAGTGATAGTGATTGCATAGCAAGATGAATGCAATTAATGTTACTGAATTGTACATTTAAAAATGGATAAAATGGCAAATATAGATAGATCAATGAGATAGAGTAGATATCCATATAAAAAAAAAAAAAAACCCTCACTGCCAAAAGGTTGATTCTTATTCATAGTGACCCTCACTGGGTTTCCAAGGTTGTAAATCTTTACAGAAGCAGATTGCCAGATTGCCTCTTCTTTTTTCCACCAAGCAGCTGATGGGTTTGAACCATAAACCTTTTGATTAACAGCCAAATGCCTTAACCATTACACCACTAGAACTGCTTCATAATACAGTTAAAATTTAATTTAAAGGAAAATTTAAAATTTTTACAAAGGTTACTTATGTCTTTTTTAAATCTCCCCCCCCCCCATATAATGCCATTAAGTTTATTCCTCAAGTAGAATTCCTGGACATTCTAAGGATACTATTCAATTCAGAGGATTCAGCATGCCACTGCTTTTTAAATCTTTCCCAATAACAAGGAAGCTCAATTATTTTCCTGATATAAATGTTTACACATAACCTATCACTTCATCACATTAGTCAGATATATGTATTGAATGAATTCTTTATGCTTAGTAGTTCAGACATAATCCTGTTAGTACATATCATCTAGTCTATTATATGTTTTGTCCCATTCTAATTGTTTTAAAAGTAGTTTATTGTTATCTTTCATTTTCAATTATGAAATGATTTTGAGATTTCAGAAATTTTTACTTGAATGTCACAAGAGGAATAGTTTGAGAAATATTTAACTAGATAATACATATAATTTTGGTAACAAATAAATTATTTATTTACTAGCATATGCCTGTAAGACAAGACAGGTGAATTTTCACATTAATAAAATTCAGAGAAAGGTTTTTGTCTAATATTATTCTAAAAAGTCTGCCTACGATTAGTATATTGAAGCTGAGATTGTAGTTTACAGCATTTTGACCATAAATAGAATTAAAAAGATGCATGGAAAGGAATGGTCATTTTCACATGGGGAGATAATAATCATTGAACAAAACTAACAGACAATAAAAGGTATTTAAGAGCACCTGCTATGATGCAGTCCTCAAACTATACTAATGCTGTTATTCTCACTCACTCACTGCCATATAGTTGATTCCAACTCTTAGGAACCCCACTGGGTTTCTGAGACGGTAAATCTTTATGGAAATAGATTGTCCAGTGCTCCTTCTGTGGACTAGCTGGTAGATTTGAACTGCCAACCTTCTGGTTAGTAATCAAATGCTTTAGAAACTACTCCACCAGAATTCCTTAATACTGTTATTACTTCTTTATTATTGACAGCAGTTATTTGAAGTGGTTTTGACTTGTTCCATTTTAACTATGAAATAATTGAGGCTCAAAGACGATAAGGAATTTTCCTAAATTTATACGGCACATAATTGGCAGTAGTAAGATATGAACATGGGTCTGTACAATTTAAAATCCATATTATTTCTATCAGGCTATGCTTCCACTTTGTACTCTCTATCTTTAAAATATCCCAAGGGGTTTGAAGGAAAGACACTAGCCTGGAAGTTTGCTGACAGATATACCTTGGAATTTCCTGGTCTTTGTTATCTAAGGCTGCCAGACTGTACTTGAGAATTAGTACGAATGAGCAGAGGAATGTCCAGGCTATAAAGGCCACCCAGTCAGCTAACTACAAGACAGGACTGGATAATGACTAAATCAATTATGCATAAGCAGTTAAGCACAAATCACAATTATGCAATGACACAAATAAAAAGCTTTGAACACTTAAAGTTCTTGAGCTTCCTGGTTGGTGAACAATAGCCCTTCATGGAAGTTGTCACACATCTCCAGGGACCTGAAAACTACCCACTGGGACCCCTCCAAGACTTCCCCCTTGACATCTATTCATTTGTATCGTTTCTGGTTATGATAAATTGGTAACTGTATGTTTTGTGAAGTCTATGAACTCCAAAGGAGCTTGGGTGGTGTAGTGCCTAAGACATTTTACTGCTAACCAGAAGGCTGGCAGTTCAAACCCACCAGGCCCTCCTCGGAAAGAAGACTGGACAATGTACTTCCGTAGTGATACCACCTCGCAAACCCAAGGAGGGTCGCTATGACTCAGATCCAACTTGACAGCAGTGAGATGAACTCCAAGAGTTGTTCCAAATACATTATCAAACCAAAAGGTGCAGTAGGAGCCAGCAGGTCAGAGGTTGAGATGTAGAATAGATATCCCAAACTTGCAGCTGGCATCTGCCTATTAGGCCATCTGAAGGACTGTATCCTTTCAATTTGTGTGCTCTGACCCAACTCCAAGTTGCTAGGTTCAGAAAAGGCCTGCACAGGCAATAGATATTCTTTTAACTTGTGAGTTCTGACATAGCTCCTGGATGCTAGTCTCCAGATAGTGTCACCTGGGAAACAGGCAAAGAGAATGTAAAGTGTGAAGGTGAGGTCTGGATCTACTTCCGGGTGGGGAGTGGATTGCTGATACTTGTCACTGTAATATAGGAAAAAGAGACTAGATTTAAACATGTTCAATAGAGACTCTTTTATCAATCCTTAATTACTAAGGACAAAGATAAAACAAAAATAATCATCCAGGATGAGGGAAACCATCAACATGTACACAGTACAAAAAGCTAAATGGAGTCCACTGAATCACTGCTATACTCCCTGCTGTAGGGTGGGATCCAACTCACAGAAACCCTTCCTTGGCTTTCTGAGACCTTATCACTACAGAAGTAGATTGCCCAACCTTGCTGTTCCTTCCGAGGAGTGGCCGGTGGGTTTGAACCACCAGCCTTCTGGGTTAGCAGTCAAATGTCTTAGGCACTATGCTACCAGAGCTCCTGAAGCACTGCTATAGGGCTAATTAAATGACTGAAAGGGAATCATCACAAAATCATGATTGGTGCAGATGGATTCATTACTGTTGCAGGTGGGACTACAGAAAAAGGGAAAGGACCATGATTGGGATACGTACATTAAGTGAACTTTTTAGTTTACAGGATTGGCTATGGGGCTTGATTACCTGGCTAGGTGATAGTCCAGATATGACTGAGGCATGACCAGATAGCCTGAGTCATAGCCAAAGGTGGCTACAACACAGTAGCAGGACTCCAACTGTAATTGAAATTAGAAAAGAACACACTCAGGCAAGTTCTGTAGTTCTTTGTGTTAACATAATCTATTTTCTCCCTCATGTTTCTTTAATTAAAAAAAAAAATACTTAAATTCTGCTTTCTTAAATTTGAATTATTCTGTCTGTTACTGAAAGTTAGTGTTTTGTTCAGTTTGAAGCCTTAGTTTCCATAATCTTGAGATCTTCTCTAATGAGCCTTTTTCTAGCCAACCCACCTTGCCTCACACATGACTGTTATTCTGATTTCCATCACCATTGATTAATTTGACCAGTTTTTTAAATACAATTTACATAATATAGTCTTTCTCCTCTAGCTTCTTTCACTCAACATAGTTATTCTGAGATTCACTTATGTTGCATATATCAGTAATATAACATTATATGAATATACCTCATTTTGTTTATCTAGCCTCTGTTGATATATTCTTGGAGTAGTCTCCATGTGGGGGCTATTATGAATATAGCTGCTATTAACATTCTTGTACAAGTCATTTACATATTAATTTGTCTTGGCAAAATATCTAGGAATAGAATTGCTGAGAACAGGGAAGGCGTGTTTCTTACAAACTGACTAATCTAAAAGCATAATCTATTTTTAGCCATACTTTTCCTGAGAACAAACTGCCTGTCCCTGGGTTTATCCTGGAACTTGTCTGTGCATAGCCACAATGTTGATTTAAGGATCAGAAAGAAAGAACTCAAATGGTATCTGAAACTTAAGTCAAGCCTTAAAATGGAGTCAAGACTACCACTGAAGATCACAGCCTTTCACAAACCAAGAGTTTTAGAATTTAAGCTCTAATATATGACACAGTTGTATTAAACCAAACTAAGAACAAATAAGAGACTGTATTCATCTATTTCAAACTTACTTCTCACTCTCTTCCTAAATCAAACCCTCTACCATAGAGTGGATTCTGGCTCATAGCGACCCTCATTGGGCTTCCGAGGTGGTAAATTTTTATGGAAGTGGGTTGCTGGGTCTTCCTTCCATGGAGTGGCTGGTAGGTTTGAACTACCAACGTTCTGCTTAGCAGTCAAGTGTCCTAGTCACTGTGCCACTAGAACAAGATAAAATGCAAAGATTCTGAAATCATGCTCTGTAGGTTTAAATCTGTGCTCTGCTTCTTACTAATTTTATGACAATTAGTAAATTGCTTAACTTCTCTGTTCCTCAATTCTTCCATTACCTTGTTTATCGGGTTATTTTGGGAACTCTGGTGGCAAAGTGCCTAAGGCATTTGACTGCTAATCAGAAGGTTGGCAGTTCAAACCCACTGGCCACTCCTCAGAAGGAAGATTGGACATTCTACTTCCATAGAGATATTACCTTGGAAACCCAAGGAGAGATCACTATGAGTCAAATTGAATTGACGTCAGTGAGTTTGGTTTTTTGGTTTCAGGGTTATTTTAGCTATTAAATGAGATAATATGTGTAGAATAACTAACACACAAGATGCATCAAACAGTGGAAACTACTGTTGCTGTCATTATTATTATTGCTATATCTCAAGATAATTGTACAAGGCTTATTATTCCATGTAATATGCTTTGTACACATCATTAGATATGATGTGGGAATATCTTGTAAATGACATTGATCTCTTTAGTTCTCACAACTTTTCATTCTTCCCTGAAAAACTGTGTTTTGCAATTTTGGGTATCTTTCACATGGTGTGAATTAAAAAGCTGTGCAAAGAATTATACTCTTCTAAAAACTTGACCTACACCTTGATTCACCAAGTGAGCAAGGAAATTAATATCAGAAAATTTCAACTGGATTTAATCACAGGAATAAAGATGTGATTTGTCTTTTGTAATATTGCAACTACTGTAGAGCAACATCACAGCCTGCTTAAGCAAAAGCAGAAGAAGCTTACCAAGGAATGGAGATAGTCTGGACTGGGAAGACATCCAAATTCACTGAGTGAAGATGGCCACTCCACTGGATAATGAGGAAGAAAACATTTCTGTACAGTTGGAGCAGGAACTAAAAGTTACACAATCTTAATTGGCTAAAAGGCAATCAAGGGAGTCAAAAGCTGAATATCTAAAAGCACATGGTATTACATGATTGGTTAAAACCAACCCACTGTCATTGAGTTGATTCCAATTCATAGCAACCTTTTAAGACAGAGTAGATTTGCCTCTTAGGGTTTCCAAGGCCGTAAATCTTCATGGAAGCAGACTACCTCATCTATCTCCCATGGAAAGATTGGTAGGTTCCAACCATCAGCATTTTGGTCAGCAGTCAAATGCCTTAACCACTGCATCACCAGAGCTCTTATATGATTGGTTAAGAGTAAATCATTGCAAGTTTGTGTGGTCTTCAGTTTATTACAGGATGGTCTCAGGAACATGGCAAGATAGGTTTTTCTGGTAACCTTCTATGAAAATTGTTTTCTCAATCATATCTCTTTCTGGGGATCTATTATAAAGATTTATTAATAATGCTGTGCATCAAGGTCCTTTGGATATAAGCTATCATATCTTGCATCTCAGTTTGACCATAGTAGAAAGACCCTCTGGGAATATGTTGTAATATTCTGTACCTGCCAGACCTCAGAGCGTATATGGTCAACATCAAGTTTAAGTCAGCATCAAGTTTCCACTTTCAGAATTTTCTATTTATATTCACTAAGTGCCTTTGAATTTAACCTCTCATACACAACTCTGTTTATCATAAAGTTTTGAAATAGTTTAGAATCTATGAATTACATACTCACGAATCCAATTACTTTCATACATCATTTACTTACTCTTTTGGAGAGCAAGGGATATTTTTCCCATCAATGCTTAACACACACACACACACACATACATATATTATTTCTTAGGCATTTATTTTTTGTTTTAAATTTAACTTTAAAATATTTTGTTGTCATTCTAAAACTCTTTAATATCTGTGTGGTCAGCATAAATTCTAATATAAAGTTTTATTTCATTGATTTTACAATTAATTTTAAAAAAAGGTAAAACTAGTAATAATTTGCAAAGTGTTAACCACCTGTCGAGATCATCCAAAAATTGTTATTTATAGTTTATACACAAAAACTTTTATATCAAAATATATTCTCAGATTATTAACATGAACAATTTATCATCACAGAAGTTAATAATGTTATTTGCTTTACCTTGCTGACAAATTTTTCAATATTAAATAAACAATTTGTTGTTGTTGTTGTTATTTGCCATCGAGTCGGCCCCGACTCATAGCGACCCCTCCTTGGGTTTCCGAGGCAGTATCACTACGGAAGTAGGATTGCCCAACCTTCCTTCCGAGGAGTGGCTGGTGGGTTTGAACCACCAGCTTTCTGGTTAGCAGTCAAGTGCCTTAGGCACTATGCTACCAGAGCTCCTAAATAAACAATAGTAAAAAATAAATATAATTAAATCATTTTAGAATGTACAAAAATTATACACTTTACCTGACAGCTTAAAGTTAATTTTAGGCTTGAATTTCTGACATTTGCCCACTTGATAAATATGAACTTTTTTATTTAGCATTTATGAGATTCATGATCTGTCTCAGCAAATAATAGCATATCTAAGTCCCTAATTGCACTATATACTGTTTTCCACATTTTTCTGTCATATAGTATGACAAATATGCTATCTTAGATTAAATTTCTTATATTCTGCTACTCTTTTCTATGTCATGATCTTTTTAGATAACACTTTTCTTAATGTATGGTAATTTAGAGTACTACAGGAGAAAAATGTGATGCTTAAGAATTGTTATGTATGTCCTAGAATAGGAAGGACTGTCAAGAAATCCTCAGTCCAGGCCCAGTGATTTCAGTAAGATAGGTATTAATAGTAAAATAAACATTTATAGAGTGCCTACCATAGGAGCTCTGGTGGCTTAGTGCCTATGGCATTTGACTGCTAACCAGAAGGCTGGTGTTTCAAACCCACCAGCCGTAGCAAAGAAGATTGGGTCATCTACTTCTGTAGTGATACTGCCTCGGAAACCCAAGGAAGGGTCTCTATGAGTTGAATTGACACAACAGCAGTGAGTTTGTACTACCTCCAAGACATAGTTCTAAGCACTGTGCATTTATTAGCTTTCTTCATTTTCACAATCACCATAGGAGGCACTTTCCTATTACTCTCATTTTCCAAAAGAGAGAACTAATCATAGGGAGGTGAAAGAACTTGGTCACACTGGTAATAAATTTTAAAGACAGAACTTGAACCCAGTACATCTGTACAGTAACCAGTATATCATAATTCCTCATAACATTTTGTATGTGTTCTATCTTATTTTATAAATATTATTTTAATATTATTAAATATAATTAATAATATTATTTAGTGTTAGAGATAATATAGTTATTTATATACATTTCATAGGATCCTGGTGGCATAGTGTCTAAGACATTTGACACCAAGGAGCGGCTGGTGGGTTTGAACTGCCAGGCTTCTAGTTAGCAGTCAAGTGCCTTGGTCCCTACCATACCAGAGCTCCCAGAAGTTTAAATACCTTATCTAAAAGCACATAGCAAGTAAATGGAAGATTAGGAACTCATAGGGAAGTTCTAGTTCCCAAGCTAAAAATATGCAACAGAATAATGCACATGAACCAACATTCATTAGGATTTTCAAAAAAATCATTGAAATATAATATCAGGCTATATTTTCAAGTAAATTGCTTTCTAAATTACATAACATGGTGCTTCAAAGTGTTTGCCATAGTTATTGAAAGTGCCATCTTCAATGAAAACATAAAGAGGAAAAAAAAATGATAATGAGAAATGGTTAACAAAATTTCATTACCAAAAATCATGAAGATGGCATAGGACTGGGCAATATTTTGTTCTGTCATATATAAGGTCACCATGAGCTGAAGTTGATGCTGCAACAACTGTACCAAACCAAACCAAACTCACTGTTGTCAAGTCAGTTCCTACTCATAGCAACCCCTCCTTAGGTTTCCAAGGTTGTATACAAAAAGTGAAGAGTCAGCATTTAGATTCTTGTTAATCTATCAAAAAGCATGTCACATTCTTTTAAGATTTTTGAGAATCTAAATAATTTCTCTAACAGAAAACTTTATAAAACTTTAGAAAAGAATAAGAAATTCACAAACAGATGTATGGATAAATATCAGAATGGAAAATAATGTAATGGAAAATAAATTTTAACTTTTGTCTAATTCACCTGTTAAAACTGTCTTGGAAAACAAAAAGCAAGATTGCTACCTGACCTCTTGTCTTTTTTTGGTCCCATATTTTTCTGGTTCTTCAACAATTCTCTCTTTTGGAACATTTTCTAAATTGTTTCTTCAAGCTTACTGATATAATTATGTTTAGAAATTCTAATTTGATTTTGTTATCCATGAACATTTATTTTAAAAATCAATTCATTTGTTTAAGTTAGTTCTCTTTTTAAGCAGTCAACTGCATCTCTCTTAAACATCTTTTTCTCTATCATATTTACATTTTTCAACATATTTACATTTTTAAGCTATGTGCACAACCTGAATGCCACCTAAACTACCTCATTTTATTTTCCTGTCTTTCTAATGACAACAGCACATCTCAATTTTATAAATTTCTTATGAGAATTTGGAGGAAATGGATGTAGGGCTTCTGCTTAAGATGGTTCTGCAAGTTCGTGTTTGTGTTAACTGCATTCTTTCAAACACAGAAATGTTGTTGTTGTTATTTGCCATCGAGTCAGATCCCTCCTTAGGTTTCCAAGGCAGTATCACTACGGAAGTAGGTTGCCCCATCTTCCTTCTAAGGAGTAGCTGGTGGGTTTGAACCACCAGCCTTCTGGTTAGCAGGCAAGTGCCTTAGGCACTATGCTACCAGAAATAATAGATAAAAATAATGTTAGAAATATAGAACTGTGTCTGCAAAATAAATAAATAAATAAATAAATCCAAAAATCTATGTGCACTGGAAACAGACTTTTTTATGCAAATGAGCAGTGAACAGTACTGATTCTACAGATCTGTTTGGTCCTGTGTCCATGTGGAAAAAAGTTCAGATTCTGTGAAAGGGTGTAGTGAAAAATTATGCTTTTCGAGTTGGGAGACCAAAGTCAGGCTGAAATAAAAACTTGCATCCACTCAAAGAGAGAGATGGAGAGGGAATCTCCAGCTCTTGGAATGAATCAGACAAAGAAATTGCCAACCATTCTTGAGGTTTTGTCCTGTAAGAAGGGATGGCATCAGAGAGATAAAAGAGAGAAGATGTAATCAAGCCACAATAAGTTTGGTTGCTATTCAAAATCTCATATTAAAGAGATATAAAGCCTCAAATTATTAGTGTAAGATGTAATTCTGAATTGAATTCCTTAAGGAAAGGGGTAAAGACTACACAAAAGTTAGTGAAGAAGTAGCAGTAAGTGACCTCTCCCAACAAGAATCAGCAAAATAAAAAATAAATCTAATGCTAAGAAAGAAAACAATTGAAAGGTAAGTTACTCAGAGGGAATATTAATTGAATAGTTTGAAAATAAAACCAAATATGTTTAGAATGATTGGAAAACAAACAATGTAAAAGACATTAAGGGAATATTATGACCAATTTTGGGAGCTCTGGTAGCATAGAGGCTAAGACACTTGCCTGCTAACCAGACGGCTGGCGGTTCAAACCCACCAGCCACTCCTCGGAAGGAAGGTTGGGCAATCCTACTTCCGTAGTGATACTGCCTCGGAAACCCAAGGAGGGGTCACTATGAATTGGGTTTGACTCGACGGCACATAACAACAACATGACCAATTTTAGGCTACAACTTTGTTAACTTCAATGAAAGAGGCTAATTATTTAAAGACACAAAGTACTAATGTTCAGCAAGAAGAAATAGAGGGAATCAATCATAAGATCTGTATACAAATGCTTATAGTGGCTATATTCATAATTATCAAAATCTGGGAATATTTGTCTTCAACTTATTAATGGATTAACAAATTATGGTATATTGGTATGATGAAATACTACTCTGCAATAAAAAAAAATCAAAGTGCTGATGCAGGGAGGATTACATCCTTTCTGATTCCAATTATATGACATTTTCAAAAAAGCAAAATCAAAGGGCTAGAAAGTAGACCAATGGCAGGAGATGACTGGACAGAATAATTACCAAGGGGCACAAGGGAAGCTTGCAGGTTCTGTACCTTGGTTGTGATGGTATTCAAACAATTACTGTTACATATCAAAATGTATATCTCATGAAGTATGAATTCCACTGTTTATAAGGTAAACCTTGAAAAAAAAGGACTTAAAATTAATAGATATGCAAAAAAGCAAGGAAAACTGATACCAAAAATTAGTCATTAGAAATAGAACCAGAATCAAGATATATTATGTACTAATAGGTAAGAACAGAAGAAGATATTTGCAACATATATAACTGATCAAAGCTCATGCAAAAAACACATGTTTTTAAAATATCTACAAATCAGTGACAAAACGACAGGCAGCCGAGCATAAGAAGGAGCAACAAATCTTGAACAGGCAGTTCACAAAAAAAGAAAACCCAAATGACCTACAGTTCAAAATGCTGAAATTCATTTGTAATCAAGAAAATGTGGATTGATACCATAATGAAATACCAAAAACATCCATCAGAATAGTTATACTAAAAATAATAATAATAAAACTAATAGCAACGGGCAAAGAGAACACTTGTACATTGTTACAGCTATTTTAGGTAGCATTATTTGGTAAAGTCAAATACATATATCCCATAAATAACATTTCTACTCCTTGGTATTGACACTATAAAATGTTCTTATGTGCACCAAAAGATATATGAGAAAGTTTACAGAAAAATCCCAAATTGTAAAAATATACAAAAATGTATTAATTCTGTCAATAAATCATCCTATTTTCACACAATAGAAAACCATGCAAAAATGGAATATATAAATAATAGCTACAATCAGCAACTTAAATAAATCTGAAAAAAGTAAAAGATATAATAAGAAAATATGCTGTATAATTCTTTCTAAATAATGTTTTTAAATGTCTCAAATTAATAGTAGGGCTTTCCCTTAGGTGGTGAAAAATTACCACAAAACAACAACAACAAAGAATATTTCTTTTTAACTATAAATGTCATAAGGAAAAACTTTATCTTTTAAAAAATCCCTATAGAATAAGAAGGAGTTTTGATAAGGGAGGCCTATCAGGTAGAGGTGGTTGGGTAGAAGGGCTGAGGTATCAACGATATTCTATTTCTTGGCCTGGGTTTATCTGGGTACTCAATTTATACTACATAATTAAATTAGACACTTCTCTTTTATACACCTTTTTACAAAGGTGTTATACTTTAAAATTTAGAAAAATATATTAGTGATTCAATCACTATAGGATGTAGATTAGGGGTAAAAAAAAGCTAGAACAAATGAGAATAGTTGACAAATTTAATTGACATCAATAAAAGGGAATGAAAAAGGACAATGATTTCTTAAGCTAAATATGCAAATTTATCAGGTTTTTAAATTTAAATAAATTTACATATTCAGCTTAAGGAATCATTGTCCTTGTCGCAATTGAATTTAAAAGACAGATACTTTATGAAGAGCTGACTAATTTTCCTTTAAACTGATTTCTCACAAGGAAGATACTCATTTCCATTACATCAGTATAGTGCAGTGAATCACTTAATATGACCCTTCTCGTCATAGTCTTTGTAACTTGACCAAGTCACTGGGTGGTTGTTGTTATGTGCCATTGAGTCGGACCAGATTCATAGCGACCCCTCCTTGGGTTTCCAAGACAGTATCACTACAGAAGTAGATTGCCCAATCTTCCTTCCAAGGAATGGCTGGTGGGTTTGAACTGCCAGCCTCCTGGTTAGCAGTCAAGTGCCTTAGGTGCTGCAAATAAAGTGAATGGAACCATAATATTGGGATTGGTCAATTTTGTCCTCCTTCTAGGCTTAAAATAAGTGGTTTAGAGTGCATCCTTTGGAGACCTTCTTGACCCAGGAAACAGAACAGTAACACAGGAGAGAAGGCAAGAGATGGTAAGAAGTGGTGGCAGAGAAATGGTGGCAGTGGAGGTAGCAGAACAAGGAGATCCATGAGGGATAAAATGCTGGGTGTCGTGGCCCATTGAGTGAGAAAGCTGAGCACCTTCAGACAAGAGGCTTACTGGCAGAGTAGGGTGCCTCTCAACACTTCCCATATGAGTTAAAGAATTTTCTAATACTTGCCCAAACAGGACAGAAGCCAAAGGGCTGCAGGGTCCAGAGGCTCTGGGCCTGAGAATTTAAGGACTGAAGAGATACCTGCCTTTCAGCAAAGCTGAGAAGAGACCGTCCTGATCGAAGAACTATATCTGAGTTGTTTCTGATCCTAAATTGTAATCTGTTACTTCCCTAATAAGTCCCATAATCATGAGACTCTTTGGTGAGTTCTGTGCGGCCATTGCAAAGAACTATACAATTCTGCAGAGAAGTAGCACTGTGGAAGGGAGGAATACTTGTTAGAACCAGTAAAAAGTCAGAGGATACAGTCTTGTTTTAGGAATCAGCCTTGGGCTTTTGATGTAGGTAATGATTCTCTTTCCCCCATGGGAAATTAGAGGAGGTCAGAGGCCTCTGCCAAGTTACTTTTACAGTCAGTTAGTAGACTACCATATCAAACATTGATGTTCACTTTCCTCTCTTGATAACATTTCTATGATTTACATTCCCTTTATTGAAGGTTATTATTCATGAACTGTGGTTTCTTCCAAAGTTGATTCTCATCACACATGACTTTTCATGTTTTTCTGTTGTAATGTAATGCAACTTACTTAGTAGAAGATTAGTGGTCTTGTCAATGTCTATTTTATGCAGTCATCAACCAGAGGGTAACACATTGGAAGAGGTGGGAGGTGGGGGTGGGGAGCAGAAGACACACGGATTTCATTTTAAACAAAAAATAATCAGTGTCTTCCATGCAAGAAGTAGTGTCAGCCTCTGCCTTTTTTGCACTGCCGTTTTCAATTTTCCTTAAATTAAGGCTAGGAATGGTGACCACCTTCAGCCCTAGGTCCATAGTGGGTTTTGAGCCAATTTTTCCACAAGCAGAAAAAGTATCAGAAACCCTAGATCCAATGGGCCTGGTTTAAGTTCCCTAGATACAGTGTCTTGGTAACAATCATAACTTTCTTTTTCCAACTTCAAAGCATATATGTAATCTGACAGTGATGAGCCGCCAGTTTCAGCACTTACTGACAACAGTTCATTCATTTTCTCACTCATTTAAATGTTTACTGCAGTGTATATTAATTTAGAGAGCTGTCATAACAGATTGCCACAAACTTGGTGACTTACAAAAATAGAAATTTATTCTCTCATACTTTGAGAGGACAGAAGTCTGAAATCAAGGTGTCAGTAGGGCTGTGTCCCTTTGAAGGCTCTACAAGATGATCATTCTTCCCTCTTAATTGCATCTGGTGGCTGTCCATATTCTTTGTGCAGGCATCACTCTAATCTTTGCCTTTGTCTTTACACATCACTTCTCTGCTCTGTCTTCTCCTTTTCTCTCTGTTATAAGGGCACATGTCATTAGATTTGGGGTCTACGTAGTTAATTCAGGTTAATCTTATCTCAAAATTTTTAACTTATATCTACAAAGATCCCATCTCCAAATAAAGATACATTCACAGGTCCAGGGATTAGAAATGAACATATATTTATCTTTGAGGACCACCATTCAAATCATTACATAGTACTCCTGGAACTGATGACAATCTGACTCATGTACCAAGACTAGGACATGAAGTTGCCTAGCTTCTGCCCCCACTGCCGCCTTTACTAAGACTGAATGCTACTGTCTACATATTCCATCTGCTACTTGGAGTCCTGCTATTATGAACTGTCTTGAAGTAGTGAGCTCCTCTCACTTAGTTCCTAAAGATCATTGGTTTCTCAGATCTACATGTGTTCTGTTTTATCATGGATGCTGGTATAACTACCCATTGAAAACTGACAGAATCACACCTGTGCCGACCTCATCTTTTACACACTACATCTATCTGCATGGTTCTTCTCAGAACATTAACTAAAACCCAGATAGTTTTCAAACATACCTAATTCTGCCCCTGTGATTTGTACTTTCACCCATTTTTGTCTTGCTGATAATGAATGAAGATCCTTCAGATGACACCATCATTAAAACTCTTTCCACCTCTGATATTGCAAATTTCCAGGGTATATTATACATTTAAATAAATTTGTTCTCAGTTCTGTTTACTTGGTATACCTCCAATCTGTGATATTTTTTTCTGGGGGTTAGAAAGTTTTTTCCTCTTCTTCTTTTTTTTTTTCTTCAATTTAATTGAAACTGTATTCATCTTGGACAACAGAATCAATTATGAAATTGTCCCTGTAACCTGTTAGTACTCTTTTCTGACCATGGACTAAAAATGATCTACAGCTCGTAACAATTAGTTCCTTTCTCTCCCTGTAGAGCATAGGGTTACTTGTGTGTGTTTTCAGCTCTCCTGGTAGATTGTGGGCTTGATAACTGAAAGATGCTTATTGAATATTACTAGGTAGGAATTGTGCCTATTCATTTGAGTATCCTCAGAATACAACTGTACCTGCCACTCAAAGTACCCAGTAAAAGCCTGTTAATTTACCTTTCCTTGCTTCTTCCTCATAAAAATGTATCTGTCTCTAATTCTCCTTTTCTTCCTTCCATAGCTTCCTTTCTAAAATTGACACTATCCTCACCACCATTTTTAAGAAATTATTCATTAAATAGTAAACTGTGTGCCCATATAACCATTTTCAGAATCACAATATACCTTCATGGACAAGGAAGTGTTTCGTTCTGCTGTGCATAGGGTTGCTAAGAGTCAGAGAGGATTCCATGGCAGCTAAGGAGGACAACAACAATGTACCTTCATATTACTGTGCAAACAAGCATAACAACTCCCTGATTTAGAAGGTAAAACAAAACAAAACTCAAACCTGTCACCCCTTGTAGGTACTATCTTATTTCCCTTTCTGAATTTCCTAACTTCTTGGTGATTTTTTCTTTGCATGCGTGATATATGCATTCTCTCCCAAATTTTCTTGTAAACAACTTTGTTGTTGCTCTTTTTTTTTCCTTCCTCTAATGAAGCATTGTTCTCTAAGAGTCACAAACTTGTAATTGCCAGTTCAGTGGTCTGTTCTCAACCTTCCATCTCTCCAATCACTGTGGTTCATCTGCCTTTGGTTGTTTACTCTTCCTGTCTTCAGATTCTTCCCTCTTTTGATATCTGTGACACTCAAACCATCTGTCTTTTGGGCAGATAGATACTTTTTACTCTCACAAGTTAGAGAGTGGTAGAAGAGATAAGTGGTTGCTATTCTATAACAAATACACACTTCTCCTTGTTAACTAAACCTATTTTTGGTTCAGTTATCAAGAGATAAAATGTTCAGGGAATTCATATGTCCCCAATGTATGAATTATGATTGATCTAATTCAGTAATGGAAGTCATAAATTGTATTGGGTTCGCAATAGATATGTGATCCCAGTTGAAGCCAAAATAAACAAATAAAATAAAATAAAAAATAGGACAAAAAAATGAGAATGATTTGTGATATTCAAAGGTTTTCTTCCATGATCTTTTATGTATATTTGAGAGAGACAGAAACACAGAGAGGAGGTGAGGGTAGAGAAGATGAGAGAAAATGAGGAAAGGAGAAGAGAGGACAGGGGATGTATGGACAGTACTTGATCCCAGATTATCTCTTTCTAATTTTGTACACTGTTGTGGGAAGAGAATTAGAGCCATCATAGCAATATTGTGTGGCAGTAACAGGAAAAATAAATAATATTACCAACCTGGGTCATCAGAAGCCATATCGAGCTATTTTTCCTTGAAAACAAAAAATATGTATGTACACATATACTCTGAGAATTGTGTATATATTTATATATAAACAAATTCACTGCTGCCAGTTCAATTTGACTCATAGTGACCCCTCCTTGGATTTCTGAGGTGGTATCTTTATGGAATTAGATTGCTCAGTCTTCCTTCCAAGGAGTGGCTGGTGGGTTTGAACTGCCAGACCTCTAGTTAGCAGTCAAATGCCTTATGTACTATGCTACCAGAGCTATATATATATATATATATATTTGTTGTTGTTGTGTGCCATCAAGTCGGACCCGACTCATTGTGACCCCTCTTTGGGTTTCCGAGGCAGTATCACTACGGAAGTAGATTGCCCTATCTTCCTTCCAAGGAGTGCTGGTGGGTTTGAACCACCAGCCTTCTGGTTAGCAGTCAAGTGCCTTAGCCACTATGCTACCAGAGCTCCCATATATATATATATATATATATATATATATATATACACACACATACATACATATATAAATACACATACATATACATACACATATATCTTCTTGTTGTTGTTATGTGCTGTTGAGTTGGACCAAACTCATAGTGACCCCTCCTTGGGTTTTTTAGGCAGTGTCACTACAAAAGTAGATTGCCCAACCTTCCTTCCAAGGAAGGGCTGGTGGGTTTGAACTGCCAGCTTTCTGGTTAGCAGTCAAGTGTGTTAGGCACTATGCTACCAGAGCTCCTATATATATATATATATAGAGAGAGAGAGAGAGAGAGAGAGAGAGAGAGAGAGTAATGTATTGTTGTTGTTGTTGTTATGTGCCATCGAGTCAGACCCGACTCATAGCGACCCCTCCTTGGGTTTCCAAGGCAGTATCACTACGGAAGTAGACTGTCCCATCTTCCTTCCGAGGAGTGGCTGGTGGATTTGAACCGCCAGCCTTCTGGTTAGTAGTCAAGTGCCTAGTAATGTATATGTAGTATAAACCAGACTCAAAGCCAAACTCACTGCTTTCGAGTCACTTCTGACTTAGAGCTACCCCCATTGGGCTTCTAAGGTGGTAAATCTTTATGAAAGTAGATTGCTCAATCTTCCTTCCTCAGAGTGGCTGCTGGGTTTCAATCACTAACCTACTGGTTAGTAGTCAAATGCCTTAGGCACTATGCCATTAGAGCTCCTTATGTCAGTATAGATTCTCAAAATAATTGTTCAGTATATGTTCAGAGTAGTAAATATTTATTTCTAAAATGAATATTGGTGACTTCACATACGAATCTTCAAAGCTGTATCCCTCCAAAGCATATTTTCATAAGATTTTAAATTGTCTTGCATAAAAGTGATTTAACAAATTAAATCTGATAGATTCATCCTTGATTGGAAGTAAAAAAGAGAGAACAAAGAAAGTAAAGAAACAAGCTTATGAAAGTATATTTATCTTAAATTTAGAATATTAAATACCACATAATTTATAACCAACAAAATAGCTAGTTTATCCAATATTAGATGATGGATTAGTAAAGTTAAACTTCTCTTTTCAATATCACAAAAATCAGTTTGATTGTACAATAAAGCTAATAGAACAAAAATCCTAAAATACAATCATAATTCACAATATAAAGACAAGGTAAAGGCAGGAAATACAAAATGTTGTTGTTAGATGCTTTTGAGCTGGTTTTGACTCACAGCGGCCCTATGTACAACAGAACAAAATAATCCCTTGTCCCGTGCCATCCTCACAATTGTTGCTACATTTGAGCTCACTGTTGCAGCCACTATGTCAATCCTTCTCATTGAGGTCTTCTCTGTTTTCATGAAGCATCTACTTTACCAAGCATGGCATCCTCCTCCAAGGACTCAGCTCTCTTGATAACATGACCAAAGTACAAGTGATGAAGTTGGGCCATTTTTGCTTTCGAGGAGCATTCCCACTGTTCTTCTTCCAAGACAGATTTGTTCATTCTTCTGGTAATCCATGGTATATTCAATTTTCATTCCCAACACCACAATTCACGTGCATCAATTCTTCTACAGTCTTCTTTGTTCGTTGTCAAGTTTCAAATCCATATGTTACTGTTTCAGTTAGGTGCTGTCGAGTTGGCTCTGAGTCATAGAGATGCTGTGTACAGCAAAATGAAACACTGCAGAGTCCTGTGCGATCCTCAAAATATTTACTATGCTTGAGCCTATCAAAGCAGCTTCACATCCATATGAGGCTGTTGAAAAGACAATAACTTAGGTCAGGTACGTCTTAGTCTTCAAAATGACATCTTTGCTCTTCAATTTTAAAGAGGTATTTTTTGCAGTACATTTGCCCAATGCAAAACATAGTCCGATTTCTTGGCTGCTGCTTCCACTGGTATTAATTATAGATCCAAGTAAAATGAAATCCCTGACAACTTCAATCTTTTCTCGATTTATCAAGATGTTGCTTATTGGTCCAGTTGTAAGGATTTTTCCTTTCTTTATGATGAGGTGTAATCCATGCTGAAGACTGCAGAATCTGATCTATAAATGCTTCAAGTCTTCCTCACTTTCAGCAAGTAAGATTGTGTCATCTGCATATCTCAAATTGTTGATTAATCTTCCTCCAACTCTGATGCTGCATTCTCTTTCATATAATCCAGATTCTTGGATTATTTGCTCAGCATACAGATTGAATAAGTGTGGCAAACAGATATAGCCCTGGCACATACCTTTCCTGATTTTAAAGTGTGCAATGCCCTGTTGTTCTATTGGAAAAACTTCATATTAGTCTACGTACAGGTTCCTTATTAGCCAATTAAGTGTTATGGAATTCTTGTTCTTCCAACATTGTCCATAATTTGTTATGAAGCACACAATCAAATGCCCTTGCATAGTCAATAAAATACAGGAAAACATACATCAGGTATTTGTTTTCAGTCAAAATCCACCTGAATTTAGAAATGATATTCCTCATTGCATTTCCTCTTCTGAATATGGATTAAATTTCTGGAAGTTCCATGTTTATATACTGCTACTACTATTTTTGAATTATCTTCATCAAAATTTTACGTGCAATCTACTTCCATAAAGATTTACAACCTCAGAAACCCAAAGGGGGTTCTATGAGTCAGAATCAACTCATTGGCAGTGAGGTTTTTTTTTTTTTTTTTTTGGCATGTGTTATTAATGATATTGTTTAATAATTTCCACATTCTGTTGGGTCACCTTCTTTGTAATGAGCATAAATATGGATCTCCTCCAATCCATTGACCAGGTAGCTGTCTTACAAATTTCTTGGCATAAACAAGGGCTTCCAGAGTTGCATCCAATTGTTGAAACATATCAATGGATATTTTATCCATTTTTTGCACAAATTCCTTCAGTCCATCTTGGACTTCTTCATTCAATACCATTGATTGTTGATCATATACTACCTCTTGAAATGGTTGAACACTGACCAATTAATTATTTTTGGTATAGTCACTCTGTGTATTCCTTCCATCTTCTTTTGCTGCTTCTTGCATTGTTCAATATTTTGCCCAAAGAATCCTTCAACATTGCAGGTTGAGGCTTGAATTTTTTCTTAGGTTCTTTCAGCTTGAGAAATACTGAATGTGTTCTTTTCTTTTGGTTTTCTATCTCCAGGTCTTTGGACATTTCATTATAATAGTTTTACTCAACCTCTGAAATCTTCTGTTTAACTCTTTTACTTCATCATTTCTTTCATTCAGTTTATCTACTCTCCTTTCAAGAGCAATTTCCAGGGTCCCTTTTGACATCCATATTGGTCTTGTCTTTCTTTCCTGTCTTTTCAGTGAGTTTTTTTTTGCTCTTTTCATGTATGGTGGTCCAAATGTCTTCTCACAACTTGTCTGCTCATTGGTATTTAATTGCATCAAATCTATTCTTCAGATGGTTTCTAAATCCAGGTGGGATATACTGAAGGTTATATTTTGACTTTTGTGGACTTTCTTTCTTTTTCTTTAATGTTCTTCAGCTTTGACTTAAACTTGTATATGAGCAATTGATAGTGTGTTCCACAGTCAGCTCCTGGCCTTGTTCTGACTGATAATATTGAGGTTCTCCGTGGTCTCTTTCCACAGACATAATCTATTTCATTCCTGTGTTTTCCCTTTGGTGAGGTCCACAAATGGTGATATAAAATCACCATTTATGTTGTTGAAAATGGTATTTGTAATAAATAAGTCATTGATCTTGCAAATTTCCATCATGTGATCTCCAGCATTGTATCAACCAGCAAGGCTATATTTTCCAACTACTGATGCTTCTTTGTTTCCACCTTTTGCATTCCTATCACTAGTAATTATCAACACATCTTAATTGTTTGTTTGGTCAGTTTCAGACTACAGAAGTTGGTAAAAATCTTCAGTATCTGTGTTTTCAGTTTCAGTAGATGGTGCATAAATTTGAGTAATAGTAGTATTAATTGGTCTTCCTTGTAGGCATATGGATATTATCCTATCACTGACAGTGTTATATTTCAGGATAGATCCAGAAGTAAACAAATGCTTATTTGGATTATTTTCCAGCAAATTTCACTATCCTATTTTAACACTGTGAGTGAAATATAATTAATTCTTCCCTGCATTTATTTTGGATTTGACCACATGACTTACTTTGGCTAATGGAAGGTAATGGAATGGCTATAAGCAGAGACTTTGCTTGGATCTTGTGATCTAATGGTCTATTAGGTATTGAATATAGACTGGACCCACAGATAACACATGTAAAACAGAACACAAGCCCTACAAATCTGGTTCATGGAAGATAAGATAATTATATAACAAATCTGAACCTATACCTGCAGCCTGGAGCATGAGAGAACCTGGACACCAGAGTTTAATGTAGCTCAACTCATGTGAAGCCAAACAACCTTATGATCATAAACACAAAAGTAAACAACTGTTTTTTTTTTTTTTTTTTTTTTTAACTCAAAATAATTTGCCTCTTAAGCCCTGTACAGGGAAAAAAAAAAAAAAAAAGAAATGCAATAAAATATTAGAACCTTATGCACAAAATTATATTTTTACAATGTGTTACATTTTGCTTTTTCTCATCTTGTCTGTTCTGCCATTTCTTGGTGAATAATCATATCTATGTGCTAACCAGAAGGCTGGCAGTTCAAACCCACCAGCCACTCTTCAGTAGGAAGGTTGGGCAATCTACTTCCAAAGTGATACTTCCTTGGAAACCCAAGGAGGGGTCACTATGACTCGGGTCTGAATTGATGGCACAAAACAACAACAACAACATGTATTTCTTAGGCAACTCTGGTAGCACATGTATTTCTTATAGCACACAAACTATTAATTATTTGTTGTTATTTGTTAATATGTGATTTAAAGAATCTTGATTTTAAATAAAAATAAAGAGAATATTTTCTGCAAGGGGAACTTTTTATTATTCAATGATGAACTTTAAGTTCTTAAGCAGTAATACATTTTCATATTTAATGATTGGGGCTAGTACTAATATTTATAAATAACTGAGTTAAAATATAGCATTTTAGGAATCAGTAACAGAGAATGGAGACATGTCAAAACTAAAAATGTCAGTAGTTGATTTAGACATGTGTAATTGACTATAAAAAAATCAACCATTGGTCTGTAGGTTATTTTTGCAATTGTTTCTTTAGGCACAGTTTTGATATGAAGGACAAATTAATGTTGTGGTCAGTGATGTACCATATAAAACTCACTTTGTTAAGAAACAGTATACTTTCTTCTTAAATTAATGAAAGATTTCCAGCTGAAATATGAAGGAAAGTGGCTATCTTCTAATCAAATCTGAAGAGATTTGCTTGTCTTCCACACACATTGCCTTGTATTTTGAGTTACATCCTATAATTAAATCCAGAGGGAATGGATGGTAATTCTCTCTGATAACTCCTCTTTCAATGTTTCCACATAAATTTTGGGGATGTCCTGGTATAATAAAGCTAATTGGTCTCCTTGGGAGATACAAAAGTTCAATTTGAAAAGGTTTGCTTTCATATGAAACAAAGAAATGTGTATATAAGCATATGTGAAATCATGTCTGTTATCCACATAATAGACTATGTTACAGATACGATATTTTCAGACAAATAATAATATCTCCAATGATTAGTATTCTAGATAGGACTAAAACAAACAAACAAAGAAACAAACTCTAAACTCTAAGACTAATTTAAATCTTGTTTGGAATGGACCAGGGAACAGTAAAATAAATATGAAGAACCAAATAAATTAAAATGTAATTGACTTACAGATCATGCATTAACAATATAAGCACACACACAAAAAAAATATTCAGAGTTTCATATTGGTTTAAAGGAAATTAATTACCTATACTATCCTTCAAAGAGCTTTGGTGGTGTAGTGGTTAAGGCTACACCAAAAGGTTGGTGGTTCAAACCCACCAACAGCCCCATGGAAGAAAGATGAGGCAGTCAACTTCCAGAAAGATCTATAGTGTTGGAAACACAATGAGGGTCCCTGTTTGACCCAAGGAGAATTGATACAATGGCAATGAGTTTTGGTTTTTCATATTCTAATTCAGGAATAAAGAAAAGGGACTCTAGTTTGAGAAAAAGGAGCAACATAAACATGTAAATTGTAAAAATGTAAAATACGTTAGGAGAAATAGAGTTGTAAAGATTGAAGTTGAATGTGTTGGGAACTTGAGTGGGATTTATGTTTAGGGTGATCTTATTCACTGACAGAATGTGATAATCTGGAATAGCTGGCACTGATGGTAAACACACACACATATATATTCTTATATGTAAGGAGCTCTGGTGGTAGCATGCCTAAGACATTTGAATGCTAACTAGAGGTTGGTGGTTCAAACCCATCAGTCATTTCTCAGAAGGAAGCAAGGACAACCTACTTCCTTGAAGGTTTAGCATCTCGGAAACCCAATGAGGGTTTCTATGAGTCAATGCCAGTGAGTTTATTTTATTTAAATATATAATTTCATATGGGAATACAGAAAATAAGGTTAGTAACAAAAGGACATGGTTTGAGACACGGTCTATAGTGACAGGACAAACTGATCACCAGTGTTGACAGTAGAACTGGCTTGCTTGTGGTGGTTGCAAAGCAGGTCTTAAGAAAATTTGGTCAAGGAGGAGAGCTGTTGGAACAATGGGGTAGGCAGTATGTTGAAAGTCTCCATTAGTCAGGAAAGGTAACATTCCCAGAAGCAGTAGCATGAATAGGGAGTATCAGTGGCAAAATCTCTGGGTACATGCTTGCTGAGAAAGGAGGAGTTAATCTGCATAGTTCTTTATGTGTAGGTTAATGGTTTTTCTCTGTAGTAGAATGAGTTTAGTGGTAAAATCTGAACTACACATTTTTTACCACGTGAATATATCTTAAAGCTAATACTTTGGTTAAGTGAAAGAACTAAACTTTTCAATAATTAGTACAGTGTTCAAATCCAGCATGTTGAAACTATTATAATAAATCATCCATAATAGAAGATGAAAAATTAATATGCTGGGACAGATATAAACCACAATTTTAAAAAAATTAAGCCAGTGTTCCCACTAGAATAAAATAAACAAATATTTATTGAACCCTTGTTCATTAACTTTAAATGTACTAATAATTTTAAATGATGAAGTTATATCATCTCTGTAATTTTGTGAGCCATCCCCAGCCAACCATCAGATATTCTTTCTTCCCTTTCTAGGGGTGTTTGAAGTAGCCCTACTTGGACAAGCATCAGATGTGCATAAAGCACAGGTCCCAGAGATTGTAGTTTGGTCAGGAGGAATAGTCAACTGAAGAAACACCGTGCAGTAAAAGCTGGAGTTCAGAATACAGTGAATTCTTAGGAGCTATCAAGTGCCAAAGGGGGAAAATTTGTGATTAGTTTTCACACCTAAGATACAGTTTTAGAGCCTTGGTGACAAAATCTAGAGTCAGAAAGGGGTAAGCAACTTAAGTTTCCTTTGTCTTATTTACCTTTGTATGGCAAGGGTTTGACACATGGTTGATTCTCCACAAACCCTTCTTGGTTGAATAATTAAAATCTAGGGAGAGCAGCAAAGGCAAAATGCTCCTTTTTGAAAAGTAATTGAGTGCCTGTCTACAGCTACATTTATTGATGATTGGCTTTCTGCTGCTTTGTTATGGCTCTTTTGTTTAAAGACAAAGTATTCAGTTGGGCAAAAATATCTTTACAGTTCAAATTATACCCACATCTATAACTTAGTAAGGGTGGGAAGGAGATACTGATTTTCATTTGCCCTAAATATCAAAAATCAGTATCACTTAGTTTTACTGGGTTGCCATCTATGTACTATCATCTCTTTCAGTATATATAATTCAGTAGTTTGGATACCTTTTCACATTTAAATACAGGTAACCTGAGTATAAAATGAGGCTTTTGGATTCAATTTTTAAGAACCTTTGTAAATTTTACAGTTGATATGGGAAACAAAATCAGAAAGAAGTATCTGACCTAAAATTAAATGGCTGACTAATTTTAAAATCTCAGAGTTAACCTTTCACATAGATTCAAACTTGCTGTTTAGGAACTAACCCTACTATTAAGGTTTTGTGGTTAGGCTAAGACTCTAAACCTACAAAGAAACTCCATCAAACTCTGCATTAGATCTCCAGGAGCTCTAATGTTCTGGGCAAGGTAATGTTTAATAATCTATTCTAGACAGAAACTGTCATGTCATCATCATGCCATTGTTTTGAGACAGTCATGCGACCCCTTCCAAAGTCATAAACATTTGTAATGTGTCTTCTAACCAATTAATGTTTCCAGTTTTATTAATGTAACCAGTAATGTTAAAGGTCACACTTAGTTTTGTCCTGCTTTTGACTAACCTCAATCACTGTAGCCAACCAGAATATTGTGTTTACAGTTCCTTCTATGCCACTATAATTATGTGTGATTTATACCCCTCCCCGCAGGGCATAAGCTTAAGAGCTGAGCTTTTCACACTCCTGCATTTGAATGACATATTGGCTTCAATAAATCCCTTTAATTTCCTTTCAAGAATTAGATCATTTTTCTATATAACAGTCTAGTAAGTTATGGGAGCTCTGGTGTAGTGCCTAAGGCACTTGACTGCTAGCCAGAAGGTTGGCAGTTCAAACCCACCTGCCACTCCTCGGAAGGAAGGTTGGGCAATCTACTTCTGTAGTGATACCACCTCGGAAACCCAAGGAGGGGTCGCTATGAGTCAGGTCCGACTAGACGGCACACAACAACAACAACAACAATAGTAAATTGTTGTTGTTGTTGTTATGTGCCGTCAAGTCAGCCCTGACTCATAGAGACCCCTCCTTGGGTTTCCGAGGCGGTATCACTACGGAAGTAGGATTGCCCAACCTTCCTTCCGAGGAGTGGCTGGTGGGTTTGAACCGCCAGCCTTCTGGTGAGCAGGCAAGTGTCTTAGCCAGTATGCTACCAGAGCTCCCAAATTATGAACCCCAAAATCACCAAAATCATCAAAAATAATTTTACATAGGGTTGTTATTTCAGAACAAAGAACACAGTAATATTCAGAAAACTGGATCAGTAGTTGTTGTGCCCCGGTTATGAAGGAGTTGTTCGGCGCGAGGAATTTGCTAACACACGACAATGCAAAAGCAAAAGGAAAGTTTATTAACTAGCTCGAGTTAGGGTCCCTACTCTCACCAAGTCAATGGCTTGAGCAAAAGACCTCATGCTCTTTCATTACTACATATTTATAGAAAAAATATAGGGTGGAGTAGATAATTGGTTTTTAGGACAGGGGTTTGGGAAGTTGGGGGGCGGGTTGGAATCCCCCGGTTTCAAAGGTGAGTGAGAGATTTTTCAGGGCCAGGCGGATCTCTTTGATATGTGCAAACTCCGTGCAAAATCCGGGGAGGTAAGAGCGGTTGGAGCCTTCAAAGGTGGGCGAGAGTATTTTTGGAGCCATGCAGATCTCTGATAAAGGGTCTGAGGCATGGGACGTGTAAATCTCTATACTAGAGGCATTAGGACTCAGCATGGGACGTGTTAATCTCCATACTAAAGGCTTCTGGTTAAAAGATCTCTCAGGCCTCACATAGTGAATCCTTCATATTCTTTCACTGTGATTAGTTAATGGTAACTAAAGAAAAATAACTCCACAAACAAATAATTTCATGGCTCATCTGGTAATAAAACTAAAAATCTCTTGGTGTTTCAGGAGGACAAAAAGGTAGAAATCACAAGCTAATCATTCTCTCACATTTAAAGGTCCAGTAAAGTTTTGTACTTTTCACCAGTATCTCCCCTTCTGTAAAATTTTGCATTGGCACAGGTTAGTGGAAAGTTTGGGAGAACTGAGTTGTCTTGCCTGTTCTCTAATTAATTTGCTGATTGCTCTTCAATAATCATGAATTTTACTTACTCCATTTGTATAAGGAAGGTATCTGACAAAAATGGCATCCATTGTTCTTTTTATTGGGAGGCTTCTAAAATGTAAGATTAAAAAAAAAAAAAGTTTGCAATTTTGCCCTAAACATAGATGTGATTTCTCTTACATACTCAATTTCTTTTCACCCCAAGATGCTTTAAATTTATTTATTGTTTCCATATAGAATGATAAAAACTTAAAAAAAGAAAAATCTATGCAAATTGGTAGAATACACTTGTGATTATCATAGTTTTGATAATTTAGTAATTTTCTTTAGTAATTTTCATGATGCTATGTTGAGTGATTTCTGAATGTGGAATACTAGAAAATATAATTTTTCCTTACTCAAGCCCTTAAATGCAAAAATGAGTGTAGGCTCAAATTTCTTTTAGAGTGTGAACAGGGTCCTTTTATTCTTCTGTAGGTTGTAGGCCCTATGGAAACTTATTCCACATTATGTGGCCATATTATGGACTCATATTCCATATTAAATGCAATTTTTTTAGAACATTTTGGTGAACTTTTACATATTTTGGGTATAAAATCATAGAATGACAGGAGTAATTAAAATTGGCCATAATTTCCTACTACTTAATGTGTACTTGAAAATTCTACAAAATGGAACATCTCACTTTTGATTTTCTTTCAAATATATCTGTTCTTAATAAAGTTTCTATGGTAATATATACAACAATTAATAACAAGCACATATTACATATTAGTTTAGACATTTTCCAATTTCAATTTTGGTTCCTTTTTCTTTGAGGTCAAAACCACTTTTTAGGGCTCACCGTTACTGTGATTTCTTCAAAACACAATGACCTTAGGCATTGTCCATCAGTGACTACTGCAACATTTCCCTGGATGTTGTCACAAGTTCTGGTTTAACTTCTATTCACCTTGCCTATAACAGACAAATCAGAGAAATGGTGTAGTCCATACATGTTTCCTTGAGTTGTAACATTTAAATATACTGCTAGATAATTGGTAGTATGATGGCTGCCACCTTCACATCCCCAAGCTCTAACATTTT
>NW_006921671.1:203550-206269 GCF_000298275.1 Orycteropus afer afer
TTCAGTCTGTGTTAGTTTAGGTAAGTGGTGTGTTTCTAGAAAACTGTCCATTTCCTCCAGATTTTCAAATTTGTTGGAATACAGTTCTTCATAGGGATCAATCATTTTTAAAGTGTAAAGTTTATTAAATGGAGAAACAAAGTATCAGGATAGATTGCCCTTGGCACAAACATGAACATTCTGAAAAAGGCTCTGGCACCTAGGGAAGGAGTCAGACATCAAGTAGTTTCATGGTCAAACTTTATTTAGTCACTAAATAAGAGATTTGAATGTTTATGTTTGTTAGATGTGACCCTACCCCTTGGAAATTACAACAATATTCTTGATTGGGTGGGCTACAAACTCCACAGGGGTAGAAACCATATTTCTTTTGTCCATCACGGAATTTCTGTTATGAATGTCTGGCAAAGATTATATTTTAATACATCATAATTTAATAACTAATATTCACAAAAATGTGGGTTTTAAAAATTATTTTTTCATTAGTTAAATTTATTTTGACTCTGTAATATGGCAAAACATAAACAGATACTAGAATAAGGTTCAGTGTTTCATTTTCTGGTTTTTAAATTGTCTTGAATATTAAAATAATCTGAAATACCAAGTTAATTGGTGGGAATCACTTTGAAATCAATATTACAATACCTTATAATATTCTACTACTTACCATCCCCTAAATAACACACACTCTGTACACACGCATACACATACATTGTGGAATTCTTGTATTTTCCTTAACATTTGGATCATATATATTCTACACAGCATACAGTTATCTACAACACAGAAAGAAAAGAGCATAGGGCTTTGAAGAGTCCTTATGGGAAAAATTACAGCAAAGCACCCTGATAAACCTTCCAAGATAAAAATGTATGATAAATTATGAAAAACAAAACAAAAGAACTTCTCTTAAATTCATTAATGAACCAGCAAAAAATGTTGGTAAGCCGAGCATTAAAACTACTGTTTAAATCAAACCAATCTCACTGTGGTTGAGTTGGTTCTGACTCATAGTAACCTCTCATTGGCTTTCCAAGGTAGTATCCCTATGGAAGTAGATTGACCAGTCTTCCTTCTGAGGAGTGGCTAGTGGGTTTGAACGACCAGGCTTCTGGTTAGTAGTTGAATGCCTTAGGCACTATGTCACTTAAAATTTTTCTTTAGCTTCATTTTTAATAGCTTTTTAATCAATAAAAGGCAAGAGAAGAGAGAAAAAAGAAGGAAGAAAAAGGATAAAAAATCAAGGGGGAAAATAGTAAACACAGCTGGAAATATGTAGTGGAATGCAATAAAGCTGTTAATAACAAGAATACACATGGTCTTTCTAGACTTACAGGGAAAAACCTGTACTATAAAAGCAAGGACCAGAGCATTTATAGAAATTTCTACTTTTCTGTCAGGAAGGGAGTATCCTAAGAATATATTTTTGTTTTTGCTTTTATTTGTTTAAAGAATCACTGGAATGATATACAAACTTAAAAGGTGTTGCATATAGGATAAAGGGAAAAACAGGACAATAAGTACAAGGATAAGATCAAAACTTCTTAGTTTATATTTCAATTTGTTTTAACTTTACAACTATGTGTTATATATAACAAATTCAAAAACTATTATATTTTTAAAAAGAAAAAGATAAAATGGTGGAAATAAGTACAAATATATCAATAATTGTAAAAAGTGTAAATGGATTAAATATTCAATTAAGAGTAAACTTTGGTAGTACTGGATTATAATAAAAATATAGCTATGTCCTGTTTATAAGAGGCAAGCCTAAAACAAAAGAATATAGAAATAAAATAATTTACAAATATCTGACAATACTGTAAAAAGAAAGCTAAGGTGACATGTTTATATTAGACTGCATAGTCACTAGGAGAAAATCTCCTGATAAAGGTTGTACTATAATGATAAAAATATATTAATTCATATTTGATTGCTGGCAGTTCAAACTCAGCAGCCACTCCCCAGACGGAAAAAGGGCAATCTATTTGTGTAGAGATACTGCCTCAGAAACCAAAGGAGGGGTTGCTGTGAGTTGGAATTGACTCAATGGCAGTGAGTTTGGGGTTTTTTTGGGGGGGTTTGATAGAAAATAATTCTAAATATGTGAGCATCAATGTCTTAGCTTTAACATATGTAAAACAAAAATGAAGGAACTACATGTAGTTCCAACAAAAGAGTAGAGATTTTTAACATTCATCTTTAGGTTTTTGGTAGAAATGGAAAGAATATTTTTTAAAATATTAATTAGTAAAGATAAAACTTTATTAATACTTTAAACTGATGAGTATTGTACACAACGTTTGGAGACTACATATTCTTTTCAAATACACCTTAAAGAGTTCTAAATATTACCCACATGTTGAGACATAAAGTAAATATCAATAAATTAAAAGATATATATATATATATATAATACACAACACATTCTCTGATTAAAAAAGATAATATAAAAATCATATGCAAAATGAATAAAAATATGTGTTATAAGTAAAAGAACAAAACAGCTCAAAATGATTTACATATCAAATGTTTGGCATACCCAGAGTATGCTTGTTGTCATTGTTTGGTCTGTTGAGACAGTTCTGACTCATAGCGACCAAATGTACAACAACAACAAAAAAAAACATTGCTGGGTCCTGAGCCTTCCTTGGGAGCTCTGGTGGTGTAGTGCCTAAGGCATTTGACTGCTAACCAGAAGGCTGGTGGTTCAAACCCA
>NW_006921671.1:206369-208916 GCF_000298275.1 Orycteropus afer afer
AAAAAAAAAAAAACAAGCTCACTGCTGTCAGGTCAGTTCCAACTCATAGCAAACCCCACTGGGTTTCTGAGGGGGTAAATCTTTTCAGAAGCAGATTGCTCTGTCTTCCATCTGCAGAGTGGCTGGTATGTTTGAACAACCAACTTTGTGGTTAGCAGCTAAATGTCTTAGGCACTGTACCACTAGAGGTCCTTGTGTATATATGCATATATATTTATATATGTATATGTATAATTTTAATATTAAGTGTCAAATATATTATAAGCAATGATAGCTACCATTTTCATAGTTCTTACACAATGCTAGGCACTTTCTAAAGCCTTTGCAGTTTATCTTATTATCTAATGGGGTATTGTTATACTCCCCTACATAGAGATGTAAACACTGAGACACAGACTGTAATTTCAGCTAGGCCATGGAGGTAGTAAGTGATAGAGAAGATATTCAGAATCAGTCCAGATTCTACCACTAAAGCCTGCTTGATTTTATACTATGTTATACGGTTCTTTAAGGATACAGCGGGATCTAAATTTGCATATCCCTGAGGTTTCAGGTCTGTCTGAGCATACAAAAACAAAAAAAGAAACTCACTGCCCTTGAGTTGGATCTGACTCATAACAACCCCTCCTTGTATTTCCGAGACAATATCTCTGTAGAAGTAGATTGCTCAATTTTCCTTCTGAGGACTGGCTGGTTGGTAGCCAATAAAATAATGGTTATGGCCTTTGAGTGTCAGTATGGATGAAGAGGAGAATGAGAAAGTAGATTGGCAGGGGAATTCGTGAAAGTGTAGTATCAGAAAAGTGTCTGCCAGATATCTCTGCCAAGCATTAATGTGCTTATGCCTTCAGGATAAAGTTGAATTATGTTCTTCATGTGGGATTCTGGGAAACATGGAAATGCAAGCATCATACTTTCATTCAGCTGTAAGTGGGTTTTCAGGAAAAGGAAATTGAGATGGAAATTTGCAAATGGATCATACATTAGGATGTATCTCAGTGTGAGAGAAAGTTTGAAAGGGCATGTGAAACATTTGTAAGTAAATGTAGAAAATAATATTTAGAAAAGTAAAAAGTTAAAATTTATAATTGAATGCTATCCTGTAGTCATCTGATGTTCCCCTGAAAAAGACCTTAGGTGGTGCAATGATAAAGCAGCTCAACTGCCAACCTAAAGATTGGCTGTCCTCTCCACAAAAGAAAGAATGGGTGATCTGCTCTTGTACAGATTACAGACTAGAGAACCCTATGGGCAGTTTTACTTTGTGACATGAGGTTAGTATGAGTCCAAATTGACTGCAATGCACCTAACAACAACATCTCTTGAAGTGGAACATAACTTTGAGCCTGCAGCTACTTTCCAGGGAAGCAATTAGGTACAAGTTATCACCATCAACTTTCTGAATTTAAAGGATCAGTGGCTTCATCCTGAAGGAGAGATCTATATGCAAGTGTCCCCAGAACAGGGGAATAGTCTTTCTCCATAAATTTTCAAAGAAAATAGTATGTGTCTGACAATGAGTTTTAGAGGGAGACAATTGAGACGTCCTGAATGTTTTGTGTGTTACCTATTTATCCACCAGTGCTACCAGGAGAAACCTAATCTACTAGTTCCTCTGATTCTTATACTCCTCTATTTTAGGCTGCTTTATTATTTTTTTTTCTTTTTTTTACACTCAGCAGTTCATACACATTTTGTTTTGTGACACTGGTTACATTCCCTACAGTGTAACAGCTCACTATCCACTTCCTCCCTGTGGTCAGCCTTTCCCTGTGTCCTTCTTCCCTATGCATTCCTGTCTCCCTGCATTTCTTCTTGTCCACATGCTGCCCTTCTGATGTCCCATAGTTGATTGTTCTAAGGAGTACATCTCCATGGTGTAGGTGTTCAGCTCATAGGCCTGTCTATTGTTTGCCTGAGAGTTAAGCCTTGGGAGTGAGTTTAATTCCAGGCAGGAAGGGTGATTCAGGGCCATAGTGTCAGTGTTTTCACCAGTTTCTATCAGACCAGCAAGCCATAACTTTTTTTATGATAGTGAGTTTTGTTCTACATTATTCTCCCACTCTATACATGATTTCTAATTTTGATCTCTTTCTGAGTGATTGGCATTGGTTACCAGCCACCATTTAGTTCTTCTGTTCTCAGGCTCATATAAGTTGAGTTTCTCATAGTTCATTAGTCCTATGGACTGTTTCCACACATCTTTGACTTTCTTCACTCTTGTTTACTCCAGATGCGGTGAGACCAATAGTTGTATCTTAGATGGTCACTCACAAGTTTTTAAGATCCCAGTCACAACTTGCTGAAAGAAGTAAGATATAGAACAATTTTTTGTATACCATGTTGTACCAATTGAGTTTGATGTCCCCCATAACCATGGCCCCCAGCCTGTAGACCCAGTGATTCTCAGGGTGCTTAGTTGTAGCTAAGAAGTTATTCTAACATTGCCTCCTGTTGTGTTTAAACTATGCATGTACATTTTTATGGGCGCTCTGGTGGCATACTGTCTAAGGTGTTTGACTGCTAACCAAGTATATATATATACTA
>NW_006921671.1:209231-210105 GCF_000298275.1 Orycteropus afer afer
TTCCCGGGCCCCTCTCAGGGACCCGTGAACCTCGCCCGGGCCCCTCTCGGGGGCCTGTAATCCTCCCCTGGAAACTCAGAATAAAAACTTCTCTTTAACCTCACTTTTGTGCGTCCTCTTCTCCTTACTGTGGCCTTACAATGTATATATACATACTCTGTGTATATATAACAAGTTCAAACCCACCAGTCACTCTGTGGAAGGAAGGTTGAGCAATCTACTTCTGTAGTGATACCACCTTGGAAACCCAAGGAGAGGTCACTATGAGTCGGAAATTTTTATAGCACATACAAATACATACGTAGGAAAATTGTTTGCCAGACCCAGGTATGGTCATGGGCATATTCCCATTCACCTATCCTTACCTGTGCACCTGTGTCTCCACCCATAGATTAGTGTTTGCTGTTACAAACAGATTATAAATTAGTGTTTGATGATAACAGTATTGTGTATACAATAGTAGTTACCTTTATTGCCTGAACAACAAAGAATAGATTGCTTTATTCTTTATTTAATTAAGGATGGGGCAGAGGGATTTTTTTTTTTATTATTTTAAAGGGAGATACCAGATATGTTTTCAAAATATGACTTTGCAAACTTTCTTGATGGAGGGAATGAAGTAGTCTCCTCTTTCAAACCTTAAGATTGACCATGATATCACAAGATAAACCCTACTTAGAAAATTCAACCAGAGAACATTCACCAGCGACTGCTAATTTTTTTTCCCAATAGTTCTGTCTGTTGTTGTGTTGTTGTTATTGTTATGTGCCGTCGAGTTGAACCTGACTCATAGCAACCCCTCCTTGGGTTTCCGAGGCAGTATCACTACGGAAGTAGGATTGCCCAACCTTCCTTCCGAGGAGTGGCTGGTGGG
>NW_006921671.1:217005-219823 GCF_000298275.1 Orycteropus afer afer
CCTGAGCCTTCCTTGGGAGCTCTGGTGGTGTAGTGCCTAAGGCATTTGACTGCTAACCAGAAGGCTGGTGGTTCAAACCCATCAGGCCACTCCTTGGAAGGAAGCTTGCACAATCTACTTGTGTGGAGATACCACCTCTGAAACCCAAGGATGGGTCGCTATTAGTCAGAATTGACTCCACGGCAGTGAGTTTGGTTTTTTTGGCTTTGAGCCCTCCTCACAATCATTGATACGTTTGAGCCCGTTGTTACAGTTACTGTGTCAATTCATCTTGCTGAGAGGCTTTACCTGTTTTTCTCACCCTTTACTTTGACAAGCATGTTTTTCTTCCCCAGGGACTGGTCCCTTCTGATAACATGACTCACCGAAACCAAACTCACTGCCATGGAGTCGGATCCAACTCATAGCCACCCCTCCTTGGGTTTCCAAGGCAGTATCACTACGGAAGTAGATTTTCCTACCTTCCTTCCGAGGAGTGACTGATGGGTTTGAACCACCAGCCTTCCGTTTGCAGTCAAATGCCTAAGGCACTATATCACCAGAGCTGCTGATAACATGACTAAAGTCCAAGAAATGAAGTCACACCATCTTCATTTCTAAGGAGTAATCTGGGTATACATCTTCCAAGACAGATTGTTTCATTCTTCTGACAGTCCATGGTATATTCAGTATTCTTTGCCAACACTATAATTCAAAGACATCAATTCTTTGGTCTTCCTTATTTATATATCCAGCTTTCACATGCATATGAGGCATTTGAAAATACCATGGGATGGGTAAGGTGCATCTTAGTTTTCATAGTGACATCTTTCCTCTTTAACACTTTAAATAGGGCTTGGAAAGATTTTAATGGCTTTAAATGTTTAATATTTATTTAAAAATAATGGCTTAAAATTAAAGATCTAGGGAGTAAATGTAAGAACTTAGAAAATGAACAAGAGACTGCAAATGAAAAAGAAAACTGGGTGTATTGAAGTTAACCACAGAAATAAATTAAATAGTAACACAGTGGAATGTTTCAAAAATCTAATATTTAGTACCTTGAAAAAAAACTAACAGTAGTGACAATCCTCAGGCAAATTTAAGTAAGATATAAAGAAGACACAAATAAACTATAATATCTTTGGAAAAGGTAACATAACTATATAGCTGTAGACATTAAAATGATTAAAGAGATTCATGAAACTACAAAATCTTGAAAGATAGGAAACAAAAATTGCTAGAATTGACTCAATATTGAAAAGAAAGTCTGGGAGAAAATGAGTATTAGAAATAAAATTGTCATTACTGTCAGATTTTCTATGTTGAAAACTCAAAAGATATAAATTATGAGAATTAATAAGAGAGTTCAACAATATTACCAGATTAAAATTCAAAATATAAACTTGATTGCTGAAAATTCATTGAACTACACACTTCTTTATGTACTTTTATGCATGAATATTATAGTTCAATAAAAAGCTTGGTTTAAAAAAAAACTGTATTTCTAAGCACAGACCAAAAGAAATTAGAAAATGCATAGTTTTAATTATTCTATTTATAGCTAGCTGTATCAAAATATATAATACCTATGAAGAAATCTAACAAATGATGCTGGAAATGTTTGTTTTTTTTTTAATTTATAAAATACTCAATGGATTGGGAAACTAAATATTTAAAGATAAAAATTCACTCCAAATGGATGTATAGATTCAATGCAATTAAAAACACAATAACATATTTGTTATAGAGGTTGATGAAATGAATTTATAAACTTACATGTAAAATCAAAGAATGAAAAATAACTGAAACGTTCCTGAAGAAAAGGAGCAATATGAGTGAACCTGCCTTACTAGCTATTAAGTATTATTATAAAGTAAAATGATAAATATTGTGTGATAGTGGCTCATGGCAAGACAAATAGATTCATGGGCACAGAATAGAGATCAGAAATAGATACTTGGAAAAATATACTCAGGAACTGATTAGAGCAGAGCTAATATTGTAGGTCATTGTGAAGGGTACAGGTGTTTTAATAACTTTGCTAGCACAGTTGTCTGTCCATATATAAAAGATGATGCTAGACCATTACCTGACATCAGACAGACATAAATTCTATCTTGACTACAGAATTATACATGAAAAGACAAATTTTTGCAAGACAATAGACAATAGACAATAAGGGAGTCCGTGGGTTTGAACATCCAACTTGCATACAACCAGTAGTTACAAACCAACCCTCATAAAGTATATTATGTTAAAACTTGGAGGTTCATGCAGTGGTTCATAATAACAAATGAGCAGTACTCTACAACTTGCATCAAAAAAATAAATATAAAAATATTACTGTATTATTTGTTAAAGTTGTTTTAGTGTATCTGGAAGTGTTTCTTTAATTTTTTATGCTTAGAAAAGAATACTATATACTATATCTAAAGACAAATATCTAATTGATACTAGATATGAATTGTACTTAACTGTTCCAACATACATACAAATTTGACTTAAAGATAGACTTTGGAATGTAACTCATTTATAATCTGGAGATTGCCTATATATATCTTCATAACTTCAAAATTAAGTAAGATTTCTTTAAAAATATATAAAACCAACAATAACAAAAAAAAAACAACACATCTTTTTTGCTTAAAAAAAAAAAACTTTGGTTCACCTAAAGACAAAAAATGAACTAAGAAGCCACAAATTAGGAAAACTATTTAAAGAGATTATTTTATTATAGCTATATATAGTTTTGGGAGCTCTGGTAGCATAGTGCCTAAGGCACTTGACTGCTAACCAGAAGGCTGGTGGTTCAAACCCACCAGCCACTCCTCGGAAG
>NW_006921671.1:219923-220733 GCF_000298275.1 Orycteropus afer afer
TTGAACCACCAGCCTTCTGGTTAGCAGTCAAGTGCTTTAGCCACTATGCTACCAGAGCTCCTAGTTAGTTAAAATACACATTACAAGCTTTTGATTTATGATCCCTTCCTCCTACCACCCCCGCCCCCCAAAAAATCCCAGAACATGAGTTAAATTTTGTTGATGCTTTTTCATACTCAAGGAGCAGCTGGGTGGTACATTTAATAAGAAAACTTTGGAGGTTTGATCCCACCCAGAGGTAACTTGGAAGACAGGCCTGTCAAAGTGCTCCCAAAAGATCATATCATTCAAAACCTTATGGAATGCAATTTGATTTTGCAACACACTGGGTTGCCTTGAGTCAAAGTCTACTGAGTTGTCAAAGTGATAACTGTGTGTGTGTATGTTCTTTTTTAAAAAAAAAATTTTGGCACACTCTTTAGGTGACAATGAAAGAAAATATGCTTAGAAAAGTCCAAATTTTACAAGAATAAGCATCATCCCAGAGGACACTTATATGAATGAAGATAGAGAAAGCTCTAGAAATGAAAAGCTTCATTGAGTAAGATAACTTAGTGAATCAGTTGGCTTAATAGGAATCCATTCAACTTATATCTTTAAGTGTTTCTTTCCATACAATCTCCAACTTTTCTTCTTGTTTTGCCTTTAATTTTTTGTTTAATTATGCAATTCTCTTAGGATTCTCCAGAACAGATGTTACTGTGCAATTGCTTGCTCTGTGCTCTTGAATATGACTGTATAATCAGTGGCAATGGTGTAAACTGACTATACAATCAGTGCTATAACAGATCAATCATTTTTTTTTTTTTT